>NW_024080649.1:634758-948737 GCF_003009895.1 Hyaena hyaena | reverse complement strand
TTTTTTTTTTTTTTTTTTTAAACAAAAAAATTTTTATGTTTAGAGAGCGGGGAGAGGCAGAGAGAGAGGGAGACACAGAATCTGAAGCAGGCTCCAGGCTCTGAGCTCTCAGCACAGGGCCTGACATGGGGCTTGAACTCATAAACCATAAGAGCATGACCTGAGCCAAAGTTGGATGCTTAACTGACTGAGTCCCCCAGGCACCCCAAGATGCAATTTTTAAAAATTTCTAGGAAATATTGGATACCACCTCACGCCAGTCAGAGTGGCTAAAATGAGCAAATCAGAGAACTCTCGATGCTGGCGAGGATGTGGAGAAACGGGCACCCTCCTACACTGTTGGTGGGAATGTAAACTGGTACAGCCCCTCTGGAAAACAGTGTGGAGGTTCCTCAGGAAACTAACACTAGAACTCCCCTATGACCCAGCACTAGCACTGCTAGGAATTTACCCAAGGGATACAGAAATGCTGAGGCATAGGAGCACATGGACCCCAATGTTTATAGCAGCACTCTCCACAATAGCTAAAACATGGAAAGAACCTGAGTGTCCATCAACAGACAAATGGATCAAGAAGATGTGGTTTATCTATACCATGGAATACTACATGGCAATGAGAAAGAATGAAATCTGGCCATGTGTAGCAACATGGATGGACCTTGAGGGTGTTATGCTGAGTGAAATAAGTCAGGCAGAGAAGGACAGATACCATATGTTTGCACATATAGGTGGATTAGTAGGAACTTAATGGAGGACCATGGGGGAGAAGAAGGGGAGAAATGGTGGGGGAAAGGGAGAGAGGCAAACCATGAGAGACTTGAATGCTGAGAACAAACTGAGGACTCATGGGTGTAGGGAGTGTGGAGGGGGGAGATGGGCATGGAGGAGGGCACTTGTGGGGATGAGCACTGGGTGTTATATAGAAACCAACTTGACAAACTATTTGTAAAAAAAAAAAATTTCTAGGAAATATTGGAAGTAAAAAAATTGAAAGAGTAGTGTAGTGAACAAAACAGTACACCAATCATTTATATTCAACAGTTCTTAACATGTTGCAGTGTTGGCTTTATGCAACGTAATATAACTGTATTTAAGAGTCAACTGCAGACACATGACCCTTCACTTCTAAGTACTTCATCCTGGTCTCCTAAGGGTAATCCTGTATAACCACAGTACTGTTATCTGGCCAAAAAATGAAAAATTCCCTAATGCCATCTAATATCCAATCATTTAATTAATTCCCCCAAAATGTCATTCATAGTTGTTTTTGTAGT
Organism: Hyaena hyaena; assembly: GCF_003009895.1. Taxonomy (NCBI): domain Eukaryota; kingdom Metazoa; phylum Chordata; class Mammalia; order Carnivora; family Hyaenidae; genus Hyaena; species Hyaena hyaena. The sequence continues at coordinate 947,463 of NW_024080649.1, read as the reverse complement.
TTTTTAATTTTTTAATTAAAAAAATTTTTTTTTAAATTTTTGAGAGAGACAGCGTGAGCAGGGGAGGATCAGAGAGAGAGGAGGAAGACACAGAATCTGAAGACAGGCTCCGGGCTCTGAGCTGGTTGGCAGCACAGAGCCCGATGCAGGGCTCGAACTCATGAACCGTGAGATCATGACCCAAGCCAAAGTCGGATGCTTAACCGACTGAGCCACCCAGGTGCCCCTTTTTGTTGTTGTTCTTTTTTTCTTTTTAAAATCGGTCCAGTGAAGTTTCATGCATTGCATTGGTTATTATCTCTCTTTAGCCTCTTCCAGAACTGTTTCCCACTCCCTATCTTTTAATCTTTATTGACACTGACTTTTTGAAAGTCAGATGAGTTGTCCTGAAGAAGTTCCACAGTCTGATTTGCTCCTTTGTTATGTTTCCTATAAACTAGAAGTTGATTGAGTTCAGGTCTGAGTTTATTAATGAGAACCTTGCCCAGGAGTGTTGTATGTACACTTTCGGATCCACCGGTAGCTGTGTGATGTCTGTTTGTCTCACTGTTGGTGACACTAGGTCTGGTTAGGCAGCGACAGCAGATTTTTCTGTGGAAAGGAACCTGAAGCACCCTCTCCAACACCCCAGAGATGTCTGTTACTCCAGGTGCTCAGGTATGGGGCTTCTGCCGCCCCTAGTCCTGTGCCCAGAACACATCTGTCACCAGGACAGAACCTGGGGCTTAGATCTGGGATCAGCCAGTTAGGAACTGTAATGCCATGATTGCCTGCCTCAGTTTCTTTCCCTGGGGATAAGTAGAGATATTAAGAAGCCTTGCCCTAGCCACTTCATCCCTGCGAAAGCTCAGGTGTGAGACTGTGGGCAGACTTCCAGAGGCTCTTCGAAAATCTGTTGAGGGTCTGCTGACAACACTGAGCCTGACCTGAGAGTGGGCATTGACTGAGGGCTTTGCATATACTACCCAGTCCGTCAATCCTCCACCCAGTCCTGTGTGGCAGTTGCTGCCCTTTATTATCCCTATTTCACAGGTGAGGAAACAAGCTTCTGAAATAAATTATTTATTCCCCAAGACCTCAGCTAGGGAGTAAAGAGGAACCCAAGCAGTTTAGCAGGTACTGCTCAATTAGCAGGCGGTACTGTTGCCTGAATGGAAGGGCCTGTGCCTGCCCCCATGCCCCCAGCCCCCAATTCCAGGAAAGAGTGACTTCATCACCTAGTAACCAAGATCTGGCTGCTCATGCTTAGAGAGGTGAAGTCATCTGCCCATGTTGCCCAGTTTCTTCATGTGTAATATGGGGCAAAGTTGTGGCAATCACTTGGGATTGCTCTGTGGAGATTTAAAATGGATCTGCACCCATTTCAGGTAATTTTCCAGGCAGTGTACCTCCCGCTCCTTTCCACGGATGAAGAACCTCAGCGCTTCAGAGAGGCATGGTGACCAGCCAGGGCCCCTCAGGCCCCGAGAGTGTCCCCAGCCATCTGTACCCAGATGTGGGTTTTACCATGTATATACCTCTGTACTGACATCCCCAACCATCTAAGGTGTCTGCGGTGTCTGTGTTCAGCTTGGAGGTGGGAAGTCATTGGGGAGGTGAGTGTCACTGAGTCATTCAGCTGGCCCTCCTGGAGACAGGCCATGGTGGACAAGGGACATCAAGCTGCTCATGTCACAGCTGGCATATCAGATAGTCCCTTGTCAGTCTTGACTCATCTGTGTGTGGCTCCTGGCTGCCTGTAGAGACACCATCTGTGAATCCTGGGCTAGTGCCCAGGCAACTTTCTGGAACTCCAGCTGTTGTACATGGGTATGAGATAGGGGTGGAGTTTTAGGTCTCTGAAGCCCTCTGTCAGGTGTGTCTAGCTCTGCTATTTCTGGGCTGTGACTTCTCAGGCTTGGGAACAACAAACCATAGCTGGTGAGATTGACCCAGGGATTAGAGACATGTATGAACATGCCCAGCTAAGTCGATTTGTGCTTATTATCATGTACACAGCAAAAGGCCTGACACACTGAAGGTAGTTAGTACAGGTCAATGGGATGAATGAAGGAACTGAGCCTTAGACCAAAGGAACTGGGACATGGGAGCTGTTGTGTGGGTAGGGTTGTGTCCATTCATGCAAGGTAAATGGACAGAGGTAAAATAGCTAGCAAGTGGCAGAGCTGAGATTTGAAGGCCGGGCTGTCCTAGGTGTGTTCAGACTCACTTTGCTCCTTCTGGGCAGCCAAACTCAGCCCAGAGAGCTGGGAGGACCAGGAGGTGGGATGAGAGTAAGGGAGTCTCAAAGTCATGTCCTGCTCTTGGCTCCTGGGGCCCCTGGCCATACCTAGGCTTGTGTGTCTGGCCTGCTGGGAATGCTTGGGGCCTGACTGGCCTAATGTGGATGTAGTTCCCTTGGCAATGAAGAAACACTGCTGAAGTCAAGAGTTCAGATTACTTGAGGGGAAACCCAGCCCTAATTCCTTGCATGGCTCCCTGCTGGGAAGGGTCACAGCCACCCCACATACCTACCCTCTGCTGGACATTCAGGGGTTATTTTCAGTGGCAAGGTCACGTGTGAGGTGGGTAGAAGTGGCCATCCAGTCCAGCCGGGATTCCTGATGGGAAGTGTTTTGCTGGCTCTTGAGACTTGCGTCCTGACGGGAGGTTCAAACCACAACACCCTCTTGCCACTGGACCTCATCCGGGAAGCCAGAGCCATTATGAGGTTGCCTAAGCCTTCAAGACCCCAGGGCCACAGGAAGGACACAAGTGAACAGGCCACCCCTCAGTCTAGCCCTTGGCTACTTTGGGGACATCAAGATCAGAGGGTCCTGCACAAACCCTCTCTTGCTTCCTTAGCCAGGCCCTCCACACTTCAAGGCCCACTCACATGTTGCCAAGGAAACTGATGCAGCAGCCCGAGAACCCCACCCAGGTGTCTATGGCAACCTACAACAGCCCACTAGGATCCATCCATCCGTGATGTCACCTGAGCCCTGAATGGGTGCCCCCACCCCTGTACACTCATTACAATCAAATGTCAGAGTCTGATAGCAGATCCTGTCACAAAGTACCTCATAGCCTGCCTGCCCCCAGTCTCACACACCCTAGACATGAGCAGGGGGAGAACAGATAATTTTATAGTTGGGCATCCTGAGGCTGCGAGAGGAGGCAAGGCCCAGGAGTGTGGAGGCAGATCCAGATCTAGAAACCAAGCTTTCCCATAACATCTCCCCTCTGTGCCCTGGCACCCACCCTAGGTCTAAGGAGGCTGTGAGCTCTGGGCAGTGGTGGCACCAAGTGGTTGGCTAATTCCACCCAACCCCCCAGCCCCAGCCCTGCCCCAACGGTACTCTACCCCTTGCCCCTCCTAGATGGGAGTCTGAACTTCCAGGCCCTGTCATATGCCCGGAACAGTAGGCCCATATGGGCCTAGAGGGAAAGAGAGAGACACTGAAGACTTAAAGTGGCTGGATCCAGCCCTGACTCTGGTCCAGTCCCACCCCTATCCACTCTTGCTGCCATCTGACACCTGTCTGCCAGGATTTCCCCAACTTTGGGCCACCTCCTGCCCAGGAGCAGAACGCCCAGGAACGGAACGGCCAGGAGCAGAAGGGCCAGGAGCAGAAGGGCCAGGGCCAGGTATTTTTAGCAGAGTTGCTGGCAGCTCTCTGGAGGGTGCTGGGAGGTGAGGTGCTGCTGAGTTCATCCTTACCCTTCTCTGGGCTTTATTCCTCCCCCCAGAATCAAGTATGCACCTCTACCTGCAACACACTGCCAGAGCACCTCCCTTCCCTGACTCCTTTCCCCAAACAGCTCTCCACGCCCCCAGGGGCTCAGGTGGTGACACTAGCTCACACCCTGAAGGGCAGGCTCATCAGGTGAAACCTTCAGCTCCCCAGGGCAGGGAGGGGAGTAGGGAGGACTTGGTGCTAAGGCCAGAAGTCCAGATTTAGGACCCTTATATTTTAGCTCAGATATGGGCGGGTGGAGAGTGGGTGTCCTGAGCAGAGAAGGGTCAAGACTGTCCAGCCTGTGTTGGTCTGCTTGCTTGGGCAACAGTCCAGGGCTGGGGGAGAACAGAGGGAGAATTCGCTGTTAAAGGGCCAGAACTAAATTTTCCCTAGAGGGGAGTTGGTACACTTGGCCCTTCCGGTTTTCCCCTTTGACCTCACCCATGACGGTATCCCCAACTCCAAACCCCCTCCCCCGCATCATTCAACCTACTCCCCTTCCTTTTGCCTCCCTCCTTCAGTGGAGAAGGGTCTTCCTTCCACCTCAAACGCTCAGACCCTGGCTTTGTCTGCCGGGTCTGGGGGGGCGGGGACTTGGTGGGTGCGAGGTCCTGGGAGGGGGTGGGGGATTCCCCCGAGGGGGAGGGCACCTACACGTCAGCCCCCGCAGCAGCGGGACGTGGGCGAGCGCGGGGCTGGGGGCGGGGGCGGGGGCGGGGGCGGGCAGACGCTTAAATAGGCCGCTCTGGAGCCCGCGGCCCAGAGCAGGCTGAGGAGGTGGCAGCTGCGGCAGCGTCGGGTGACCAGGCCAGAGTCTGCAAGTGGACTGTATCCGGGCGTGGAACCTAGTTCTGACCGTGTCCGTGTGCGGGTGAGTGAGTGTCCTGGTCGAGCCTCGTCCGGGGTGCGAATGGACGAGTCGGGAGGGTGGCTCAGAGTCGGCGCCAGGACCTTCCCGGCCGGCCAAGAGGGGACTGAGGCAGGTCGTCGGCTCGAGAGAGGCGTCCTGCTCCTGAGCTGGGACAGGCAGGCGCGCCCGGGGTCCGGCCTGCCGCACCCTGGGCCCCGCGGCTTACCCTGCCGTCCCCACTCGTTCCCCAGACGGCGTCTGGCGCGATGACTCTGAATGGCGGCGGCAGCGGAGCGGGCGGGAGCCGCGGCGGGGGCCGGGAGCGCGAGCGCCGACGGGGCAGCACGCCCTGGGGCCCCGCGCCCCCGCTGCACCGCCGAAGCATGCCGGTGGACGAGCGGGACCTGCGGGCGGCCCTGGCTCCCGGCGCCCTGGCGGCGGCCACGGCCGGGACCGGGGCCCAGGCTGCGACGCTCGAATGGCACGAGGGCTCTTCCGAGTCGCTCAGCTCAGGGGGCAGCGACTCAGACGAGAGCGTTTACAAGGTGCTGCTGCTGGGGGCGCCTGGCGTGGGCAAGAGCGCCCTGGCGCGCATCTTCGGTGGTGTAGAGGATGGGCCTGAAGCAGAGGCCGCAGGTGAGGAGCTGGGACTCTTCAAGGGAGGGGACATGCTGGCGTTGGGACTGAGGGCTACAGGGCGGGGGACCTGGATTAAAAGCGGCACATACCATAGGATTCTGAAGACACTTTCAAAATCATGCCTCTACCTACCCATTTCATGGGTGGGGAAACTAAGAGAGAGAGGGGACCTCCAGCTCTCGATAGGTGAAGAAATGCCCAGAGTAAAAGGCCCATACCTAAGACAACTCTTGTAGGATGGGGATGGGACGTCCCTCCTTGCCAGGGCTGGCAGGAGCACAGCCAGAGGGAGTTTCTAGGAGAGAGCCCCGGGTGACCAAGACTCCCAAAGAATATGACAGTCACTATTCTAAATCAGGCTACTATGGTCAGAGCTACTTTGGGGCTGAGGCATCAGGAGGGCGGAGCACACAGGAGTGGCCACCCAGGACATTGGTAGCTTGGTGAAGAGGTGTCTAGGTGAGGATCAGGAAAGCACCCCATGCCCTCTACATCCCACTTCCCAGCTCTGTAATTTCTTTCTGTTGTCACATAGTGGTCATAAGTGGAGGGAAAGGTTACGGGGGCTCTAAGGTGGAGTTGGAAGGGGTGGCCAGAACAGTAAACCTGGCACATGGTGTGGGAGGGTGGCTTTTGGCAGCCAGCAGGTAACCTGACTACTAGTCTCCTGTCTAGGACATACATATGATCGGTCCATCATAGTGGATGGAGAGGAGGCGTCACTCATGGTCTATGACATCTGGGAACAGGTAGGCTGCAGGCTGAGACCCAGGAGAGGGTGGGAGGGTGACCCCGGTGAGACCCTGGTGAAAGTGGCAGCCTTGTAGCCTGGGCATGAGAATTATTGGGTAGATGTGTGTGTGTATGTGCTCCCCAGGATAGTGGCCGCTGGCTACCTGGTCACTGCATGGCTATGGGCGATGCGTATGTCATCGTGTACTCCGTGACGGATAAGGAAAGCTTCGAGAAGGCCTCAGAGCTCCGAGTCCAGCTGCGGCGGGCACGGCAGACGGACGACGTGCCCATTATCCTAGTGGGCAACAAGAGCGACCTGGTGCGCTCTCGAGAGGTCTCCTTGGATGGTGAGCAGGGAGCTGGTTGGAAAGGGAGGGACATCCTGACTGGGCTGTGGTCCATTCAATCTTGGCTCAGCTCAAGTCCCTGGGGATCATGAGTGGCTAAAAATGTTCAGGAAAAAAAAAACTTGAAGAGGAGAGAGAGAAAGCTGCTGCCCTCCCACTGGACTCTCAAAGGCCCAAGAGGGCTGGGGAAGGGACCAAATGTACTAGGGGAGGCGGAAGCTGCTGGGCATTGAGCTGGGCCACCACAGGGCCCTCGTCTCCTATCCCTTTTGGCCCTGGCCTGACAGGTAAGGGGTGAGGAGAGTGCAGAGAACTGGGATAGAAGGTGAGAGAGTGGATTTGGAGCCAGGGCCAGTCTCAGCATGGTCTTGCCCCTGAGGAGGATTCTTCCCTCCTGGGCTCAGCATTCTCCCCTGTGACCCCCAGAACTGAGCCCCTCAGAGGAACCTAGCAGTGACTTGGTGACATTCTCCTTATAATTCCACTGGTAGATAACATCAAACCACGAAGCACTAAGCTGCTCAACAAAGTTCTCATTCTCTTGTGTTGACTACTCTGACTACAGCATTTCCATTTAAATATCAGACTTCATATTATTTCAATCAATGAATTTCCTTTTGTGGGCCCTTTGTGAGCTCCTTAAACGTGGGCACATTCTGTCACTTGGGTGACCCAGCAATGCCCTGGATCCTCTGTACCATAGCTGGGGTTCTGTGTTTCTGGGGACTACCCAGGGATTCCCCCTCCCTGGCCCTCAGATTCCTGAGGCTGCTATGGGGTGGCCAGGGTTTGAGTGGGCTTCTCACCCACCCACCTTTGTTTAACCAGAATGTGCCTTTCCCCACCAGAGGGCCGGGCGTGTGCCGTGGTCTTCGACTGCAAGTTTATTGAGACATCAGCAGCACTACACCACAACGTCCAGGCCCTGTTTGAGGGTGTTGTGCGCCAGATACGCCTGCGCAGGGACAGCAAAGAGGTCAATGCACGTCGACAGGCGGGTACCCGGCGGCGAGAGAGCCTTGGCAAGAAGGCAAAGCGTTTCTTGGGCCGCATTGTAGCACGCAACAGCCGCAAGATGGCCTTTCGTGCCAAGTCCAAGTCCTGCCATGATCTCTCAGTGCTCTAGACTCCACAGGCACCTCCTGTGTTTTGCATACAGATGGGTAGATTGGTGGGCTGGCCCAGCCAACCGCCCTAGGTGCCTCAGGGCTGACTCAGACTCTGGGCATACTGCACCTCATGGTCATGGACAGACAGACAGTGCTGCCCGGGGAGACAGCTCCCAGTGGCCATCAAGGGCTGCGCCCACAGCGATGTGTGTACAGGCTAGTGTGTGTCCCAAGCAGCAGCCTGAGCCCAGCCCGTGGGGCAGGCCTGTGTGCGGGGAAAGGACTCTATCTTTCTCCACACTTGGGGTGTGCATGCTCTGGAGGGAGGCTGTTCAGTGCAGTGGTTATTTGTTTACATGCAAATTTTTGTAATAAAGATTATTTCCTGATAGATCAGGGCTGTTGACTCTGAGTTTCCTCCCAGTAGGGGGCTGTTGGAGCAGGAAGTGTTCCTGAGGTTAAGGGATGGGGCCTCACTGCCCTGCCCTAGTGTGTGGCTTTGATTATCCTAATATTTGGGCTCCAATATAGCTAGCTGGATCAGAGAGGCAGGTGTGGTTGTGGCCTGGTTGGGGATCCAAGCAGCAGGAGGAGACAATAGCCCCTCCCATCCCTGTTATCCAGATTTTTCTCTTGCACTGGGGCTTAGCAATGCCCAGCTGATTGAAGCTTCAATCACTCCATTGTAGGACAGGGAAACAGGCTGTCTGAGGTACCATGCCCTGCCTCAGGTCTCATGGCCAAACAAGAACCCTGAGTCTGGCTGGGTCCTGGGCTGGTGTCTCCATCCTGCGCCCTCCTGAGGGACCAGAAAGTTGCTTAAATGGGGTAGTTGTGGAAGACTTCCGTGACTCCCTGGCTGGGAAAGAAGGAGGCTAGTGACCGAGGCTGAGCTACTGAGAAAGGGAGGGTGTCACTCTTCTCTCCTCCAAGAGAGGCCAGGCCAGAGCATCCCACGCTCAGCATTGGCTAATGTGGTGTTGGCAGGAACAGCTCCCTGGAACCCTCCCTGCCTGGAATGAGAGGCCTTGCATTTGTGTGGGAATGTGTGCATGTTTGCTGATAGCTGGCCGTGTGCCTGTCTCCCAGCCGCCCGCACCAGGTGACTGCTGGGACTTTACCTAAATTGTTTCAGGAACGAGTATCTCCATTTGGCAATGGTAGATGGGGAACTGCAGCAGTTGCCTGAGGTCACACAGGTACAAGTGGCTGAGCGGGGACTGGTTTACAAGGCTACCGGTCTCCAGAGCCCAAAGGCAGCCTCCCGGGCAAGGCCTGGGACAGTTTCTGAGAAGGCTCTGGTCAACGGTCCATACATTTCCTTCATTGGTTCAGTTTATTTATTACACAGACTCCTAGGTGCTCTTGCAACCTGGTTAGAACACTGAAGTTGTTCGTTGGTAGAAGGTTTGAGGGCCGCTCCTCAATGTGCACAACCTGCAATGGGCAGAACCTGTCTTGATTAACACACATGCCCTCCTGGGCAATGTTAACTGTGCAGAGCTTTGCTGCTCCCCACTTCTACCCTGCAACATACTTAGAGGCATGTGGAAGGCATGGTTTTCTCAGAGCAAGCGAAGGTCCTGAGGCCTGAAGAAAAATCCAGGCCTTCCTGGCTCTGCTACTTATTGGCTGTGTGACCTTGGGTAAGCCACTCAGCATTTCTGTGCCCCAGTAAGTGACACTAGGACAGTGCTCCTTCAGAATGGAGTTAGGGGAAGAGTGAAGGTACATACTATGCCAGGTGCATAGTAGGAGCTCAACACATGTGAGACCCCTTCAACCACCCACAGTGCACTGCTCCGGGCTGTGGTGCCTGGGGTGCCTGAGTTACACTTGGCTTGTGACAGCTGGAGGCAGGGGAGGAGTCCTTGCCCATCCTCCGGATATGCAGTGGAAAGGACTCAGGGAAGACCATGGGAAACTCTGAGAACAAGGAAGTATTGGAGATGGTATCCCTGACCCTTCCCACACATCCCCCATGTGAACTCCCAGGCCCCAGATGCTTTTCCTGGCTCCACTTGGCTGCCCTCATGGGGGGAGGGGCCTCTGGCAAGCCCTGTGATTCCCTCAAGGTCACCTGAGCAGGCTCAATCTTCTCTTGCTTCTCATAGGCACGAGATAGTCCATTGTCCCAGCCCTGTCGGTGTCAGCAGCTAGTGTGAGCCCCTAGGGAGCCTCAGGGGCTCTCAGAGGCTGCTGATTCCTTCACCCATTGGTTCCAGTGGTGGCTGGTCTAGAGCCCCAAATACCCAGTTCAGATCATGTTCATTTATCCTTCATGTGCAACCTCCAGCTCCTTGTTTTTGATCCAGTCAGGAGCTGCCAGGGCCAAGCAAGGGCAAGGTTATTACTAGGTCCCTAAGACTTTCCCTGAAGAGCTCCCAGTCTGGTAGAAGAGAAAGTGACAGTCCGGTGTCTTCTCTGCTCTGACAGAGGTAGCACATTACAAGGGGTAGAAATTATCCCCAGAAGAGAATCCTGAACAAGCCTGGGAGCCCAGGGAAGGTTTCCTGGAGAAAAGTAATATTTGAACTGACTACTGAAGCCTAAGTAGGTATTTACCAGACAGATGAAGGGAGGAAAGAACATTCCAGACAAAAGGAACAGAGTGGGCAAGATAGAGCTACAGATGCTGGTGCATGGGAAAGAAGTGGTATTGAGTCTGAAACCACAGAAAAAGAAGTAATGTCCAAGCCTAGAGGTCCAAGAATACCTACTGGGCTGTGTAGGAATGGGAGAGGTGCCAGGCCAATGATCTCCCCACCTCCTGGGGCTGGCAGTCATGGATGCTGAGCAGCCCCTAGCTTTCCAAAGTCAATGAGTAACTTGGGGGGCTGGGCAGGGCCGGGCCTGCTGCTGTGGGCCAGTGGTGTTTTCCACTCCTGAGCAAGCCTGGCTGGACCGCCTACCTGCTCAAGTGTCCGCCCTGCCCTACCCCACCCATCCCGACCTGGCCAGTGCTCCCTGGAGAAAGAGCCTTCCCGCCTGGCAGCTGGACCAAGGGAGCCCGCCTTAGGCACCAGAGGGTGAGGGCCCTGGAGTGGCGGGGTGAGCAGGCCCGAGGCTGGGGTCGGTGGTAGGGGAAGGACAAACACTGCCCTGTCCGGCCCTTGCTCAGGGAAGAATTCCCAGGAGAGGTTGGAGTGGGTGTCCATGCTCTGCACACCCAGCTCCATGCTGAGTGCTGAAAAATGCCAAGATGAGGGCAGGACCTCTGCCCCGAGGGGACTCTGTGTCTGAAGGATGGCAGTGGGTAGAAAAATAGGCGTCAAGACCCTGAACCATGAATCCTCTGTTTCAGGAGGAATTGTCCTGTGGTCAAGTCCTCTGTGACCTTGGTCAGGCCTTGCTCTTCAGGCTTTGCCTACAACATGAGGTGACTGAAGGAAGTGACCCTCAGGGTCTTTCCAGCTTCAAACTTTTGTGATATTCAGGGTTGCTGGGCAATTAGCACTTTGGGATCTACATACAGGCTGAGGAGGCTATGTTGGAAAGGAGACGAAGGTCTGGAGGTGAAACTCCCATGGAGATCCTCGTGGGGCCAGGAACCAAGAGGCAGGATGGCTGTGCCTAGGGGCCTAGGTGGGCCTGGCTGAGGAGCTAGATGCTACCCTGCAGGCAGTGGGGAGCCACAGACCCCTCTAAGAGGAGGAAGAGGAGGCCAGTCTGTTGTGAGGTCCCACTGGCTATTTGTATGGAATGGGCTGAGGCACGGGACAAGGATGGGAGTGTGTGGGGAGCAATGTTTAAGTGGGTGGGATGGAGAGGGGCAGCTCTGGGAGTATAAAAGGAGAGGGGACAGGAGGAGACCTGGCTGACTGCCCCATAGTGACAGACAGCCAGAGGTCCAGCTGAAGAAGGAATAGTTGCACCTGTGGGGCTTGAGGAAGCCCTGGCTTGGGCTGAGCGGCGATGAGGGGTGGGATACTCTCTGGGAGGAGAGTAATGGGAGGGACCCCCTGCCCACTGATCCTGGCTGCACCCTCACTGCCATATCCCTCAGGCCCATCCTGACCATGGTCCCTGCCTGGCTGTGGCTGCTTTGCCTCTCCGTTGCCCAGGTGAGCTGGGCCCTGCTCGACTCCTTCAGATCCTGGCCCTGGGTGTTGGCACCCTTGTCCCCACTCCATCTGGACCAGTTGCACTGACCATGGAAGAGACTAGTTGTGGGAGGGGCGTTCAGAGGTGGCTATAGGCCTGTTGTGGGGTCAGGAAGTCAAAGGCCAAGAGGGTGGATGGGTTAAGGTATGGCCAGGCCCATGGAAGGGGAAGAAATTCCCCCTTCCTTGTCAGCCGCCTGTGGCAGGAAGATAAAGCCTGGAGACAAGGTGAGAATCCTCCCGCAGGTTCTCCCAGAGGCTCAACCTGCAGAACTGTATGTGGAAGTCCCAGAAAACTATGGCGGAAATTTCCCTTTGTACCTGATCAAGGTAAGCCTGAGATCTGGGTGGGTTGCCCTCCCCCTCCCTCCAGCATTTTTACCTTTCTTTTAGTCTTGTGTCTCTGAGAGTGTGCAGTATGGTGAGAGTGACTAACAAAATTTCAATTCCAGAAGAAAGAGTTTTAAGTTAAAAACTAAACAATTGGTGGTGAGGTTTCAAGCTTTAGAAAGGAGGGCAGGAAGTATTGGGGTATATCAGGTACAGGGGAAAGAGCTCTGGCTTTGAATCTCAGTCCTATGACTTAATGGCTGTGTGACCTCAGGCAAGTGCTAGTCCTCTCTGAGCCCCAGTTTCCCCACATAATAAAATGGGGTCATTGGGTGGAGGGGCATCCCCCAGGCCTGGCTCCCACTGCCTTTACCTCTGTTCTCCCCAACAGCTGCCACTACCCCCTGAGGAGACTGAGGGTAAGATTGTGCTGTCAGGAAGCCCAGGCATGACAGCTGAGGGCCCCTTTGCTGTGGATGCAGAGTCTGGCTTCTTGCTGGTGACCAGGGTCCTGGATCGAGAGGAGCAGGCAGAGTACCGGCTACAAGTATGGCTGGGCCTGATGTAGGGGAGAACAGTGAAGGCAGGGCAGGGCACTGACTATCCTTCCCTGCCAGGTCACCCTGGAGACTAAGGATGGACATGTCTTGTGGGGCCCACAGCCTGTGCTTGTGCATGTGAAGGATGAGAATGACCAGGTGCCCCACTTCTCTCAGTCCATCTACAGAGTTCAGCTGAGCCAGGGCACCAGGCCTGGTGAGTGCCCAGGGCAACGGGCTAACAACAAGGTCATGTGGGCAATGATGAGGGAACAGAGAGTTAAGAGATCACCAGACACCCAGCATAAGCACAGGGCAGCCAGGATCCAAGGCTCCCCACTCCTTGTATTTCTGTCCCATCTCTCTCCCTGCAGTCTACTGAGAACCCTCCGGTCCATCCACTCTTGGCCTGTTTGTTCACCTGCAAAGTGGGGTGAAAAGCTGTGACTCACCTCCAGAGTCCTGATATGATGATGGATATGGAAGGAAGTACCAGGCAGAGATGGGGGAGGCTTGGGAAACTCTCATCACTCCCTCCATCTCTCATGGTTTGCCCTCTCTACACACCAGGCATCCCCTTCCTTTTCCTTGAGGCTTCAGATGAGGATGAGCCAGGCACAGCCAACTCAGATCTCCGATTCTACATCTTGAACCAGGCCCCAGCCCGACCTTCCCCAGACATGTTCCAGCTGGAGCCTCGGCTGGGGGCTCTGGCCCTCAGTCCTGAGGGTGAGTCTGAACTGGGTGTGATGAAGAGAAAGGTCATGGAAAGCTGGGGAAGGCAGCATGTGAGCCATAACAGTAAGATGGGTTGGAGCTGGAGAGATAAAGAAAGAGTATTCTAGGTGGAGAAGAGCAAAGCACAAGGCTTGAATCTTGCATGGAGAGAAAAAATGGTGTGAATGGAGTACCTCAGCCCTATACTCTGGACACCTGAGCCTAAGGGACAAGGCTAGGAGAAACCTGAGGGGTTGTAGCCCAGGATGTTGCTGGGAGACCTTTGGACTAATTGTAAAGGAGACCTGAACCTGGGAATTCAGACCAGAGGCACACAATGGGGATGGAAAGAAAAGCTAACCATACATCTACCCAGCCAGTCACGCATTCACCCATCTACCTCCCAGCCACATAACTAGTCCATCTATTCAAACATCTATCCAGACTAACCCGTCCATACACCCAAATCCCCATCCGTTTACTTAGTCAACCATATATTCATTCAGCTGGTTATCTATTCACTACCCATCCACTCATGTGTCCCTACCCCCATCCTAGTCATCCAGCCCATCAACCATTCATTGTGTGGATAGATATGGAAATGGATTTGCAAACTTTCAAGTCCTGCTTGGGTGCTCACTATGTGTTAAAAGTCTTCCCCTTTGGCCAAGAAAGTATCCCAAACACCTGCCATATGCTTGGCTTTGTGTTTGGTACCTCGCTGAGGAGGATGTCCTGGACTCCTGCTCACCTGACCGTCCTGACCCTTCTAGGAAACACCAGCCTAGACCAGGATATGGAAGGGCACTATCAGCTATTGGTGCAGGTCAAGGACATGGGTGACCAGGCTTCGGGCTACCAGGCCACAGCCACCGTAGATGTCTCCATGGTAGAGAACACCTGGGTGCCCCTAGATGCTGTCCACCTGGCAGAGAATCTCAAAGTCCCATACCCACACCACATTGCCCAGGTGAGTAAACGCCTGTCGATGGCTGAAGTAGCCCCATGGATGGTACAACTGGGCCTGGGTCTCAAGATTTGGAGGATGGGTCTGAGGCCCAGCTTGGCCCCTGCTCCCCTCCTACCTATGTTCTTCCCTCTGTTGTCCCCATCAGTTCCTACCATGGCGTAGGGCATCCAAGGCCCCAGGACCAGGCCCAGGCCCATAGCCCCTCACCTGCTATCCTCTGACAAGTGCGGCTCTGGGCCCTGAACCGAGCTTGCCCAAAGTTCTTTAGGGAGAACAGCTGCCACCTCTCTGCTGCCATGGGGATTGTCACCCAGGCTTGGAATGTCTCATCCCTCCTCGAGGAATGCCCTGGGGTCAGGCCCAGCCTGAGAAGGCACAGAATAAACAATCTGGTCATTCAGGCACTTAGGGCAGGGTCTGGGCTTGGCCCAGGGTAAGACCAGCCTGGACTTGCTCCAGCAACAAGTGTCGCAAACAAAAAGACCCTACCTGGACTCCAGGGAGGATAGCAACTTACCTGAGGTCACACAGTAGCAGGGGCCCAGGCTCCCTACCCATGAACAGTTGAGGCATAAGAGCTGACATGGGCTGTTCTTGCCCTTCATCCCGGGGTGCCCTTATTCTATGTCCCTTTCCCAGGTACACTGGAGTGGGGGAGATGTACATTATCATCTGGAGAGCCAGCCCCCTGGGCCCTTTGATGTGGATGCAGAGGGGACACTCTATGTGACCAAGGAGCTAGACCGAGAAGCCCAGGCTGAGGTGAGGTGAGGGGGCAGTCAGAAGGGCAGGCTGAGGGGTGCCTGGCCACTGTCCAGTTGGCTCTGGGGGTGTCACATTCCACACAGGCACCAAGGCAATGGAAGAGCACCCAGAAGAGCTGGAGCTGGCCACCAGAGGGGACCCAGCCTGAGACCAGGCTGGAGCTGCCCTTAACTTTCATCTGAAGCCCCTCACTGTATACTTCAGTACCTGCTCCAGGTGCAGGCTCAGAATACCCGTGGTGAGGACTACACAGAACCTCTGGAGCTGCATGTGGTAGTGATGGATGAGAATGACAATGCACCTGTCTGCCCCCTTCGTGGTTCCCCAGTCAGCGTTCCTGAGCTCAGCCCTCCAGGTGGGCTGTGGGCCTTGTCAGGGGATGCAGGAGGGTTGAAGTACTTATGAACCATCCCATCTTGCTCTTCTCTGGGATGGGATCAGCCTCAGGTCCCTATATCAGTGTCCCTACCCTCCTACAAGTTCAGGTTCAGCCCAGCACAAGAGCAGAGTGGGCAAAGTGAGGCCTGCAGATTGGGCTGTGGTCCCACCCAGGTGGGTGCTGTCTTCATAGGCACTGAGGTGACTAGGCTGTTGGCAGAGGACCTGGATGCCCCCGGTTCACCAAATTCCCACATTGTGTATCGGCTGCTGAGCCCTGAGCCTGAGGAGGGAGCAGAGGGAAGAGCCTTCAAACTGGATTCCACCTCAGGCAGTGTGACAGTC
The DNA here is from genome assembly GCF_003009895.1 of Hyaena hyaena. NCBI lineage: Eukaryota > Metazoa > Chordata > Mammalia > Carnivora > Hyaenidae > Hyaena > Hyaena hyaena. Next base: position 931,917 of record NW_024080649.1, on the reverse strand, counting down.
GGGGATGCCCCCCTCCAAGCTGGCCAGAGCATCTTGCTTCAGGTGATGGCTGCTGACCTAGGAGGAGCAGAGGGTGGTAAGTGCCCTGATGGTGACTCAGGTTCTCTCCCTCTCTGTTATCCTGGTCTCTCCAACATGTCCTCTCCTCCCTCAGGCCTTAGCAGCACATGTGAGGTCACTGTCACAATCACCGACATCAATGACCATGCCCCCGAGTTCACCAATTCCCAGGTAAGCAGGAGCAGGGGAGGAGACTTTGGGAAGGCACTGATGAGGAGTTTACGGTGCCTCCATAATCTCTCCAGATTGAGCCTATAAACCTCCCCGAGGATGCAGAGCCTGGGACTCTGGTGGCCACACTCACAGCCACTGATGCTGACCTTGAGCCTGCCTTCCGCCTCATGGACTTTGCCATTGAGGTGGGAGATGTGGAGGGGACCTTTGGCCTGGATTGGGAGCCAGGCTCCAGTCACGTCCAACTTCGACTGCTCAAGGTAGGCTAGGGAGGGGGAAGGGGCACACATATACCCACATGAATGCACAAGTATGCTATGCCCTGTGCCAAATAGTGACCCAGCCACATTGGTTCTAGAACCTCAGCTATGAGGCAGCTTCAAGCCACGAGTTGGTGATAGTGGTTCGGAGCATGGCAGAGTTGGTAGGGCCGGGCCCAGGCCCTGGAGCCACAGCCACAGTGACGATTCTTGTGGAAAGGGTGGTGCCACCCCCCAAGTTGGACCAGGAGAGCTACGAGGCCAGTGTCCCAGTCAGCACCCCAGCTGGCTCCCTCCTGCTGACCATCCAACCCTCAGACCCCATGAGCAGTCCCCTCAGGTGAGCCAGAAGCCCAGCCCTTATGTGGGCTGGACCTCCCTGCTCCCAAGGGATGACCCCCAGGGCCTCAGAGGGGACTCACGTTATCTGTAGCCTGGAATATTCCTCAAACCATGGCTAATGCCAAGGTTATGATTCCTGAGAGTGGGTCAGAGCTGGATGAGCTGGACAGGGTATGGAGAGGAGTGTTAGGACTCCATGCAAGCTCAGAAGACACCTCCCCATGCTGTACTGAATTGGGCCCTCTCCCATGCCCCACCGAGACTTCAGCACAGATGAGGAGGATGTTCCCTGGCCCCATCCTGTCCCTTTGTGGGGTGGCCCAGGACTAGTGGAGTTGAGTCAGGCTCCCCAGGCTCTGATAGTAACCCCCACAGTATCCATGATTTAAGCCTTGTCCCTCAACAAGCCCCTGAAGCGGGGGAGGGAGACTAGGCACCCCTGGCACTGCTTCTGTGAGTCACATAGATGATATGGAATTTGAGCAGGTCACATGGCCCTGGGGGTCCCTGAGTAAGACCCCATATATGGTTCCAGTGCCTCCCTGCCCCCATCTTCTCTGGGCCTCAGGTTCTCCCTGGTCAATGACTCAGAGGGCTGGCTCTGTATCAAGGAGGTCTCTGGGGAGGTGCGCACCGCCCGGCCCCTGCAAGGCGCCCAGCCTGGGGACGTGTATACAGTGCTCGTGGAGGCCCAGTATGAAGGTACGGCCAGGCAGTGGTGGGGCCTCTGGGAGGGAGAGTGGGCCTCAGGCAGACAGATAGATGGGCAGGACCGAGCTTTCTTCCTGGGCTCCTTACTGGCATCCACTCTCTCTAGGCAGGAAAGAGGAGTGAGGGCCGGGGTCAGTGTAAGTCTCTGAGATGCCTGGCCTCTGTGTCCCCTCTCAGACCACCCCCCTCCCTCAGACACTTGCAGTCCTCCAACACTGCCCCTTAGTCCTAGAGGGCCTCTCAGGTGTTGGATTCAGATATAAGTTAGGAGCAGAGGCTGTGGGCCCAGGCAAGTGGAAGGAGTGCCAAGGGCTGTGTCTATGGCAGCAACCCAGGAGGTGAGCCTGAGTGGGACACTCAAGCCAGGTATGGAGAACTCTGAATGCCACTTTGAAAGGATGAAGAGCTGGCCCAGGGGTGGGTATATCAGGGCAGCAGGTCTCAGGTCAGGGCTGGACTGTCCTCTGGGGCATGACAGACCCAGCAGAGCTGAACTCCCCTGCAGTCAGGGCATCTCCACACGGTTGGGCCCTGACACTGGTGGCTTGGGGTTTGGGGGGCAGTGAGGGGAAGCCTGGCACCCAGAAAGGCATAGAAAGGCCTGGCCGCTGTTTGGATAGTGAAGGGGGCAGGGGCACTGCAAGGAAGAGATGGGCATGGGGATCCCAGGGATGGGGGGTGGGCAGGATGGGTAGAGTCGGGCAGGCGAGGCAGAGACTCAGCAGAGTGAGATCCGTGGGCCTGGGACTAGCTCAGCTCTGCCTCCTCTGCAGATGAGCCTACTCTGAGTGTCTCTGCAACACTTGTGATCCACTTTCTGAAGGCCCCTTCTGCCCGGGCCCCAACTCTGAACCCCGTGCCCACCCGACACCTCTGCACACCCCGCCAGGACCATGGTGTGGTTATCAGTGGACCCAGTGAGGACGTTGACATGGCTGGTGGACATGGTCCCTACAGCTTCACCCTTGGTCCCAATCCTACGGTGCAGCGGGATTGGCACCTCCAGGCTCTCAACGGTGTGTGGTGGGGAAGTGGGGGAGACTGTGGCCAAGGAAGGAAGTGGTATGGCACTTGGAAGTGAGATGCCCTTCCACCCTGAGCGTGGGGCTGGGCTTAGGGCCTATCCAGGCTAGTGACTCTGGTCACTGCTTATGGTCCCAACAGGTTCCCATGCCTACCTCACCCTGGCCCTGCATTGGGTAGAGCCACGGGAGCACGTAGTACCCATAGTTGTCAGCCAAGATGCCCGGATGTGGCAGCTCCTGATCCGAGGTAAGGCCAGGGCTCCATGTGCCTGCAGTTCCTGAGGGAACCATTTTGATTCAGAGAGAGGGGCTTGGTACACATGCATGCAGGTTCACCTGTGCATGTCTGCACATCTGTGGCCAGGCACACAGATACTTGTGCACATAAGCACACACATAGAGAAGCATGCATCCCCCCCCGCCTGCACATACATAAATACATATATGTGCACAAAAATGTATATTATCCAGCTGCACTGGGGCTGACAAGCAGCTGGAGAACCCTCCCCCACCGCCTTTACCTTCCTCCCCCATCCCTGTCCCCCAGTGATCGTGTGTCGCTGCAATGTGGAGGGGCAGTGCATGCGCAAGGTGGGCCGCATGAAGGGCATGCCCACGAAGCTGTCAGCAGTGGGCATCCTCGTGGGCACCTTGATGGCGATAGGTAATGGATGCTGGGCTCTTGAATGGGGGAGGGTAATGGATGGTCGGAGTCACAGCCTCTAGATGCACAGTGCCCTGTCCCATGATGCCCTCCAGGGCTAGAGAAGGAACCTCCCAACTCTCCTAGTCATTATGCTCCTGCTTCCTGCCATCATAGTCATCATCACCATCATCACTGATAACAGCATTTGCTATTACATTATTACACGTTGGCTGTGCAATATAGGGTTGTCACACTGCTTTCTCCCCAGAACCCTGTGAGGTAGATCCTGGCATCTCCCTATTTTCCAGTTGAGGTCACTGAGGCTCAGAAAGTGAAGAGACTTGTCAGAGGTTACACAGCCAGAATGTGGCAGAGCCCAGGTCTTTCCAGCCTAATCCGTTTAGTCCAAGCCTCCCTCTCTATCCCCTTGATTTTATCCCTATAGATTTTTTCCCTGGATGTTTTTTTTTTTTCCGGTCCATTCTAGCACAATGCGACCATGTGCCTATGTCTCAGAGGTCCATGGGAACAACTCACTGGCTCGCAGATGACTCCCACCCAAACTATTCACCAGAGAAGGGGACCCTGGAGGTGGGGGTGTTCTGGGGCAGCAGCAGGCCCAGCAGTCAGGCTTCTTCTGGCACCAGGACCATAGTCAAACCCAGTCCAGCCTTGGGTATGCTGTCTAGGAAACCTTGCTTCCTATTAAACCAGTACCAAAGTAGAGAGTTCCTGGTGGTGGACAAATCATGTGGCCCGTTCTGAGAGCTGATCCATCCCTCTCGGGCCCCTCAGGCATCTTCCTCATCCTCATCTTCACTCACTTGACCCTGGCAAGGAAGAAGGACCTAGATCAGCCAGTGGACAGCGTGCCCCTGAAGGCAGTGGTTTGAATGGTCTGGGCAGCCCCAGTTGGGAGCTTGGCCTCTCCATCTGAGTCCTCTGGGAGGGGCCCAGGACTGCTGATCAACAGGGGCTAGGACAGTGTAGAGAAGCCCCTTCACCGCCCTGGAGTGGAGGCAACATCACCACAGAAGTCTGTAGACCCTGACCACTGACTTTATGGGCTGCTCATGCAAGTGCTCCAAACGGTGGCACATCTGTCCAATAATAAAGCCTCAGAGAGCAGGGCATGTGCTCTAAGGGACTACTGTGCCTATATCTGAGTGTCATGTGCATGTGTGTACTACCCATGTCCACCTGACCCTTCGGTCCTTTCCCTTCTCCTCCTGCACAGAAAGGGTCTAGGGACTTGAGGGACAAGCCTGGGGTCCCCTTTGAGGAGGGACATGGGGACATCATATTGGTTCTTGATGAGAACTTGAGGTTAGAGTGAGGTGGGTCATTTCTTTTTTTAAATATTTATTTATTTATTTATTTATTTATTTATTTATTATTTATTTATTTATTTATGGGGGGAGTGCACACAATGGGGGAGGGGCAGAGAGAGAGAATCCCAAGCCGGCTCCACACTGTCAGCGCAGAGCCTGGTGAGGGACTTGAACCCACAAACCATGAGATCATGACCTGAGCTGAAATCAAGAGTTGACGCTTAACCGACTGAGCCACCCAGACGTCCCAAGGTGGGTTATTTCTATGGACATTTGGAGACCATGGCTGCAGACCCTGGATGGCTTAACTCTGACTAGGTGATGATTGAGGAGGGTGTCCTAGAGAGTGTATTCTGCATTTTCTGGGACATCATATTTGCTAGGGGAGGGCATTGGTGGGTCCATGTCCTGTGCTCGTGTGTGAGCATGCTCCTGTATCTGTGGGAGTCATCTACACATGGGTGGACAGAGGTCCCACAATCTCAAGAGGGGCCTAAATAGAGCTGAACAGAAGTCTTGAGAGCCTAATAGGGCTGGAACAAGAGAGGTGAGGTTGGAAATGGTTCCCTCTGCTCCAGTGTAGACCCCAGAGCACCTTTGGGTTTCATATACAGGCTGGCAAGTCCATGGGGGAGCTCTGCAGAAAGTCAGAGAAGGGACAGAACTGAGGTGGGACAGGAAGCCCCCTATGGCTCCCCCTGGAGCTCCCCCTGTCCTACATGAACCCTTTCCCTTTGCCCAAGATTATTAAGCCTTGGCCCTGGTGCCCTACTGAGCACGGACCACACCTCCAGGCCGACCTCTAATCCCGACCCTTGACGGACCCCAGACACATGCTGATCCCCTATACACCCATCCCAACAGTCTCTGGGGAGCTAGGGTGGGACTTGCTATCCCAGGCACCCTGAGCCGATGATGGTAAATCACGGGGAAGGGAGAAAAACAACCTCCGTGGGGCCCAGGCCCTATTTTTAGGAGATAATCTCTCCACTCCACATCCCAGATTCTGTGGGATGGGGGCCAAGCACAGCCAAGGGAGATGGGGTGGGCATCCTGGCCTGAAGAGCCTGAGAGGCTTACGGAAGATCCCCAACCCAGGGATGAACTCTGGGGCTGGTCCCAGCCATCCATGGCTCAGTGCCTGCATATGTGTGTGTGCGCAGGTGCACACGCGTGCGAAGGCACACACACAAACACACACACACACACACATGCCGAGAAGCTGTGCCAATGGCTCGGTCCAAGTAGAGCTTTCTGCCCCTCTCCCAGGATCCTCTACTAGGTCTATACCCACTTAGAAGTCTCCAAGTTACAAAGCCCTTCAAAGGTGGCATCTTATCTTCCCACCAGCTTGCAAGGACAGGATTATTGGCCCTATTTGCCAGCGGAGCAGCTTCTTCTTCTTCTTCTTTTTTTTTTTTTTATGTTTATTTATTTATTTTTGAGAGAGACAGAGTGTGAGCGGGAAAGGGCAGACAGAGGGAGACAAAGAATCCGAAGCAGGCTCCAGGCTCTTAGCTGTCAGCACAGAGCCCAACATGGGGCTCAAACTCATGAACTGTGAGATCATGACCTGAGCTGAAGTCAGATGCTTAACAGACTGAGCCACCCAGGTGCCCCATGTCAGTGGAGTTTCTTGAAGATCAGAGAGGTTCAGGGCTGCAGCTGAGAGTCTTGGAAGCAGAGCACAAGGTGGGACTGTCTAGCGGAGGTTCGAGTTACCTCTTCTGAAGTGTCCACAGCCTTCAGCTGCCTCTGCTTCCATGAAATCCCTGAGAAAGGCCTTAGAGATCATCCAGGCCAGCTCCTTTTTGTGACATTGGAAAAGTGGATCACAAAGAGATAGAGAAAACTTCTCAAGTTCATCCAGCCAGTGGGATGCAGCACCTGAGCTGGAACCCTGGAGTCACCCTGCTTTCGAGTCTTTGTTCTCGATGGACAGATAAGTAGATAGGTGGGCGGGCAGATGAATGACTGAGTGAACAGGTGAGCAGGTTGGCAGATTGTAGATGGGTAAGTGGGTGGATGGGTTGGTAAGTGGGTTGGTGGAGTACCAACAAGTGGATGACAGGACACCAAGGCAAATTAAGGCAACTGCCCCAGTTTGAGGGATTTTGTCTTTGTCTTCCAGGCCCAGGCCACCCTCTGATTGTGTCAGTTCTGGGGCTGACCACAATGTCTGTAACCCCTAGGGATACATGCTCCATTTCCCTAGAATCTGTGGTCATAAGCCTCTCCATTATATCTAGCCTATTCTCTAGAGGAAATCAAGGGTCAGACAGGGAGTGTGGCTTCTCCTGGGTCACAGAGCTGGCACTGGTCTGTGGGCTTGGCCATGGGTCAGTGAGTGTCAGTAGAGATTACACTAGGGAGGTGGGCCTCATTCTGCAGGCAGGGCCTAGCTGCTAAGGCAAGGTGAAGGAAAACCTGTGGCTCAGGATGGGTTGAGCATATGATCGAGGCTCTGTCTCATCTTTGCTGTGTGTTCCCAGGTGAGTCACTTCATCACTTCATCTTTCTGAGTCTTGGTTTACTTGTTAATAAGATGGGCCTCACTAAAATGGAGTTGTTGAGAGAACAACATGAGATAATCCTCAGAAAATGTGTTTAACACGGTGTTGGGCACACAATAGGGGTTCAGTATATGTGGCTTTCCCTGACCCACAGACTGGGGGTAGGGTGGGGGGGTATCTACCACAGATGCCTACAGCCGTGGACTCTCACATTTCCCAGGAGCTCCATGAAGTCTAGGGTTTAGGAAGGGAATATGAGGGGCGCCTGGGTGGCTTAGTCGGTTAAGCGTCCGATTTCAGCTCAGTTTATGATCTCATAGTTCGTGGATTCGACCCTGGCATAGGGCTCTGTGCTGACAGCTTGGAGCCTGCTTCAGATTGTGTGTCCCACTTGCTCTCTGCCCCTCCCCCCACTCATGCTCTGTCTCTGTCTCTCTCAAAAATAAAGTAAACATTTTTAAAAAATGAAAAAAAGTAAGGGAATATGAAGAAGAGCCCCAACTCTAGCCCTGACATGGCCCTGCTGGGTGACCTTGGGCAAGACAACCCCCTCCAGCCATTGGCTCCCTGCCAGGTCTAAAGCTCTCTCTGGGGGATATTGAGAGGTCTTACAGGGTTCAAACTGGTCTGCCCTGATGGGGAGCTCAGGCTCCCCCTCTCCCAGGCCCCTTCCAGAGGCACAGGGCCAGATCAAAGAGACCCAGCACTGAGGACTGGGAGGCGGGCTTGGAAAGAATGTAAACATGAAGATATTTTTAAACTTTTTCCAGCCCCAGAGATTAGGGCTCTTGAAGGGAGAGGCCCAGAGACCGGTCTGGCCCTCACTCACAAAGAAAGAGTGTGGGGACCTCAGAGACTCCCACCCTACCCACAACTACCTGTACCCACCCCAGGACTCTAGCTTGCACCTCTTGCACCTCAGGGCAGTTCTTCCTTTGAACTTTTACCTCCAGAGGGATAAATCATAAACATGTGGGATAGCATGTTTCTAATGAGAAGACCTAAGATGTGTGGGAGGACCCAAAGGGTTTATAGGGTTGTGGGGATGGCAGGGCTAGTGTTGGGGACCCCTTGGTGGCCCTGTCACTCCATCAGGCATGCACACATGCGTGGGTGTGGGTGTCTGTCTATGGGTGTGTAAGTTCATGTTAAAGTTCCGTCTGCATGGGGCCTGTGCCAGTATGTGAGTGTGCAAGGAACTCACCCCAACCCTTCCTTCCCTCCCCTTCCTTACCATCTCTGGCCCCTCTCCCCAAGACTACTTAGATCCGTTGGGGTCGGTGGTGGGGGCGGGGGGGTGAGGCTGACAAGAGGCTCCTGGGCCTAGGGGAAGAGAACAGGGGAAGATGAGGAGGGGAAAGAGGCTGGGAGCAAAAAGATGAGAAGGCTGGGGGAGGGGCCTGGGTCCAGGTCTGAGCTATACAGTGAGTCACACTGTGGGAGCTGTAGGGGCCACTAACATGATGGTGGTTGGGGGTGGAGGAGGGTTGATTATCCTCAGGTGTCACAGTGACTCAGGAACTTGGACACAAAGCTCCCCACATCTCGCCACTCTGGATGTCACGGTGACGCTCACCCTGGGTTCTATGACAACAGCCTCTTCTCTCTGAGTGATGCAGCCACCCTCGCACACTTATGGGACACACTGGAGCACACCCACAGAAGTGTCATAGGGAGACTCATAGAGGAGACTCAGTCACAACATGGCCCCCACCTTGTGATCATATCCCACGGACCCCCACAACTTTACCTCATCCACATCCCTACTCATTAGGAAGTCAAAGGGTCAGAGTCCATGGGGGTATTTGATGGCCAGTCTGTGGTTACCAGGACAACGAGGAGCTGTAGCCCCAGGAGAGGACTTGCTGGATGTTTCCTATGTTCCAGGGGGCTGCTATGCCACCTTGTCCTGCTTATGAACCCAGAGAGGGACAAGTTTCCAGCTCTAGGTCACACAGCTCCTCAGTGGAGGGCAGGGTTCAAGGCAGGCATCCACAAGGTGGTGTGCTGCCTTCCAGATCACATCCATTGAGGCAGCAGAGACAGAGGACACGGTCTTATGCTGTCTCATAAGATGTGGGACTTCAGGCCCAGGACAATGCAGGAGCTGGATGGGGCCAGAACTGATAGGGCTGGGGGCCTGGTACTTCCCTGAAGACGTTACTGTGTGGTCCCTGTGTGCATGCCCAGTCTCAGGGGCTGTTGCTATTCTTACCTACTTAATGGTGGCCACAGGGTCAGAGATAGTAGCTGGGTGGGAGGGAGTCATGAGCACCAGCTCCTTATCTGACACATTCTTTGGAAACTTGGCAGGGGCTGCCAGGCTCTGGGGGCCTCGGCAGGGGGGCACTGAGATGGTCACATGAACAGGGCTGGGGGGATGGGCTCACTTGGACAGGGCCCTGCACCAGCTGCCTCTCTTACAGCCAGGCAAGGTCCCATCAGAACTGGGACTTCCAGTGGGACTTCCTCCCATGTGATCCTCAACACCTACAGGTCATTCTCAGCTTCTTACTCAGTCCCAACTGTAAGACATGACCTCGAAGCTTCTGATGCCCCTGAAGACAATGTGTCGGTTTCCCTGGTGAGGCTACAGGTGGAGGCTGCCTCTGTGAGAAAAGTGTAGTACTGTGAGTGCTGTGTCCTGCCCACTTCTAGGCTGTGTGACCTTGTGCAGTCTGCTTCCCCTCTCTGATATTTGGTTTCCTCGTCCCTTTTCCGGGCTGTTGTAAGAATGACAAAGTCCAATAGTTGGGAATTTGGGCTGAGGGCTGCAAATGTGTGTGTGTGCACGTGTGAACACACGTACGCTCTGGTGGGCAGCCAGGATGGGGAGGGGGAGGCACATAGGTCCCCCACCTTGGAGAGACTCCCTCCTCATGGATTTTCCATTTGCATGTCGTCGACACCCTCTCCCCCCAAATAGGCCCTAAGAGCCGAGTGCGACAGAGCCCAGACTTAGGGGACTTTTTTTAGCTGCCCTTTGATTGTCAGCTCTCAAACGGCCACTATTTCAAGCCCCAACGCCTATAGGAGTAGGGCCAAGTGGTGGCCGAAGTCAGCTCTGTGGGCCTGGCTGACTCTTGGAAGGCATCCCCTTGGGGCCAGCCATGCCCTCTGACATCAGCACTGCGTATCGGGAGAGCACAGCATCCCCTGTGTATTGGGCTGAGGGCTTGTCTGTCTGCCTCCAGGAAGCTGCAGACCAGGCAAAAACTAACCTCATTTACAGAGCTCACCCCACAGGCCACTGGCTACCACTGCCAAGAGAGAAGCACATTGTGGGGATTAACTGAGATAATACAAGCAAAGCCCTTACTTAGCACAGGGGCCGGCACATCACTGGCCCTCAAAAAATGGGAATAGCTACTCTTATTTATTATTGTCATTACAGCTACAGTCATCCTTGTTTTTGTTGTTACAGTAGCATTTTTATCACGTTTCCTTCTGGTCTTTTTTTTTTTTTTTTAAGGCATTTATCTTATGTTGTTGAGTTCAGGTAACAATATGCTGCTCCCACACACACCTGGTTTCAGCAGAAAGGAGCCCCTCCGACTCTGCTGGGTCGCCTTCTCTGCATCCTGGACCCCTGAGATTGCACTTGACCTTTCTGAATGTCTGTGGTATAGCTTATGTCATCTCAAATACCATCAGTCCCTGCCCCGTAGGATTTCAGGGCCCCAGATTCTGAAAGTCAGGTTCTAAATGCTGGATCCCCATATGACTCCTGCACCTGGATTCTAGAACCCTCTGGATTAAACCTACAGAAATGGGCTTGTTTCCATAGTTAGATGTGAGGAAGAATTTTCTGGCTTTTTAGGTGCATAAGGTCTGGCAGTGGGTCATGAGGAGAAATGAAGATGCTCTTGACTTCCTGGTCATAGTGTGTGGTGGCGGGGGGAGGGGGGAATGTGGGCTGCCAAGAAGAGAGGAAGAAGGGCTGGGGTAGAAAGCCAGATTCTGGGAAGTGGTTGGGAAGGGAGACAGGGAGAGTGGCTGAGCCAGGCTTCCCCCTTCCCTTCTGGGGTCATTTCCCAGCAGGGCAGCAAGGTTAGCTAGGGTTGGGAGTCACATGTTCCACTCTTGCCCCCAGTGGTTACTGCACAAGGTGAGACTTCCTTGTTACCCGAAGTACAGAAATAGGTCCCAGGTGATGGCCAGAGCTCCATGCCCAGAATCACCAGGGTTATTCTGAGAGTGGCAGGCACAGAGCCAGGCCAGGCTTGGTCAAGTGGGACTGAGCTGGAAGTGACATCCTTGGCCTACAGGCTCGCCCTGCCCTTTCAGTAATCCTGAAACGGGGTGTGGGTACTGGAGCCGTACTCGGGCCGACCCTCAATAGGTGGGCTTCACTCATTCCTGACTCAGCTGTGTGACCTTGGGCAAGCCACTTGGCATCTCCAAGCCTCAGCTTCCTTCTTAGATGATGCGAATCTTGATCCCTGCCTCTCAGGGTAGTTAAGAGAACTCTGTGAAACTGACAGATGGTGATCAATAGATGTGTGACTCTCCATTTCAGCTGTCCCAGAGTGCAAGCCTCGGGGTCCAAAGAAGGCAAGAGCCTTGTCTGCATACCCCAGCTGCTAAAAGGCCTCTTACCCACCATTCTGAAGGAGTCAGAGGCAGGCACAATAGCACATTTCTGGAAGGGCTTGTGGGGATTTTCCAGGAAAAACTCCATCCAACTGGAGAATTCCATTCCCAGCCCTGCTGACCAGGGCTCAGGCTAAGGAGGGGACGGTCTGGCTCATTCCGGTTCTGTCCGGCTCCTGCTCCTCGCCTACAAAGCCTGGCTCAGGGTGCCTCAAATCATGTTCTTTTGCTGTTTGCTGTGCAGTGTGAGGGGCCTGAGGCTCCCGAGGTCCGGCTCGAGGTCCCAGCACAGGACAGTACTGGGTTCACAGTTGGTCCTCTCCTAACTCCTCAGCCCTTCCAGGCGCACTCGCCTTCCTTCATCCACATATCTGCATTTTCCCTGGAGCCAGCCCCTGCCCTCAGGGTCAGCCTCGATGAACTTGAACCAGCCAGCATGACTGACGCTGACTTAGGGAGAGATGGCACCTGACCCAGCTCTGGGCGTGGGAGCTGACAAAGGCAGCTGGAGTAGGAAAGGCTAGCTGGGCTGGGACAACTGCCTGGGCCAAAATCTCCGAGGACTGGGACATGCTGTGGCATACTGTGACATTTCTGTGCGGCTGGAGCACAGGTTTGAGGGAGTCTGTTGGGCACTGAGGTCAAGGGTGGTAGTTGAACTGGACTCAGTTATTTACTGAGCTGGAATCAGAACCGGTTGCTTTCCCAGCCCAGGCTTCTTCCTTCACATCTGCTCCTACCAGGGTTTTCCATGGGTTTGGCGGGGAGAACTGGGTGTGTGGGTAGGGAGTGAGGAGATGGGGAAGGGGTGTAGGGGTGGGGTGGGGGGGTGAGGGTGGTGGGGGAGTCCTCTCAGCAGAGGGGCCAGGCTGGCAAATAGGAATCTCAAAACAACAGGGTGTTGCATCTGGGCTCAGGGGGACCCAGCTCAGCTTGCCACAAGGTAGCCACCTTCTGGGATATTCCTACACCCACAAAATGCACTTTCTGCCCACAAAGGTCCCCAGGGAGTCATTAGAACACTCAGATCTGCACGAAGCAAAGCTCTTGGAAGGTCCCAGCAGGGACCTAGGTACCCTGAGATCCACTCTGTCATTTTATTTGAACTTTAGCCCAGCACCTGTGCCCTCTCCAGCTGCAGCCACCAGCTTCACCCCCACGGAGGGGAACATGGCTCCCCTCCACCCTGCAGGCTGGCACCAAGGTTTATGAGCCAGTGCAGAAGCCTCTGAGAACCACACGGGTGGAAAAAGTTACCCGGTTCTAAATCAGCCAGCCTCTTGGTGATCTCATCCCCTTCCCAATATAGTCATAGTCCCCTCCTCCACCACCAATCCCTGGCCCGTGGGCTAAGTCACGAGGGAGCTGGTGGAGGGGGCATGTGTGAGGGCTGGGGGAAAGGATTTTCACTTGGGGTCACTCATTATACTGTGTCATAATGTGATTTCCCACCTCACCCCCACTTACAGTATTTACATTTAGCAATTTCCTGCCTAATAGTAAAGATCCTCCACCAGCCTTTTTTGCACTGTCACTTTAAAGTCCACCAGATGGATGCCCCAGAATCCCTTTGTCCAGTATGATGAGGAAGGACATGTCAGCAGTGCTCAGTTTCTCTTTCTTACCAACACCAGTGCCATGGCCATTTTTGTTCAACCTCCCCCACCCCTTATGCAGTTGGCTGTCCCTCTCCCTCTCTTTCTCTCTCTCTGATAAATTCTGACAGGTGCTGGGCAGGAGAGCAGGTTTCACAGTGTGGGTGAATAGTTCTGGGCTCTCCCCCAAGACAGAGGTGCCAAGCCCAGGGCAGGGAGGGGGGGTCAGAGACCAGTTCAGGGCCATGGGGGCAGGAAAGCAAGGCAGTCTGTGATCTACTAGTCCCTCCTGCCTGCCTGAGGCAAGCAACCCCTTCCCTCCTCCCTCTCCCCCCACTTCTACCTGCTTTTGCCCTCCTAACCCCACAGGCCAGGTTGACCAGGGATATAAGTAAAGGCCATTCACAGAGGCTGTCTTGTGCTGCATGCACACAGCCCCACCCTAGGCAGAAGCAGAGGGTCCAGCCTCAGGATGGGACCGCTCACAGTCCATCCAATCCACATCTTGCCAAATGCTCCTCTAGCTTCTGCTAGAATGCTTCCACAGAACAACAGCTTACTCCTTCCTGCCAGGCTTTAAGGGAGTGGGTAAAGCATATTTTTGTTAGTTTGGTTTTGGTTTTGTTTTGTTTGTTCGGTTTGTTTTTTATCAGGTGAATAGGTATTCAACACAATTGCATGATTGCTTAGACAATCACATGACAGCTAAGAGGAAGTTTTGAAGTCAGATACCGAGGTTCGAAACTCAGCTCCACATTTACTAGTTTTGTGACCTTGAGCACATCGTTTTTCTTTCCCAGGCTCAGTTTCACCCTCTGTAAAATGGGTTCATAATACTTGCTTCAGGGTGCCTGAGTGGCTTAGTCAGTTAAGTGTCTGGCTTTAGCTTGGGTTGTGATCTCATGGGTCGTGAGTTTGAGCCCCATGTTGGGCTCTGTTCTGACAGCATGAAGCCTGGAGCCTGCTTCAAGTCTGTGTCTCTTTCTCTCAGCCCTTCCCCTGCTCATGCTCTGTCTCTCTCTATATCTCTCAAAAATGAATAAACATTAAAAAAATAAGTATTTTAATAGGGCTGTGAGATTTATTATGAGGGATTGGTTCATGTGGTTATGGAGGCTGAGAAGTCCAATGCTCTGCCCTCCACAAGCTGGAGGCCCAAGAAAGCCAGTGGTGTGGTTCCAGTCCAAAGCCGAAGGCCTAAGAACGACAGGAGCCAATGGTGTAAGTCCCAGTTGGAGTCCACATGCCCGAGAACTGGGAGCCCTAGATGTCCAAGGGCAGAAGATGGATGTCCCAGCTCAATGGACTGCACGTTTCTCTCCTTGTTTTTGCTCCATTCCAGCCCTGGGTGGACTATTTGATGTCCACCCACTCCTTTACTCAGTCTACTGATTTAATCTCTTCTGGAAACATTGTCACAGCACACCCAGAAATAATATTTTACCATTCAGGTAAAAAAAAACCTTAACCCAGTCAGGTTAGCACATAAAATTAACCCTCACAACCATCTTTCAGATTTACCAATTATCAAGAGTTTGTTGCACACTAATGTCAGTCTCTAGGGTCACAGTTGCTAAGTTCAGCCCAGATTCAAGAGGAGGAGAATTAAACCCCACAGCTTGATGGGAGGAGCAGCAAAGAATCTGTGGTCATCCTTAAAAGTGCAACAAGGAGCAAGAGGTGGAGGGTTCCAGGCTCCCTCCCAGGTGTCACCAGGGGGCAGCCTGACTCTTGGAAGATGTGACCTCAGGTTGTGGAGGAAAGACTTCTTTCTCTTCTCTCCTTTCTCCTTGTGTGACTGTGGTACCTGCACATCTGAGGAGGAGTCAGGGGAGGCTGGGGAGAAGATGCTGAGCTTTCTCCCAAGGGCAAGGGAGAGCCTTCCAAGGTTCCAGGTATGGAGCAGATGAGTGATACATAATATTTGAGCCAGATCACTCTGGCTGTCTTGTGCTGGGTGGAGTTGACTGGAGGGGACAGCTGCTGTTTGTGGGTGGGAGGGTAAAGGTGGTTAGAATCATGCTTGGGGCTGGGCAGGAGAAAGTAGACCCCAGAGCTGCTGGGGGCGGGGGGGGTGTGGCTGTGGGGACTGGCTGCAGGGAACAGGAAGAGGAGGTGGGAAGGGTTCAGAGGTGAGGGGCAGTCTACAGAGGAGAGCACCCACATTGGGAGAGACTGAAAAGGTAACAACCATTCCCTCACCACCTAAAGCCCACCACCTGTCATGGGACCCCGGCAGCCCTCTTCCCACAAAGCAGGGCTGAGTGATCAGAGGATGGGGTCCTTCTCCCGCCTCGCAGTCATTCCAGCCCCCAGCATGTCTGCGGTCTGATGAGGTTCCCTGAAAGGTGGCCCAGGCTGCAGTCCCTGGGAACCCCTCCTCTGGCAGGGCTGTGCCTCCGGACCTCCCCTCTGGAATACTCTTTCCACTCCAGCTGTGGCTGGTGCCAACATGGCCAGATGGTGACATCTAGAGGCAACTTCCTGTCTCACACGCATCACGGCAGAATCCTACAGCAAAGGGCCTGTGCTGGAGATGCCAGCCAAGCCCAGGGCTCCCCACTGGGGTTCCCGTCATCCTTAGGATTGAGTGACCAAGCCACAAGGCAGAGCTCAGAAAAGGCCCAGCCCCTTTATCCCTCCATGCCAAAGCCCAATTTGGAGACAGCAAAGCCCCTGGAACCCCAAATGAACCACCCGTGGATACTCTCCCATCCCACAAGCCAAGGACATGTTGGCTTGATGACATTCCCTATCCACCTACCTGCTGCACACCTTTGTTTCAGAAGGGTCATCCCAGGAGCGCAGCCAACCTCTTGTCACAGAGCCAACCCCTCATCTCCCTCGCAGGCCAGGCCCATCCTGTGTTCTGAGTCCCAAATGAGAATCCTTCTCCTTAGCGATACCTTTAAAATTACTCGTTCATTTCCATCTATCCACACCCACAGTTTTTCTGGTACCAGACGCTCCTGACCCCTCTCCTCACTTTTACACCACCACTCAGTTTTCCTACTACTCCTCTGACCTCTCTTTTGCTGGTTTCTCT
Source organism: Hyaena hyaena (assembly GCF_003009895.1). Taxonomy (NCBI): domain Eukaryota; kingdom Metazoa; phylum Chordata; class Mammalia; order Carnivora; family Hyaenidae; genus Hyaena; species Hyaena hyaena. The sequence continues at coordinate 915,621 of NW_024080649.1, read as the reverse complement.
TCATCTGTTCCTCCCTTAATCATCCATCCATCTGTCCATCCCCCCATCCTGCTTCACTCATTCTACAATCAGCAGGACAGGAACTACTTCAGGGCATTTAGTAGCATCAAGTAAAATAAAAACAAACATCTAGAGATGAAAGAAACAGCATAAGTTTATTTCTTCCCCCTGGAAAGAACGCAAAGAATTCAATTTTTAAAATTTAATTCTTTATTTCCCTTGTATTTTTTCCCTTATATTTTTATAGTGTTCCAAAATAATGGGATATTGGAACACATATGTTAAGTATATCTAGCTTGCTTTCAGCACCACCTACTTCTCTATCCCATCCCCACCCACCCTGGGCCAAAACTGTGCAATGAAAAGAGTTTTCATGCATTATGTTCTATTTCTCAAGGGGCCAGTATAGGGACAAGTGGATGGGCTGTGGACTTGGTTCAAATCCTGGCCCTACCACGATGTCAAGGGCAAGTTTTTCAGTCTCTGGGCTTGTTTTATGATGTTAAGAAGAGGGAAATACCTCTTCCTGTTGTCCTCATCAGACCTCAGACATCCCCTTTTCCACCTTTCCCTCCCCCAAATCTGCTCCTCTTCAAGTGTCAATAAATTAATAGTTGGATTGCACCTTAATAGTTGGATTGCAACTTAGTGGTATGGATTGCACCCATAGAGGCAGTCCTTAGGAGCTTTATCACAGCAGCAGGGAGAGACAGCTCAGGTGGTGGGGGTAGGATGGAGAGAGGTCTCCAACACTACGGGGGTAGCTACCTAGAGCTTTTCCCCAAAGCTAGCTCTGCATTTAACAAAAGCTGGGTTTACAGCTCAGTTAAATATGAAATCCCAGCAGGCCTTGGCACTGAGTGTGGGGAGACCCTTAGAACAAAAGCCTTAACTTCCCTTTCCTTCATTTCAGGTGCTCACACACATGGTTAACACTAAGTGAGCACTTCCTGTGTGGTCAGCAGCTATCACAAATTTGCAGAGAAAACCTCTCCTTTGCGGGAGGAGGGATTCTTACAGACTAAAATCTTCCATGATCAAATAAAGGCGGTAAAACAAAGGCTGGTATAATCTAGCACCCTACGGACCTAAAGAAATTAATATTCAAACCAAAAGAAACCAAATTTCATTTTGCCTTTTATTTACAAGTTTCATTTAAATATCTCTGTTAGAAAATCAATGTCAAAGAAGATCATGGGTATACAGTTTAAAATACAGAAGTCCGTAAATATTTAAGAACATGGTTAGTAATTTGCCCAAGTAAATTCTTTATAATGAATTATTTTCCAGGAAGCAAGTTCAACATCAGGTGCCCAAGGTACAAGGGACGGAGCTCCAGCCCACTCAGGAAATGGTTGCACAGCAGTCCGTGTTTCCCCCTCTGTGATGCACAAGGCAGCTTGCACAACAGCTGTACCACCAGCCTTTACACCCCAGCTCCAAACTGACACCAGTGCTTTCCCTGCCAGGGGGAAGGAGTCATGTTCAGAGACAAATGCACCATTTTAAGATGAAACTAGGATGGCTCAGTTCCAAGATGCTCTGGCTTAATCTGGGAAGTCAAAGCCTCCCAAGAACTGTCAAATAAAGATACGTTACCAGGGACTGATGGACAAGAGTCAAGCCAGATTCATTCTGAACACATGTTCCTGTTCCATAGAATTCATTATTCTCTTCTTTAACTGACTCAAGTTCAAGCTGTTCATATTTCTCTTATGTAGAAAAGGTGCGAGCTCAAATGCGTCTAACCTGAACTTTTACCCAGTGTGCCCAATACTAATGATCTTTGAGGCCGGTCCTACTTCTGGGAAACTATGTTTATATATTAACGTACCTCAAAGTCACATTTTCATGATAACAAATTAGCTTTTTTATAACAAATTAGCTTTAATGTTACAAATAATATTTCAGAAAACTGAATCTAAGTAACTTGACTGAGCCTACTAATCTGAATTTAGAACTAATACCATCTTCTCTATCCATTTTGACCAATTCCCAGAGCCAGCAGAGCTGTGATATTTATACATAAAACAATATCTAACTTATGCCAATATTACAAAGTTTCTTACCTAAAATAAGCAATTCAAAGAACCAAAGCATACTTTATTCAAGTTACATCCAAAAAAATGTTCAATGGTATATTTTAGTTCATTTTAGATGTCTCAATATTGAAATCTTTACTAAAAGAAATAATAAGTGCTTTGGAAGACTGACAAGTACCACCAAGTGCCCTCCAGCACTAGCCCACGTGTGTCAGAAAGGCCATGGACACCAGAATCGTGGTCAGGGAGACAGACGTGCTGCGGGTTAACCAGGAGACTCTCCGTGGACCATTCATGGAAAGAGCTGACAGAGTTCACAGTGGAAAAAGGCAGACAACAGGGGCGCTTGGGTGGCTCAGCTGGTTAAGTGTCTGACTTCGGCTCAGGTCATATCACAGTTCATGAGTTCAAGCCCCATGTCAGGCTCTGTGCGGACAGTTCAGAGCCTGCAGCCTGCCTTGGATTCTGTGTCTCCCTCTCTCTGCTCCTCTCTCTCTCTCAAAAATAAATAAACATTAGAAAATTTTAAAAAAAGAAAAAAGAAAAGGCAGACAATAAATTGGTCTTTCTGTCACCTCAATATACCAATTAGAAAGCAGGAAATAGATTAGGCAGAGACAAAAAGACAGATAAACTTGGAGAAGTGTGTGGGAAGTCTGTATTCTCTGAGCTGTCCCACAAGTTACTGAATCGGATGCATTTTATGACCCATGCTAGGCTCCAAAACAGGATTCAGACCCTCTGTAATCCCGGTAAATGCTCCGTCGGTGTGCCAGGGTTAGCTGGCATAAAGAACAAAGGATGGCAGACAAGCAGTCTTCAGCTTTAGCCACAAACCTTCATGCAAGCACAATAGCAGTGTTTCCCATTTTATTTCTCAGTTATGATCCAGGAGATCAAAAGGAACATTAATGATTTCAGAATGAAAGGACCAAGGCTTAAGGACTCAGAAGAGCTGAAGCCCAGTCACTAAACAGCGGCACTGGAAAACTGACAGGGAAATGTCCCCAAGTTAAAAGTACCCCAACATTTGAATGAATATCACTGGGACATGAAATGTCAAACTTTCTTTTTTCTTTCAGTGGATGGCACAAGATGGAAAGATGAGGAGAGGGATCAACTAAAGTAGTGCAGGAAGACAGAACTGTCAGCTTTGTGGGATTATATTTGTGTTTCCATTTAGGGACACATTTCCTGTTGTGTAAAAATGCCTCCACAACTCAGGAGAACATTAAATTCATTCCCCTAAAAAGGATCCACATGGTTTAATTTGAAATAAACACAAAGACTGTGCTGCCCACAGAAGCCATTACAGGTTACATTTTTATTTTTGCCCCAACTCCTAGACTAAATATGGTCTGGCTCCTGAGAAGCCACGGCAGTTTGTCCTACAGTCTTACGGCAAGCATCCCATCTGACAAATCTCACTCCTTCTGCCCCACTGCCTCTCAGGACAAAGCAGCCCCGGTTAGCGACTTCCTGAGCAATTCGTGTTTTCACCTGTCCAGAATCGGGCTCAGTCTTAGGGCCATAATCCACTGCACAAGCCAGTTCTGCCTACACATCTGTCACAACTACCATATTACACAATCACATTTTCTCCTCCCCTACAACCATTTGAACAGGGAACCTTCTTTCCGGACAATGTTGCATGCGTATAGTCAGCAGCAGCAGAGTGAGGGAGTTTGGCAGAGCAGAGGTAGGAATATTAGGTGGAATTAACAGAAGAATGTTTGAGAGGTATAATCAGAAAGGCTAAGTGCTATAAATAACCTCCCAGAGGCTATGCCCTGGAGGATATTTTATTAATGCAGGGAAGGCCAGGAGTTAAGGCTTAGTCAGAAGTTACCTCCTAGTATGGCTCAAGGTTCAAGGGGTAGGACACAGTGGAAGGTATCACAAGTGGCACGAGTCAGTTCATCAGCTGGTCCAGAGGCCTTGCCCCTCTCACTCTCAACTGAAAACCAAGACAAGTCATTCCAAGCATGCTTACAGCAGGCCTGTTTGCAAGTTTGAGGACTGTTTTAACATAAACAAAAACACGACTAGGATGCAGCATCACAAAATGTTTTCATAAATATAATCACACAAAAAGTTAGCATATTGCATAGAAAAGTATTCTAGAATATTCTCTGTAAACCTAGGTCTTAGTAATTGAAAAATAAGTCCACAATTGTAAATTGAGGAAAACTACCAAGTTTGCAGATTTTGCACGACATCAGGAAATCCTGAAGTTCTTCATAGTCTTAGAATGATGATTAAATTTATCATTTGAAGGCTCAGGCTGACTGTTTAACAACAGTGTCTTTATAAAAGGACTTTGGCTGTGGGCCCAAGTCAATTCTATGGTCACAATGCTCTGCCCTCTCTATGCAGAACGGGGGACCAAAACACACTGTAGCATGAAATCATTGCTACTGTTTTTAAACCAAGTCTGGTCTTTCCTCATGTCAGTCTGTTATTAAGCCAGCTACATCTGCCTGCCTTTTTAACAGTAAGGGCTGAATAGCCAGTTTAACGTCTTAGAAAAGCATTTAAGTTAACCTTGGCAATATGGAACACTCTTAACCCCCTTTGTAATACGCATCAATGGAGTCTGAGTTAAAATACACCACAGTGACAGTGATGTCATCCCTGTACATCCTCGCCAAGTCCTCCGGCAACGTCAGCATCGCTGTTAGCCGCTCCGGCTCCATCTCCCCGTACTCATTGCTCCCTATGGCGTGTCTGATCAGACGTGTGGCTGCGTTCTGGTCGGCCGCCTGGAGGCCCTGGGCTTTCCTCTGCAGCAGCAGGCTTTGCATGAGTCCTAGGTTGGCGGGTCTCTGGGCCGGGTCTGGCTTGCGCCGACCTGCTTCAGCCAGGTGCTCTACCACCAGCCTTACCACATCCTCATTGTCCAGCACATCCCACAGGCCATCTGACGCCAATACGAGGAACTTATCCTGGGGCCTCAGCTGGTGGTAGGTGACCTCAGGCTCAGCAGTCAGGTAGGGTGGAGTATAGTAGTGTGGAGGGGTGAACTGGTAAATGTTGAGGGCCTCGGTGTCAAAGCCCCTCTCCAGGACACTGCGCTGCAGCTCCTTACTCCACTTCAGCTGGACATCCCCGAAGGCTCTGGAGGGCATGAGCACGCCCAGCAGCCTGTTGTCCATGACGACTGTCCTGTCCTCTGAGTCAGGGTGCTCCCTCTTGAGCCGTGATAGCTCAGCTTGATTCCAGGCATTGTGGTCACGGGTGAGGGGCAGAGAAGACCACATGCCATTGTCCTCCTGGACCCCAAGGATGGCCCGACAGTCACCAGCATTTGCCACATGCAAGTGAACTCCATCAACATGGGCCATGCAAGCTGTAGCCCCAGAGAAGGCCACCTGGAGTGAAAGGTTCCTCGTCATCTCATCTTCCAGGGGAGCCTGGACTTCCAGTGAGATGTCAGAATCCAGTCTCTGGAAGGAATACATTAATCCTTCCTTAGTGTTGAGCCCCATTTCCATGTGCAGGTCAAGCAGCTCTTGCCAGTAGACACGGAGGTGATCAAGGTGCACTGACGTGACATCCTTGTAGATACTGTCCCCTGGGTGCTTGAGCCAATGCAGGATGGGCAATAGGGGCTTCATGCTTTCCATGGCTCCCTCCATCCGCTCCAGGGTCTGTTGGGACATCAGTGATACCGCCACGTAGTAGAAGAGCCTCTCGCTCACTGCTTGAGCACATGCATGGCCACCATGTCCATCGAAGATGCCAAACATCAGCCCGCTGGTCTGCAGGCAGGAGGCTACACCTCGCCGGTCCTCCACTGGGGAATTGGCAGCCAGCTGGTTGCTCTCAAACCGTAACACCGAATTTGGAACTCCACTGGCAAGGTCAAGGACCTTGTGAGCTGACTCACCGGCTCGCAGCACTTCATTTACCTGCTCAGGGCTGAGCTGCAAGTGGAAATCGTCTTCCTCTGTTGATGTATGTCTGTAGGCTTTCTGTAGGGCAAATCCACTGCATGGGGCACTGCTTTTTAGGGTGCCTGGTACCTGGGAAAAGAGTCTCCATCTTGATTTGTTTCTATTTGAGGCACACCTTGAATATAAACGTCTGCCCCCTTGTAATGTGGCAATGCTGTTCCTTGCAGAATTTAAGATCCAGAAGGGCAAAGTACTTGACATTATGAAATGATATCAGCAAATGTGTTTCTTCAGCAAAAGGGGCTTTCTTTAAACCTGAAAACTGAAGAGTTGAAGAAAGTTCAAATTTAATTTCTTAAAAAAACAGACTTCTGAAAACATTTATTTTGCTACTACCTTGAACAAGTATTTTAAGACAAACTTTAAAAGAGTGTGGGCTCCTGGGTGGTTCAGTCAGTGAAGTGACCAACTTGGGCTAAGGTCATGATCTTGCGGTTCCTGATTTTAAGCCCTACATTGGGTTCTCTACTGTCAGTGAGGAGCCCGCTTTGGATCCTCTGTTCCCTGCTTCTCTGCCCCTCCCCTGATCGTGCTCTCTCTCAAAAAAAAAAAAAAAAAAAAAAAAAAAAAAAAATAAAAAAATAATAAAAAAATAATAAAACAGTTGACTAAATTCAAAATACTTAAGCAAGTCTCCCTACCTCCCATTACAACACAAAAATAACATTCCAGAAAATGAGGAAAACAGGATTTTTATATGCTCTCCACTCATACAGAGCCACGGAAGGCTTCCCCACAGAGCTCACTCATTCCTCACAGCTGACCCAGGTGCCCCCTTGTAGTTTCCTTCCCAAATTCTCCCATGTTCACTGTCCCCAGCTGACTGTGTTTATTTAAATATCTATTTGCTTCTCCACTAGTCTATAACCTCCATGAATTCAGGAACCTTGGCTCCCTTACTTATCAGTGGCTCTCCAGTGCCCAGCCCCATACAACACACAACAGGCCCTCAAATACCGGCTAGACACAGCATTTCCAAAGTCCCAATAGCACACCAGGTAGGACACTAGCTGTCTAACATCAGATACACTGCTTCACTTGCCTGAGTTCCAGCTGTCTGTCAGGGCGATGGGAATACCTGTCTCATAAGGTTTGTGAGGATTTAATGAAAAATGACCCTTCTGCTCCAAAAAAAAAAAAAAAAATAGCTATACTTTTATCATTAAGTGACTAGTCATTCTGTATACATTTTTATACAGTTGAAACCACAATTTACAATCTGGTTTTCTTTTTAAGAGCATTTTATTCATGATAAAGACATTTCAGGGACGTGTACTACCCCATTTTGGCATAAACCATTTCAATTTACTTAACTGTTCTCTATTGTTATAGATTTAGAAGTCATTTCCACTGGCTCGCTATTTATAAAACACCAAACTGCACTGCCTTATGCACCAACCTTTCCTCTACGTGGGTTTTAATCTACTTATTTCCCAAAGGAGGAATCGGTAGATCAAAGAGTGTAGACTCATAATTCTCTGCCCCACAATCTCATAGATAAGGGTGCGATCTCCGGAGTCTATCAAGCCGGATCGCCCTCATAACTGGTGCGGCCACATCTCCGAGCCCTGGCTTCCCAGCTTGTAGAACACGGAAATTCGGTCGAGGCGCCTACCTCACAGGGGTGCTCCAAGGACTAAAGCAGCTAGTGCATGTGCCCGGGTCCGAAGCCAAGGGTCCTTGGCGAGTCCGCGAGCCCACGTGGCGCGTGCGCGCGGTGGGGTGACCGTGGCTGCGGGCCCGCCCCCTCACCTCATTTCACCTCACCTCCGCTTTCCACCTCATCATCTGAGCCGATTCTGCCGGCCGCAGAGGGCCGGGCGCTGGAGACGCCCGGCGGGTTGGAGGAGTCCCCATCCCGCGATCGCTCCCCTCGCTCCCTCGGACCCTCGCTCCCACTCACCAGCTTGCTCCACTGCCGCCGGGTCCGTCCCGTCAGTTCCGCGCCTGCGCACAGTGCTGCAGCTGCCACCACTCGCGCCTCACCTCCTTGAAGCGGCCCCTTGTGCAAATCCAGATGGAGAAGGAAGCATTCTCTCTCCAGCTCTTATTGGTCCACCTGCGGAGGCGGGCCTTTGACGGACAGCAGAATTGCCCAATGGCTGAGGAGGACGACAGGGCGAGCAGGGCGGGAGGGGCCAAATTCAGTTCCTCCCCACCCAGCCGCACCCTTCTGGGCTCTGACCGTGGGTGGGCAGAGCTTCCCGCTAGGATACCAAGCTGTCAGGGACTGAGCCGCCCCACCAAGTGATCTTCCACACTCTGCACACTCCAAACCCAGCCACCTCTCCATTTCTTTACTCTTGTTAATAATACCGCACGGTTTCCTCTCCTTTGCTTTGCCGGTCAGTTCAGACCCCTCCCCCAAGCGCTGCAGCCTTGTATTCAACCACCTGGACACCTCCCTCTGGAGGCCCTATGCACTCCTCGAACACATCTTGCCCGGGAACTCACTCTCCTACCAAACTGCCCTTCCTCTCCTACCCTAATCCAATAACGGCCCCACCATCTTGCCAGATAGCCTGAACTAGAATCTTGGGAGTCTTGATTGCTCCCTCTCTCCAGCCCCTCTCCTGGTATCTAATCCTGTTAATCTTATCTCCCAAATTAATCTTATTTCCCAAGTATCTCTGCAGTCCACACACATTTGACTCCAGCTATTCCACCGCCTTACTCCAATCCTCTCATCTGGTCTCCCTACCTTCAGTTTAAAACTCAGCAGCTCTTCCTGTGCAGAACAGGCAATGACCCTTCTAAAACTCAAATTTCTGCTCTACAGTTTTCATTGGTTCCCAGGGACCGTTGGGCCTTCAAAAGACATTTACATTGGCCTGACCGCTGACAGATACTAGAAATGGTTAGTGGTTGGTAGGTTGAGAAAGACTGAGAACCGAGACACCCAGATAATCCCTCAGTCCCTCGCACTGTGGGATTCCAGTTATCCCCTGCTTCCTTATTATTGTAAGGCAAGTATACTCCTTCCCTGGAGGCAGAGAATAATAGGAGATGACCAGAAAAGGCCACTTGGAGCCCTGAGAATGTGGTCTTCTGGAAGCAAGACACACTGGTTTACCTGGAGAGCCTGGCCAGCCCACCTGGACCCAAGGACATGCCTGCCATAATACTGCTCCTGTCCGATTTGTGTCTGCTATGACATTTATACTGCCACTCACCCTTGGCCCTTTCCGGAAGTTTTACTGGTAAGTTAGAATTTGCAATATCTCTCTTCCTGGATATTGAGAAGGGTGTTTCAGACCGAAACTAAAGATAACTCTAAGGCATTCTAAATAAATGGGTGCAATTTTATTTTTAGGTTTTGTATAGATAGTTCATTTGTGGTAACAAAGGATCATCCTTAAGGACAGAGGCAACACAGTTTAATCACTTCATCTGCAGGCATTTATGGGTGCCTGAGGTGACTACTGGAGACACACAGATGGCTGCCCCCACCACACTTTCCTGAGAGAAATTACATCACTCTGCTAAGTCTGAAACAGCCGAGTTTTTTACTCAATTACCACACACGCAACAATTCCAAAGTAAAAAATGTATCTTTGAAGATATTGTGTGCACTGGAACTTTCGTTTAGAGGCTGTAGCTAGCTCAGTCACTGACATATGACAGCTAGCCCAAGAACCCCAGCCAGTCTTCCAGTGCTTCTTGTCTCAAGGTCTTAAAAGAAGAAAAATGAAGGAGAAAGACTGATCTTTCCTTGAGAAAGGAAAAGCAGCAGATCAGCTGTCATTTTCTGAGGAAATTTAAAAATATTCAGCCTCAGTCAAAACCAAGCAAATGAGAATTAAAATGAGATACTGGTTTTTGTCAAACAACCTGACAATCATTAAAACAGATTAGTGCTTCATGTAGGTGAGTAGGCATTGCCATCTGGGCAGGTAGGAGTGTTAATTGAGGCTACCTGATGAACAGATCTTTGATCCACTAATTCTACTTCTTTTTTTTTTTTTATGTTTTTTATTTATTTTTGAGACAGTGGCAGAGCACAAGTGGGGGAGTGGCAGAGAGAGGGAGACACAGAATCAGAAAAGGGCTTCAGGCTCCGAGCTGTCAGCACAGAGCTCTATTCGGGATTTAAATCCATGAACTGGGAGATCATGACCTGAGCTGAAGTTAGACAGCTTAACCAACTGAGCCACCCAATTCTACTTATTTTAATTTACCCTAAAGTGACAATCAAAGGTAAACATTACAAATTTTCTTTCTTTCTTTCTTTCTTTCTTTCTTTCTTTCTTTCTTTCTTTCTTTCTTCCTTTTTGAGAGAGAAAGAGGCACAAATGAATGAGGGGCAGAGAGAGAGAGAGAGATTTTCTACAGTAAACATACATATATATTACTCCATCTGGCATTTCTTGTATAATCAGGAAGAAGGAGGAGGAGGAGGAGGGGGAGAAGCAGCAGCAGCAGGAAAACTGTATTTTAAAACACAACCACAGGACTGACTGAGGTAGGGAGTTAGATCCCTTGGATGATTCTGGCAAAATTCCCTGATTTTATAGCCACACAAATAAAAGCTTCTATGGAATATTAGGAAAGCTGGATCTGAGATGATCTTGTATCAGGAGGAACTGAGAGGGTAGCAGTTTTTTGTCCAACTGTCAAAGTTATAACATCTAGGCCTGATATCTGTAAGAGTCTGTAAAAACGTTAGATATCTTCCTTTGCTGGTGAGCAGGCGTGCTTCCCCTTGGGGTGGTTCTGTGACATCGGTGCTCCCCAATGCAACTGCATGAACCCAGAAAAGCCTTCCTACTGATCTGAGCACATCTGTGCCCTCAGACAATTGTCGCACAGACCAGTATCAGCCTAAATCAAGTAATTCACCACCTTTGGCTAAACTGGTGACTTTTCCTGGCACCATCTTCTCCCAAATTGGCCACACAGATGGACACACGTGTGTGTACACACACACACACACACACACACACACACACCACAGGCCCCCTTTCCTTAGGAGGGAATGATAACCAATCCCTGCACAGCAGCAATCTCAAGGACATATTTCACAAGTCTTGAGAATGCTAGTGACAAAGGCTTGGGAAATTAAAAAAATGTTTTTTAACATTTTGTTTGTTATTGAGAGACAGAGAGATAGAACGTGAGCAGGGGAGGGGCAGAGAGAGAGGGAGACACAGAAACCGAAGCAGGCTCCAGGTTCTGAGCTGCCAGCACAGAGCCCGATGTGGGGCTTGAACTCATCAAGCATGAGATCATGACCTGAGCTGAAGCTGGATGCTTACCCAACTGAGCCACCCAGGTGCCCCATGGGAATTTCTTAAAATTACAAATCTTGCCTCAGCCCTCTTCTCAAACCTGCTCTGAAGCAACAGAGCTTGCAGGTTATCAGGAAGCCTCAAAGTGGTTGTGTTAAGCTCTAGCCCTTAGAGCCAAAGCTAAAGATTGCCCTTCACTGGAGGAGGATGGGCAGACCCTTTGAGGGAAATACAACCTGTGTTTTTGTCTCTTTGAGGCTTCTCCAAACACAGATCAATGTCTTTCATCTGCTTAATGGATCAGCTGCACCCACGCTGTGATGATGTAGGTCAGAGGTTTTCTCCTGTGACCCCAAAATAATCATTCCCTTTGCCACAATCATCCCACAGCCACCTCTACTTAGACTTATCATTGGCAGGCCCAGAATTTTCCATCATCCTTGAGTCCCAAGCTTAAGGCCCAGCTCTGGCCCTTATTTGCTGTGTGATCCTGGGCCAGTCACTTCCTCTCTCTGGGCCTCTGTAGAGCTACTTGCTTGGAAGGGACAATTTTGTGGGCCTTGTACTTGTCACTAGCACTCCAAGTTGCCGATGACTCATATCCTTTCTTGAAAGTAAATTTGAAATGGAGCAGAAGAACAGCTCAAGGGGTCTGGCGTGGGTAAGAGGAGGCAAGAGAAATTTGGAAGACAGCCCTGGAGCCCCGGAGAGGCACATGGTTTTCCAGCTTTCTCTTGAAGCTGCAGGGTGTGGGCCAGGCTTAGTCAGCAAGCCGTGGCCCTGTGCCGTGGCTTGTGCTACACTGTGACATTCTCTAAGAAGCTGAGGGTGCCCAGCAGCCTCTCTGTGCCATTCCTGTGGAGATCCCACCCCCAGCACCTAGAGCACCGCTTTCAGGCCCAGAGGCAACTCCCTGAGGGACCAGGGACACAGTGGGCTGGGTTCAGGGGTGGGGGGTGCAGTGTCACCTGAGCAGAGGTCCCCGGCATCCAGTAAGATGCCAAGCGTGGGTTCGGAAAGGCCAGAAGGAGCTATTAGCCAGGCAGAACAGAACATCAAATGAAAAACCAGATTACAACAGAGAGTTTTGTTTTGATAATAACAATTATTCATGTATGCATTTCTTCTCCTCTTTTTCCCTTTGTGCATGCCTCTTTGTGTGCAAAGAAGAGTCTAGCAGGACACATGCCAACAGTTAACAATGCTTATCTCTGGGTCATGAAACATTCTTTCACATTCTTTCCTTTCCCATGTATTTCTTTAGATACATGTTTGTTTCTTTTTGAACATGCAGTGTGTATTTAATAATCAGGAAAAAAACCAATAATGTCTGTCCTACACACTTACAGATAAGAGCGGGAGGGAAGAAGGCATAGTGGGCTGTTCTAGGGCAAGGGAGGCACCTAGGGAGGGGGTGGGGACTAGAGGGCTATTTTATATCTGGAAATCAGGGAAGGTTCCTCTGATAAGAAAGGCTTTGGAGAGAGATCTGAAGAAGTTAGAGAGGAGCCTGGCCTATCTGGGAAAGAGCATTCCATGGAGAGAAAACAGAAAGGACAAAGGTCTTCACCTTGTGAACCAAGGAAAAGGCTTGAATTCTATGGCCAGGGCTGCCTGCCCCATGTCCAGCCCTTGGGCCAGAGCTGGAAAGAACTTGGGAGATCATCTCACCCATGCCTTCTGAGTGCTCCATGGAGCATCATCCCAGAAAATGTTTTAAGAGGAAAGAGCCACATCTCTACTACCCACCCCTGGAAGAGATTCACAATGAGCAACAACTTAGTCAAGGCCCTGAAAAATGATGCAGTAAAAGGAAGTCATCCAACTTTATTGCAGCATTTCCAAACATTTCCCCATGAACCTCCTTTTTGCTATAAAATCTAGTCGCATCTGACAGAACCCATGTATTTCATGAGATGCTCATTTATCCGAAGCACAAAATAAGTCCAGAGACCTGAACTGACTTCCCCAGTTTCCTGGGGGTTCCACTTTAAGCTTGGCTAAGAAGAGTCTAGGTCCTGCTCTCTGGATTCACAGCCAGATTACTCTTCTAGAAGCTTTCCACATTTAATAGCTTGAGGGGCCAGTCTGAGCTTCTCTGAAGCCAGAGGAAGAGTTCTCCTAAGGGAAGACAGTTACCCTCTCAGCCTACTGTATTTTTATTTAGCCATCTTCTTAAAGTTAAAAAAAATTTTTTTTAGTTTATTTTTCAGAGAGAGAGAGAGAGAGAGAGAGAGAGCATGAGAGGGGGAGAAAGAATCCCAAGCAGGCTCCATACTGTCAGCACAGAGCCTGACATGGGGCTTGATCTCAAGAACCCTGAAATTACAACCTGAGCTGAGATCAGGAGTTGGATGCTTAACTGACTGACTGAGCCACCCAGGCGCCCCCTTAATTTTATTTTTAAAGTAAGCTCTAGGCCTAGTGTGGGGCTTGAACTCACAACCCTAAGATCAAGAATCACGTGCTCTACCAACTGAGCCATCCAGGTGCTCCTTATCTAGGCATCTTTAGGTAAAGACTAAGTTAAACTGCGCCTACATCTCCATGGTGCTAACAATGTATGCGTCTTTTCTGAGGCTAGTCTCTTAGTGGGCATGTTTGCATTGCAAACACACTCATAGAAAACCAAATATACTTTAATCAGCCAATAGCAACAATCCACTTCAACACCCTACTTCTTGTAGAAGGCTGAGAATCCATGGACTGGGTGTTTCTTCTTTCCTGCCTAAAAACCAGGGTGACACTGTGTGGTTGGGGCTCATTATTAAGTTTTTGAGCATTTAAAAAAATGTTTACTTAGTTTTGAGAGAGAGAGAGAGAGGAAGAACACACACATACACACACACACACACACGCATGCACAAGTGGAGGAGGAGCAGAGAGAGAGGGGCAGACACAGAATCCAAAGCAGGCTCCAGGCTCTGAGCTGTCAGTGCAGAATCCGACTCAGGGCTTGAACTCATAAACTGTGAGATCATGACCTGAGCCGAAGTCAGATGCTTAACTGACCAAGCCACCCAGTCACCCCTTGAGCATTTTTTTTACACCTGCTTTTCCAAAAGACAAGAGCCTCCCCTAGCACAGAGCACCCCATGTAATGTGGTGGTTTCAGAGGCTGGGCTGTGGGTCAGGCAGACATGTGAACCCCAGTGCTGTCATCAACTGAATACACAACTCGGGCAAGGGACCTCAGTCAAATTTAGAGCCTCTGTGTCTCCATCTGCTGAATGGGGGCAGCCATTCCCATGTATGTTGTGGGGGCATATCCCTCGTCCTAGCTGTATAGTGACTACAGAATGGGGGCAGAAAGGAGTATGTGGGGGTGTTGAAGCAAAGCTGTCCTCCTTTCCTTGGCTCTGAAGCTATTTCTGTCTGAAGAACTAGGACCTGTCACTGTAATCAGGGCACCCCCATCCCCAGGCTATGCTGGAGACTGGGTCAAATTTAATTCAGCCTTTTATTTTCACACTTATCTTCAGTTCCCAGGGCAAAGCCCCTGCTGTTACCCCCTCCTCCCCGAGTGCCCTCCCCTATCCTCTGTACCTTTGGAAACAGTGGGGCCATTACCTCAGGCTTCCACATGTCCTTTCCCCAAGAGCCCAGTGGTGTTCAGTGACACTGAAAAGTTGCCTGCTTCACCCAGTGCTGGAGCTCCTGGACAGCAGAAGAAGCAAGAGCTTAGGGTGCCAAGCAAAGCAGGAGCACAAATAACAGCTAAAATATTTTGAATATTTTGACAAGTGGTAATCGGCTGGGCAAGGTTCTTTCCTAGCATGGCTAGGCTGGGCCCCTGCTGGTGAATACTGACCAGGATGCACCAGAGTCCAAACTACAGGCTCACATGTGGCCACAAGGGGGCGTAAACATACCGCAGGAAGTGCCCAAGAATCTCACTCCCTAGAGCTGGCGAACGTGTGTGTGTGTGTGTGTGTGTGTGTATGCGCACATGTGTACGCATCCCTCCACAATGCTCATTGTGATACTGTCATTAGTGGGGAGACCGACTGATGCCTTTCATGGGGCCTTGAGAGTGGTGGCATAGGCTTGGTTCCGAGGTAGGCCGGCCAATCAGGCCCCAGCTCCAACTATGTGACCTAGAGCAAGTATCTTAATCTGATCCTCACAATCTCATCTGCAAAATGAGAATAAGAATGGTATCCACTTCAAAAGGTCTTGGGTCAATTCATGCAATGAGTTAATTAAATGACTCCATTCACACACAAAAAAGGCAATTCATGGATTGTGTTCACTGGTGGGTCATGCCACAGGCATGTGGAGCATGTTCTCAGGGAGTCTCAGGAAGGTCCCTTAAAATAATTTGTTAGCTCATATTTTATCAAAATAAAAGTGTGATGAAAGAGATCAGAATTATGTTTACCTTCCTTAGAGTTACCTATCAGTTTAATATCGTCTTGCACTCTTCTGATATTTAATTACATATGTGAAGACCCCATAATCCTTTCAGTGTGTGGCTTAGATGGGTTTTCAGCTCATGGATGCCCCCATGGGGGCTGCAGCTAATGGGGCCGCCTATATCTGTTAGGAAGTACAGTTCCTGAGGGGCCCAGAGTAGTTGAGCAGATATCCATGCAGGGCCCAGAAAAGTGTAGGTCCTGGTGGCCTCTTCCGAAGGAAGACTGGGTGATAGGCAGGAAAGTCCACACAGGATCTGCACCCCTCCATCCCTAGGACTGACCTGCTCCCTCAGGAGCTGCCTACGGAGAGGGCCTGCCCTATAGTCCCCCATTAGTGCTCTCTCCTGGGCTCTCACCTCCTTCAGGCTCTGCCCAATTCTCAACCCTTTGCCTTACTCAGGTGCCCCTCCCTATGGTTCTTTGACCTCCAGATCGCCTCCTCTTTCGTCCCCTAGACTGTGGTACCACCCCAGAGAGCATGTAGGGTATCTGGGGGGTAGTTGTCACATGGTTGGGGAGAATCCTGGCATTTGGGTTGGGGTGCTAGAAGTCCTATAGGGCAGTTTCACACAACAGAGGATTCTCTGAGACCTGCCCTACCCTTGAACATTTCACCTGGATATCAAACAGGTAAAGAATCGGTTTATCTTCATTTGAGCCTGTAACCTTGTTCCTTTTTTAAAATTCTTTCTTTTAGGGACGCCTGGGTGGCCCAGTCAAGTTAAGAGTCCAACTTTGGCTCAGGTCATGATCTCACAGCTCATGGGTTTGAGCACTGTTTCAGGCTCTGTGCTGACAGTTCAGGCCTGTAGCCTGCTTCACATTCTACATCTCCCTGTTCCTCTGCCTCTCCCCCACTCACACTCTGACTCTCTCAAAAAAATATATATTAAAAATATTTTTAAGTTCTTTTTAAAAATTATAGTTTATATATAATGTTTCATTAGTTTCAGGTGTGCAACATGGTGGACAAATCTATACATTATGTTACGTTCACCACAACCTTAGAGCCATCTGTCCTCATAGTACACTATTACAATACCATTGACTATATTCCCTATGCTCTTTATGTTTTATCCCTGTTTTATTCATTCCATACAACCTTGTTCCATTTTATTTGGAAACACAGAGTAAAGCTTTCACAGTTTTAATATTAGTGAATTATTATACTTTATGTTGCTTGGAATTTTACCACTTATCCCTAATTGGTGCATTATTCTGCTCATAATCTTAAGGGACAAAATTTCACCTCCTATGAATTAAAATATGATGATTTAGGTGCGCCTGGATTAGGTGCGCTCAGTCAGTTGAGTGTCTGACTTTGGCTCAGGTTATGATCTCGTGGTTCATGAGTTCGAGCCTCACATCAGGCTTTGTGGTGACAGTGCCAGGCCTGCTTCAGATTCTGTCTCCCTCTCACTCTGTCCCTCCCCTGCTCACGTTCTCTCATTCAAAAATAAATAAACATTAACAATTTTTAGAATATGATGACTTATAAAATATTGTACATTGAATACACATATTTTTAAATACAGTGAGTAGATGGGGTATTTTCATGTCTGTTCTAAAAAATACAGGAGTTGTTCAGTGTCTAGGAAAATCGTGTCCTGAAGGCAGCAATACTTGTGTCCCTCTGGCTGGAATGAATTTGTAGTTGCCATGTTCTGAGGCTTCTGAATATGGGTAGAGCCTCAGAGAACCTCATCACAACCTTGTGAGCTAGCATTTATGTTCTGACACACCTATTATTTTATTGAAAATTATGTTTTTTGCATATACAAACATGTATTATAAAGGGCTGTCCTTTATATTACAACTAAGGCATAAAAGTAATTTTTTGAAAACAAGGGTGTAGATAAATTGTATTTTCTTTGATTTCCACTGAAGGCTCATAATAGGAGGTATTGCATTTATTATTATAAAAAGTAGGCTCTGAAAAAAAAGTAGGCTCTGAGAATCTCGCAGACATACTTTGAGCCAAAAATCCAGAAACTAAAGAGGTTTCTGGAATGAATGATTTCATTTATTTGAAGTTCAAAACCAGACAAATGCAATTTATGCTGTTAGAAGTCAGGATGGTGGGGCGCCTGGGTGGCTTAGTCGGTTAAGCGTCCGACTTTCGCTTAGGTCATGATCTCGCGGTTTGTGGGTTCGAGCCCCGCGTCAGGCTCTGTGCTGACTGCCAGCTCAGAACCTGGAGCCTGTTTCAGTCTGTGACACCCTCTCTCTCTGACCCTCCCCTGCTCACGCTGTCTCTCTCTCTCTCTCCTAGAAATAAATAAAAATATTTAATAAAAAAAAAAAAAAGAAGTCAGGATGGTGAGTGCTTTGGGGAGGTAAGAACGTGATGAAGATGTAGGGGTTGGGGGTGCTGGAGATGTGCTATTGCTGACCTGAGTGCTGGTTCCATAGGTGCGTTCAGACTGTGAAAGTTCATCAAGCGTATGTACTTCTCTGTATATATGTTGTGCTTCAGTTAAAACAAAAACAAAAAGTTACATCACCAGTGATGAGACAAATCAGCATCATCTACCTAATAACAATTTGGGACTCTTTCTTGTGATATTCCTATGAAAAGTGAATAACCCGAGTCTCCTCACGAGGGAACGCCCAACAAGCCCCGATGAGGGACATCCTACTACCAACTGGCCTGTACTCTCTGATCATATCAGTGTTGTGAGAGACAAAGACAGATGGAGAAACTGGCAAAAGAAAAGGACACTAGAGGGACTGGACAACTGAATGCAATGTATGATCTGGGATTCTTTGTTGTTATCGTTACAAAAGACACTATTGGAACAATTAGCACAATATGAATAAGGTACATTTTGATTGGATAATAGTAACATAACAATATTGGGGCGCCTGGGTGGCTCAGTCAGTTGAGCATCCAACTTCAGCTCAGGTCATGATCTCAGGGTTCATGGTTTCAAGCCCTGTGTTGGGCTTTGTGCTGACAGCTCGGAGCCTGGAGCCTGGAGCCTGCTTCAGATTCTGTGTCTCCCTCACTCTCTGCCCCTCCTCTCTTCTTAAGCTCTGTCTTTCTCTCTTTCTCTCTCAAAAATAAATAAACATTAAAAAATTTCCAAAAAGTTAAAAAAATTTTTTAATAATAATGTTAATATCCTGCTTTTGATTCTTATACTGTGGTTATATAAGAGAATGTCCTCATTTTTAGGAAAGCTACTGGAAAAAAATGTATACTTAAGGAGAGAGAGGGAGAGAGAGAAAGCAAATGTGATCAAATGGGGAGTCTGGTGACCAGTGTACAGTATGTTCACTGTATTATTTTTTAAGCTTCTCTAAAGTCTGAAATTATGCTAAAGCAAAAAGGTTTTGGGGTAGGGGATTCTGAGTCTGCTAGTGGAACCCTAAACGTTGGCCATTCCTGTCCCCATGGCAGCAACCTCAGTTTTCCTGGGTGTCAGTGTGAAGAGGGGCAGAAAAAGAAAAATCCAAAGCCTGACATTTCCTGACATGGCAAAGTCCTGTGTAGCCTCGGGCACTGAGGGTCCATCTCTAGGGGCCTTGGCTTTACAGCAAGGGCTTAGAAAATTTGGCTGAGGTTGATCAAGCTCTTGCCTGCTGCCAGACACCTGGCTCTCTTCCCTCAGCATGACCTCTGACCTCAGGGAGCACTGGGATTGAGGGAGGCTTCCCCAAGACTGTCGAGCTGGTTGCTGCTGCCCTGATCTGAGCCCCAAGTAGTGGCTGGAGCCACCAATGGCACCAGATTAGCACAGAGCCCTCCACCCCCAACCTGGGGTCATGGGGCTCATGTGATTAGCTCTGCATCTAGTAGACCCAAGCTGCACAGGAGTGAGGAGCTCCCCTCCAGGTCCCCTCAACTGCCTCCAGAAACCACAGGCTTCCAGATTTAGTGGGGCTGGGGCTTCAAAGGCTTGGCTGCCCCCAAAATATCTTTTCAGCTCACCTGCCTCTGCCTGAAATTATACCATTAGAGCTCTGCCCTTCTAGGAGAGAAATCATTTCCAAGCACTGACTTCTAAAGTGCAGATGCCATTGTCCTATGGGTCATAGTTCATGGACTCATGGACGTGGGTATGTGAAACACATGGAATTACTTATTTTCTGTAAGTTGTTTCAATCCAGCTCTGAGCCCCCATTATATCGGCTGGCTGGAAAATCAGTCCAGATATTCTTCTGTTACACTGATGGACAAAGGTCTGGGGATCTTGGGAGATTCTCCCAGTCATCACTACCCCTTGCATTTTAGAGGGCACATGGGGTGACCCACATCCCGGGATCCAGAGCTGTCTGCCGCCCCCCCCCCCATTCCGTCCCGCCCAGCTCAGCCACATCTTGGCTCTACTTCTGGGAAATCTGCTTCCTCTCCTCCCTCAAGTCCTACCTTATACCCTCGGCCCTCCCACTGACACATTTTACAGATGGGGCACTGAGGTGGAGAGAGGAGGTCACACGGAAGACTGAGAAGGAGGTGATAAAATCATTCCCCCATAAGGTGTTACTGTCTCCCAAGGGAGGCATTTCATCAGAGAACCATGTCAACTGAACACTGAAGCTCAAGTGGCAAGATTTCAGACTCCGCAAGAATCAAACACAGAGTTATTCTGAGTGGGTGCCTTTCTGCGATGTAAGGCTCTCCTGATGAGCGCTGGACCAGGAGTCATAAATCCTAGCTCTCCCGCCAACTCACTTAGGCAGATTCATCCTAGCTCTCCCGCCAACTCACTTAGGCAGATTCTGTTCCCTCTTTGGGCCTCAGTTGTTCTATCTGTACAGGGGGTCAGAACAGGAATTCTTTTGGCATGGGTACCCTGGGATTCCCTGGGCAGCTTATGGATCCCTACCGTGGCTTCCTCTGACTGAAAAAGTTGTACCTTCTAAACTCTACTCCTGAACACTCAGGAACAATAACAGCAGCAGCAAGGACCCACTTCCCAGTTCCCCAGGGAGGCCTGGGTAACTGGAGAGACAGGACTCTGTGCCCTCTGGAGATACCCATGCCCAGAGCAACCAGGGACTTGTCACTTACAGCAGGAGATGAAAGAAAAGGAGGAGGAGGAAGAGCTTGTTCCTGAAAACCTGAGGGACCCCTGGGAGCCTGGGCCACCCTGGAAGCCTCTGTGTCCCTATGCCTTTCCTGCAATGCCTACCTCAAGAGAGTGACTCAGTGGGACTAAAGAGCCACCTGCGCAACCTCCCACGCCTCTGCAGACGAAAACATTTGAGTTGCAGCTGGAGGGATTTAGATTAGACTCAGACTGCCAAGGGGCACCTAGGTGGCTCAGTTGGTTAAGCGTCCGACTTCAGCTCAGGTCATGATCTCACTGTTTCCGAGTTCGAGCCCCGCATCAGGCTCTGTGCTGACAGCTCAGAGCTTGGAGCCTGTTTCAGATTCTGTGTCTCCCTCTCTGTTTCTGCCCTTCCCCCGCTTGTGTGCTGCCTTTCTCTCTCTCTTGAAAATGAATAAACATTAAAAAAATAAAAAAATAAATAAAAAGACTCATACTGCCAAGCCAAGAACCACCAGGGTCCAGGCATGAGTCCCTTCTGCAGGGCTGAGGAGGGGAAGCTGGAGGACGTAATGAATTTTACCTGCCAGAATTTGCACTTGAGCCTGCATTGGAAGGTGGATTCAGGCCAAATGACGCCAAATGACACTTAGTGCTTTCTGAGCCTCAGAGAGAGTCCTCTTCCTCTAATCCAGGCGGCTCTCAGCTCCTGCTCTAGATCTACAGTAGCTCCTCATGGCACCTGGATATTAAACTTCTCCCTGGCATTTGAGGGCTCCAGAAGCCTGAGGAGCCCTGTGTCTCCAGCCACCCATCCCTTCTTTGTTGATACCTGCTGGGTGATATCCAGACCTTCCTCTCTCTGTCTGGTAAAAGTTCACTGCTGCTGAGACTTCTGTGCCTCTGCTGTGATGTCAACTACTTTGGCTTTGGACCCCTCTTCCAGGAAGCCCTCTTAGACTAACCAAGTCTCCTCAACCAAGCCAGGACCCTTCCCAGGAATGCTACCACTTCCCCTACTCTTGATGGTCTCTTGTAGTCAGTTCCTGGCTGAGGGTCTTGGCCTTTCTCCCGGAGGAACAGCAAAGGCCCTGCAGGGTGACCGGGGGCAGGGCCAGCCAGGCTGGAGGTTTCCTGGAGGTGGAAGGCCCCAAGAGAAGGAGCCAATTTGGCATCAGATGTTCTGAAACTGCCCTTGTGGAGGACAGAGGCTCAGAGCAGATCTGACTCATTCCAGCCATCACCTTGCCTGGCTACAGGCCCAGCCAGAGGGCCTATTTGGATACCTTGCTAGTAGATGGCCCTGCAAAGGGAAACATCCGTTTTGGGCTGGGCTATCCAATATGGTAGCCACTGGCCACATGTGCTCTTAGGTACTTGAAATGTAGCTACTCTGAATCAAGATATGCTATAAAAAAAAAAAAAGAAAGAAAAAAAGATGTGCTACGAGTGTAAAATACACACTGGATTTCAAAAATTTAACATAAAAATAATGTAAACTCATTAATTTTTATATGGATGACATGTATAAAGTATATTATTCAAATTAAATACACTTGTGTCTTTTTACCTTTTAGAACAGAACTACTAGAAAATTTTAAATTACATATGTGGCTCCCATTATATCACGTCTGTTTTACAGAGAACACAAACTTTTGAGGGCTGCGTGACATGTGGTGCAAAGCCCAGGCATGACGGCCAGTGCATCTGCCCTAAGTTTGTGAGCAGAAACGATGCCAAAAGGGATGTACTCCCCAGCCCCTGCCTCTGGCTGCAGGCCAGATACCATCCATGCTCACAGAATCACATTCTCCCTTCCCCTCAGGATCTTGACCAACCAGCAGTTCATTCTGCCCTCGAGGGTGAGATCAGAGTTGATGTTGTGACATATGGACGTTGGGGGCTCCTGAGGTGTCCAGGATGGACAGACACTGTTATCTGAGCTTCCTTCCATCCTCAGGCCAGCCCTAGCTGCAGCCAAGGCCTGAATCCTGCTCCGGGCCCTCTTAGCGTGGACATGAATGAGGTGCCCTCCCAGACATCAGCTCTGACAACAGTGCTGTCAGCTTACCTTGAAGCCTTCACCTCAGATCCGTTTCTGTCCATATCCCCAAGCTTTGCTCAGGCCACAAGTCACTGTCCCCACAGATGAGCATTTTGGCAGATAATGTCTCTGGCCAGCCCTACGGGGACCCCTCAGACCTCTGCAGCAGTAGCAGCTGTAGAGGTAACTATGGGATTGGGAGCAGGTCCTCTGCAGACAGAGCTCCAGGGGGCTGGGTCTTTACAGCCCCCCCATCTCCTGAGGCCCAGAGAAGGGAGACCCAGGGCCTGGCTCCTTCAGCCTTGGAGGGAAGTCTATGCCCCTAGCCTGGGCACAGCTCTATGCTGTGGCCACTGGCCTAGGCCACTGGCTCAGATCTTTTCGAGGGCCACCCTGGCTACCAGGGAGAGCTGTCTGGGATTTTGGGAGCAAGCAGAGCCTATCTTGTCTTGACTGCTCCGAATGTGCCCTGCATCAGCTCCAGGAGGCAATCTTGTCCCGGATGAAGATTCAGGACACAGTCCTGGGTCCCTTGAGGCCAAGTTTGCTGGAGGCATTTGGGATCCAGCTGGGGCATCCCATTTGGCTGTAAAAGGGTCAGATCTTGAGCTGTGATTATAAGGAGGCCACTTTTGATTTTAAAATAGTTTTAAATTAAAAAACGAATTAAGGGGAAAGATTTAAGGAGTGAGGATTCTTGGCAGCCTTGGGATAATTACTATAAAGCCAGCTCCCATTTCTCAAGTCCTCTTTGGTGCCAGGCCTGTCTTGCCACCATGCCCCGGAGGGGCGGGCCAAGGTCCCTGGCATTGCCAGCAGCATCAGGCCAGTTGTTTCAACTCCACGTGGCCACCACCATGCCCATTCCTCCCTCCTGTGGGTGGGCCCAGTTGCTGTGGCACAGAGCAGGAGAGTTATGGGACAGATTCACGTTCAAATCCCACTCTACCACTTGCCTACTTAACCCTTCCCCAGGCACATCATCTCTGTCTGTAAAATGGGGGTGAAGACAGTTCTTGGATCCCAGGGAGAGAGTCAGACATCTGCCCCTGGCCCTTGGCCTGCCTTTTACTTTACTAGCAATACTTTTCTTCTTCTTTTATTTTTTTAATTTTTTAAAAAATTTGCTTTAATGATTATTTTTGATAGAACACAAGGCAGTGGGAAGGAGAAGAGAGAGAAGGAGACACAGAATCCGAAGCAGGCTCCAGGCTCTGAGCTGTCAGCAAAGAGCTCTATGTGGGGCTCAAACCCATAGACCATGAGATCATGTGCTGAGCTGAAGTCAGTCACCCAACTGACTGAGCCACCCAGGTGCCCTTCTTCTTCTTCTTTTTAATGTTTTATCTATTTTTAAAGACAGACAGAGTGCAAGCAGGGAAGGAGAAGAGAGAGAGGGCGACAGAGGATCTGAAGTGGGCTCTATGCTGACATAGTGAAGTCTGACAGTGGGGCTCAAGCTCACCAGCTGTGAGATCATGGCCTGAGCTGAAGTTGGACGCTCAACTGACTGACCCAGGTGCCCCATTAGCATTACTTTTCTGCTGCTGCCTGCCCTCAAAGGGCCCCAGACACCTTGTGGAGACACCGTGCTCCAGACACCACCCTTCTTAATGTCTCTGGAAACACAGAAGAAGAAAATGGCCCTTAGATGGGCCAGGGGTGCCTGCAGGGGCAAAGCTGTGCCTGGCCTCCCATCAAGAGACCCTGTCCCTTCTGTTGTCCAACTTCAACCCGGTCTGAAGACAGATTTGTCCTGAGCGTGGGAGTGAGAAGGGTCGACAGAACAAGCCTCTCCCTTCCCTACATCCCTGGCTGGAAGCTGAAAACCTAAGACCCAATTTCTTCCTTTCTTCGTGGCCTCACCCAAAGTCCAGAAGTACCTCATAACCCAGGAGGGCCCTTCTGGTAATAGTGACAATGACAGGAACTGTGGTGAAGTGAGCAGACAGATGTGCCACCAGCCTCTCCAATCTTTGCAGCTCAGCCTCCTTCCCAAGGTTGTTCATACGAGTCCTCAACTTTCTCTCCAAAGGCCCCGAACCGGTGCCCCCTCAGCAATATATCTCTCCACTTCCCATTTCTGTCCTCCCTCACTCCTCAGCCCCCTGGCTGTCTGCTGCCTGTCCCTGCCTGTCTGTTTGGGTTGGAGTGATGACTGGGTCTCTAAACCCACCTATGCACTTTCCTTAGGGAGCCCTCCAGATTTGCCTAGCGTGAGGCAAGGAGGCACTTAGGGTACAAATTTCAGGGGATGCCCACTCTCAGGGTCTTACAAATGCAGGATTGGGCCTGAGGGTGCATGCCTCTTTATTTTTGCTCCCTAGCCTCATCCTCACCTCAGCCCTGCCTCAGACCCCTCAGCAGCCCCCAGCGTGCCCCTTTCCCCTAGATGTTTTGGACCCCACTCTGTGACTTTTCTCCTACCTCTCAGCAGCTCCTCCTCAGGGGTTCGTGCTATTCCTCCTCTGGCCATCCTGGGCCCCCTCTTTCATGTGCACCCCTCCCCTCCAGCACTTCAGGACATTTCAAAGCAGCCTGACCCCCTATCTCCCTCCTGGATAACACCCCACCACCCCACTACCAGTTCCTAGCATTCCCTGTGAATGCAGTATCCACCCTGGTCACCACCTGCCCAGGCTCCCCAGCCCCCGTGGAGGTCCCACCCTTGGACCCCCTCTCCCTCTCTGATAGCCAAATCCTGTCTTTGGGCTCTACCTCCTAAACTTGCCTCATCCAGCCCCCTGCTCCCCACCTCTACCACCCTGTCTCCTCTTTCCTGGCCACTGGCCATCACTTTCTCCCTGCTGTTACTTCTGCCTGCTCATCCACATTCTGCAGGGATCTTCCCCCTTTGCACTTCTGGCTCTCCCCAGCCTCTCCCCAAGACTCATTTTATGACTCCCCACTAGCCTTGTGAGGGTCCCAGGCTCTCCCCCAGGGCTCCAGCCCCCCTGGTCCTTTTCAGCTTCACACTCCGGGCTCTCTCTCATCTTTGAGCTTGCACACCTACTCTCCCCTTGGCTTCCAGCTTGCTGATCCTTTATCTCTGCCTTGGAATACTGGTTGGAATTTAATTTCTTCACCAGACGAGGTAGCCTCCTCCCCTTTTCTCTGCTCCCATGGCCCCTGCCCTGCCCTCTATGTAACCCTCACCTGCTCAGTACTGATGTTCTTCCCCACATACTGTGCTTGACTTACCACCATCAACTCCCCCAATGCCTACAATAGTACTTGACATAGCACAGGCACTCAGTGGATATTTGTTGCAGGAATAAATGAGTTTATTGATCACTGCATGGATGGATTGTCATGTAAGTGGCTTTGGTGGCTGGGTGGGGATGAGGGAAGTTACTACCTAAGCCATAGTCAGTGTCTGCCCATGGCAGCAGGTGGCTGGAGGGAAAAGGCCATGTCATCTCCAGCAGGCTGGGTGTTGATTTTAATGGCCCGGCAGTGAGGTGCGTGCATGGCGGAGGCCTGCAGAAGAGGTAACGCCGAGAGGGCAGCTCTGCCCACCTCTAATTATTGCTTGAGTCTTTCTGGCAATGTCAGCTGCCTGCCCCAGGGAGCTCGGTCTCGTCCATCACAGTGTGAGCTCAGGGTGGGGCTGCTGTCACTGCCAGTGGGGAAGACAGATGGGAGGAGATTCCCAGGGACCTCTGGGTCTTGGAGAGCAGAGGCAGCCTCAGGCTTGGACCATGCTCAGCTCCTGTCCTTCCTGTCCCCAGCTGAAGGGTGTCCCTTGACTTGAGGGTCCCGTCAAGAATCCTCCAGGGTGGCCAAGGAGCAAGCCAGCTGAATGTGGGGGTCCACAGCACCCCCCAGGCAGGGAGCCTCAGATGGTTTGGTGTCTGCTGACGTGGAAGCCCTTGGGAAAATGGTACTCTAGTGGCCCGCTGGGTAGGTAGGCAGCTCAGGCCTGGAAAGAGGCCTTGACCACCCGGCCCTTCAGTGGCTGTGGCGGCCGGAAGTTGTTTACCATGTGGATCCTCTCATCATCCTCTGAGGTGAAAAGCAGGCTCCGGAACTTCTCCATCTTGAGAAGGCAGAAGAGATACTCAGGGCAGAATAGGAGTGCTCTGGTTCTCTCTGATCCCAGACACATCATCTGGCATACCTAGCCAACCAGCGCCACCCCTCCCTCTTCTTGCTCCCCACTCGTTCTCTCTCTCTGGGATCCTGATCTCACTTATTTACCTACAAAGGGCCTCTGAACCTGGACCTGGCTCCACCTGGCTCTAGTTCCAATTCCACGTAGCTAAGATTTGTCAACAAATGCAGGATTCAGATTCTAACCCAGTGGGGGTGGTCCCAGGATGGAGGTCTCTCCCCTCTCAGCCCATGGTGAGGTCCTAATGACTAATAATCAAGCAAACTCCCAAACAAGAACCTAAATGTTTATTAGCAAAAGATGGGAGACTTGATGGTGGGGCAAGCTGTAGCTTGCTGGTTGAGAGAGTTAATCCCCTGGGATGGACCCTGAGTGCTACAGCCCTCCACCTGGTACTCTGGGAGAACTCACCTGCCTCTCAGAGATGCTAATAGGTTCCCGGAGCACGATCCAGGTGACACTCTCGCTCAGTGGGGGTGTCGTCAGGGAGCCCGGGTAGGTCCAGTAGTGCCGGCTGGCAGGCAGGAGGCACTTGGGGTTGAAGCAGCTGAACTGGGCCTTGGTTCCCTGGGACAGAGCAGGCAAACCCAGGAATCAGCATAGACCTGCCACCAGGACCAGACCAGCATCCTCCCCACTCTTTCCTGTCAGCAAGATTTGGTCTTCTCCTTGCCCCATTGATGCAAATTGTGGGCACAGGTCTGTGATACCGGATGCCATCCCTCAGCTGGACCCGGCCCTCTCTACCTGTTAGCTGGTATGTAAAAGCTGTGGTGCCTAGGACTCTCTGGGCACCGTGTTCTCTCTCTGCCTTTTCCTTCAACTGCCCTTAGTGGAGGTGGCTGTAGGGTAGCCATGAACACCACAAGCCATCTTATCAATCCTGTACCCAACCAGGTTATATCCTGGGCACTCAGCGAGGCCACTGACTCTGATGAAGAGGAGTCGTTTGCAGGGCACTGCAGCTGCTAACCTGTACCCTTCATCTCAGCAGAGTTTGCTGTCAGACCGGAGCAGTGGATGGGCCTACTCTGTGCTCCAGCCTCTTCCTCCCTCCCGCCAGGCTGCTCTGGGTCAGGACCACGGACCCCTGGTCTCACCTTAAACCGAACCATGTAGAGCGCGTCTGTCAGACGGTTCATGCTGGGGTGCTCATTCCCTGTCTGTCAGGGAAAGGGTAGTGTGAGCCCAGCACCCAGCATGTTTGGAACTAGGGGCAGTGCCAGGCTCCCCGTGCCCCTCTTGGCCCCGGTACCCACCCCTTACCTCCAAGAAGACACCGACCACAGCCAGGCCATCGGGCGCTGAGGCTGCCTCCCCAAAGGTGCTGTACTTCTTGGCATTCCAATGAACGAGGTGCAGCTATAGGGGCAACAACAGGCCAGGCCAGGCCAGTGCTTAGCGCCTCCGAGGGGCCGTGGGAGCTCAAAGCCAGGCTTCCCTCTGCAAGAGGGGTAGGAAGCCCCCAGGGGCCACAGATAACATCCACACTGCTCTGGGCCCAACCCTTTCCTGAGCCCCAGGTGACCCAAAGAGAAATCTGGCTCAGGCTCTGCCCTGGGGGAACTGTGAAGTAGATAATGGCCATCCATGAGAGAAGGTGGTGCCTGCAGCTGAGTCCAAAGAATAAGTAGGGGGTTATCAGACGGAACTCTGGGGAAAGGTACCTCAGGTAACAGCATAGGCAAAAAGCCTGGGATGGTTGAAAGAGCCAGGTGTGGACAGGAGGCTCATCACATGCTGGTCATTATTGGGGGGAGGTCAGAAAAAGATGAGGCCAGATAAAGCCACTTCCTGCAGGGCCTTGAATGCCAGGCTCAGTCCTTAAAGGACTGTCAGCAAGGGTGTGGTGGGACTGGACTTCTCCTTTAGAAAACTGCCTCCAGACATGCAGACCAGGGGGCAGAGTTCAGGTGGAAGACCCTGTGCTAGGGGTGGGTGGAAGGTGTCTTTCCCAAACCCCTGGGTGGTCCTTCTCACCCTCTCTCGACACCTACACTAGGCACCTGACCATCCTTTCTCCAGATAATAAAGGGAGGGGTTCAGGTAGAGGGCCCTTACCTCGCTGGGGAATGACTTGCCATCCACCGTGTGCTCTGAGCCCACGCTGTGCTTCTTGCCCCAGTGGAAATGGAACTGCTTGAGCCGGTATGGCCCATCCAAGGGTCCCCCAGTCACCACTGCAGGAAGAAGTGGGGTGTGTAGTAATTCATGTGAGAGAGTCCACGTGGCCCAGCAGATGGTAGTGCCGGGACTAGGTCAGTGCCTGGGAGAGGGTTAAAGTTTTCATTTGGAAAATTTAGGGGGCTAACTGGGCTTGGGTCAGTCCTCACCCAGTGCCCTGGGCCCTTAGCAGGGCCAGGGCAGGAATCCAGGCAGCCTGCAGGTGGAAGAGAAGTCTGGTAGTGACAGAGTATATGTCATTCCACTTGGCCATCCTCCCCATTCCTGCCCCCTTTTGCATGGAAGTTGGGCCCTTGTCTCCCAGGGCCCCGTTACCACCAACAATAGGACTTTCCTGTCTGGATCCCCTGACCTAGGGCTAGATTGGAAGGATTCTTTTGTTTAGTCCTTCGAGAAGCCTTATAGAAGTCATACGAGACAGAACCTATTGTTATCTCAATCTTTCAGTGGAGAAAAATGAGGAACAGAGAGGACAAGGCATTTTGTCAAGATCACTCAGCAAGGCACTGAGTTAGGATATATATGCCTGTATCTCCTTCGAAAGTCCAGAGCCCAATCCCCTAATCATCAGGCCTCACTGTCTCCCTAGAACCTTGAGCCTTCTCTGGACCCAGTGTTGTCCAAAGGCCAGCTCCTGACAGTTCCCACTCTAATGTCCAGGCCCGGGCCATCCCCTGTGGTCTCTTTGGAGGTCCCTATTTGTGCTGGTTTTGTGACTTTCTCACCCTGATACCTGGTGAGCTGGAGCCAGGCACAAGGCCTCCTGGGACTGATTGAATTTCCAGCTGAAAGGGATCAGGCAGTGGAGGGAGCCCCAGCGGCTTGAATGTGAGCTCCTGGATCAGGTGACCGCCCTAGGCTCAGAGTTCCACTAGGCCACTCCAGGATGGGTGACCAGGGCAGGGCTGTGTCCCCTGGGGGCCCCGTGAGGAGGATGACTGAACAGTCCAAAGGCCCTTCTTTGCTACCTTGCCCTATCTGAGAAGCGGGGCCTGTCCACAGCATTGCTGGACAGTTGACAAAAGAAGTCTGGGGAGGGAGGTTGGGGGTATGGCCGTGGCAGGGGCCCAATCAGGCTGCTCCGTCTGGGAGAGGCAGGAGCCGCAGGGTCTGATATGACCTGTGGGGGCCCAGCCCTTTGAGCATGTCCCACCTGGGATGCTGCAGTGTGGTTTCTGAGGGAGTAAACCCCTCGAGCTTGACTCCCTTAGCCACCCCCCCACCTCTGTCCTAACTATAGAGCACACTACCATTCCTTTGTGCACTCACCATGTGTTCAGCACTCTGCTGAACCCCCATAGTGCCCTTGAGAGGAACACATTGTTATCCCTGGTGGACCAGATATATGACTGAGGCTTGGAAAAGCAGGTGTCCTGCCCAAAGTCACACATCTGATGAGTGGCAGAGCCTCAAATGTCTCACTCCCAAGCCCACTCTCTTTTTGCTGGCTCCCTGTCCCCTCAGGTCTGGGTATTCTGCCCCAGCCAGGCCTAACTGGATCAGTGGTCCAGAGGCATGCCCCGTTGGGCTCCTTTCTCCCTTCCCAACAGCAGCGGCCTTCACTAAGCTATTGATGTCTGAATTGAACCCTAAATGCCCTCTGAAAGCTGTTAGGAGGTACAGTAGGTACAGTCATATGAAAACTACTCCATCACAAACTGTCATTCAGGGTCATCAAGAGCCCCATGGCCCTACCCGAAGCTCTGCGTGAGAGGCTTTTCTAAAAATTCACTTCCAGGAAATATTGTCTTTATTCTGATTATCTGCTGGATTTCCTCCCTTCTGCAACAAGAACTATAGCTGATCGTCTTTCCCTTTTTTCCTAACCTATCAGGGAACTCCGGGCTAAGCAACTAAGATCACTCCTCTATGGTTTCCTTTCTCTTCTCTGCTTTTTCATTTTCTACTTGAAATTTAAGTTCCCTTGTGTGCTTTCATTGTGTGTGTGATGGAGAGGTGGAGACGGAGAGGCAGATTACCAGTTACTCCCTTACACAAGAAACTCTAGCAGATTCCCTCCTTGCCCCACTCTACCTCTCACAGGCCTGTTCATAAGGATAAAATCTCTTCACTGAGGAGCACTCCTGAGGCCTCTACCTAGGAATTGGTTATGAAAGAACCTGGACTCTCATCCCAGGGTAAAGAAATGCCATACGTTCCCGCAGGCCGCTCTCTGGTGCAGGCTGGTTGGAATCTTGAGCTTGTGGGTGGGTTGGAGAGAAGACCTTTGGGGTTGGACCAGGCTTGTTTGGAACTCCCAGCTCTTTGAGTCTCTATTTGCCCATTTTAGAGGTGGGTTCTTGAGAGGAATTAAAGTGCTGCCTAAGACCTTAGCAAAGGGCCTGGCAGAAGAACACATTATCTCCCTTCTCTCTCTGCTGGGCCTGGCCAGATCACACAGAGAAGAGGGTTTGGCCTTAGGCCACACAGCAGGTCAGTCACAGGGCCTGGAGTGAAAACAAACCTGACCTAAAGCAGTAAATGGAAGAGAAGGAAGGGAATTCACATTTTTTGAGCATTTGCTTTATGCCAGCAGTACAAACATCACTTCCATTTTTCATTTTTTCTCCCTGTGGCCCTAGAGGGGAAAAGAGGATCCCATTTTATGTATAAGCTGACTGAGGCTCAGCCCAAAGCTTCATAGGTGGAGCCCTCCTTCCTCGCCACAGCACGCTGCCCTTCCTGAGTCTGTCCAACACAGGGTGAGGAGACCAGTACAAGGTTGGGGGGGGGGTGCGCAGCCTCTGGCAAGGGCCACTCACCAGTTCGGTCGTCGCTGTCATTGAAGTCCACCTGGACAGAGTGGCCATTGTTGGCGATGCTGAGGGATATGCAGGCCTCGTAGGAAAGCTCCAGTGGCTTCAGGCTGGGCGAGTACACAGCCTGGCTGGACACAATGTTGATTGGTGACTGGCGGTCTCCCTGGGCAATGGGATATAGCTTGTGCCACTGTGAGGGGCCTGCAGGTGGGGAGAGGGCAAGGACTCAGGCTAGCCTGATCTCTGGGCTGCAGGCTGAGGACACCTGTCAGGGACGGTCTCCCTGGTATGCCTTCAGAGGGTTAGCCCTTGCTTTGGAGCTCTAGTCCCATCTCTGCTACTTCCCCTCTCCGCCTCCATTTCCTTGTCTGCAAAATGGCCTCACTAAAACTCATCTCCCAGTGCTGATAGGAGGCCCAGGGAGGTAATTCATGGAAGGGAGCACAATATAGCCACAAGCCAAGGGGCGGTTCTAGGCAGTGACTCCTCCCCAATTCCCAGTAGTGCTCATAGAGGGCCCCAGGCATCTGAAGACCCTGACCTGACCCTACCAGTATCTGGCCTCTTTCTGCACCTTGAGCATATTCGTGTTGCTGTTTGTGAAAATAATAACGTGAACCTAGCTTTGGCTCCGAGACTTGCATTTGCTCTTCACAATCACATTGTGAAGCAGAAACCAGCATGATCCCCATTTCATAGATGAAAGAACTGAGGGCAGTTCACTTACATTTTGCACACACACTTCAGTACTGATATAAATATACAACGTGTGCATGGGCAGCCCCAACTGCCCTCCCCAGACCACATGCGCCTACATACTATAGAGATTTCCATGTGTTGCATACATATGTGCACAGTGACCGGGGATCACCGGGGCCGCAGTGGCCAGGCCCGGCATCACACATGTGTATAAATACACACAGCGCTGCCACCTACGCCTGACACACGCATGTGCACTGTCACACACAACCCCCCCCCCATTGCAAACCCAGGTCTGCAATGAAAGACTAGAGCAAAATACGTGCTCGTGCAAGCACACACACACACACACAGACACACACACCTGCATGCACACCCACGAGCGCCCACCACCTGCCTCCCAGAGGCTCCATCTGCAGCCGAGAGGCTCGGCATCTCCCTGGGGAACATCCTGAGATGCAACCTATTTTTAGTGCTTTTGCCGGCTGGTGCTTCTCCCCGTTTTTGGCTTCTTAAGTTTTCCTGAGAAAACAGCAGCAGGTGCCGACAGAGCTGTGTCCCCAACGGATGACTCAGAATCGCGGCCCAGACCCACTGGGTTATTTTTGAAGTCCTGTGAGCATGCCGCATTCCGGCACCTCTATCCTCTGTCCTTCCCGGCCTCATTGCCCCTAAACTGAATGACCGAGATCTGGCTGGGTGAAGGGCAGTGGCCTGAGGGTGGCGGGCCTGTGGGGCAGGCCCTATAGAAAACTGGGTGCTCAGAGCTGGTGGGCAAGACTAGCAGATGGATACAGTCAGGGGACTCTGACTCTGGAGGAAACACCCAGAAACTGTCTCAAAGCAGGTGCTGGAAGGAAGATGATCTTCTATGGTTCTGCCAACCTGTCCCTTCTCTGCCTCTCTCTCCAACTTTGCTGGGCTCTGTTGCCTTTTTCTGAATGTCTCTAGCTTTTGCGTGCCAAGCTCTGGGGGTCTCCCCTCCAAAATATGCTCCTGGTCCCAGTGGAAGCCAGGCACACCACAGCCCCTAACTCCCTCTGGCCCACTGCAACCTCCCCACCCCTAGGTTAGCCCAGGACCCCCACCTTCCCACAAAGAGTGACTTCCTCTCTTCAGAGAGGGAAGACGAGGAGTGTTCCTCTCACCAGCACTTCTCTTTCTCTCCACATCCCCCTGCCATGCCTGGCATTTCCACCTCGCAGGGTAGATTTGGGGCCCTCGCCGTTCACCCGAGGGAAAGGGCGAAGCCTACCCCACACCCCTATACCCATTTGGTAAGAAATAGCCTGAAAGGTAATTGATCTGCCCCAGACCCACATTCAAGCCATCTGGCTCTCATCTCTGTCTCTTCTCCCTTCCTCTGCACCCTAAGGAAACTGAGGCAAGATCGGGGTGCTATTTTCGGAGTCAAACCAGGAGGCTCATGTGGGCCCCGGGCTCCCACGCTTCACACCAGGACGTGCTCAGACACCCCGCTCTATGTAGACACCTAGACTCACGCGCACGCCCACAAATGCCCCCTTCCTTCACGTACCTGCCAGCAGGAGAGCTCGGACACTTCCGCGGGGAAACTCTCCCGGGGACACCGCGCCCTTGTCCCGCAGAGCTCGCTCCCTGGAGGTCCCCGCACACACGCCGTGCGCGCTCCCCGCACAGACACCCGCGCACAGCGCTCCGCCCGGACCGCCCCCAGCTGCCCAGAGCCACCTCCGCCCCCTGTGCCTGCGGCGGGTGAGTGAGTGTTGGGGCCCGGGTCCGGCGAGCACAGCAGTCAGGGGCTGCCCGGAGGAGGCGGCAGGATGCGCGCTCAGCCGCGGGGTGGCTAGCTGGTGGCGGGGCAGGCCGGGTCGCAGCGCGGACTTTGGGCCAGGAGTGGGGGAGTCAGAGCTCGGGCCGGGCAGGTGGGCTGGATTCGGGGGGGCTGGGCCAGAGGGGAGTCCGGTTCCGCTCTGACGGTGGGGGGCTTGAAGTCCCGGAAATTGGGCAGGAATCGAGGGTCTGGGGTTAGATCCTGCGAGTCGGGGCTGGCCGGGGTCTGCGCCTACCGTCGTTCTGGCCGTAGCCCCAGCCGTGGTGGCCGGTCATGCCGCTGTCGTCCCCGCAGCCGTGCACCTGCCTGCTCCGCTCGGTTCTGCTGGCTGCGGCTCCGGCCCCGCTCGCTACCGCCGAGCAGCCTCTTAAAGCTGCGGCGCGCGGGAGGAGCAGTTCCCGGGGGCCCGCCCCCCCAACCCCCGGCAGGGCGAAAGAGGCCGGCGGTGCCCCGCCCCCGCCCGCTCGCGGCCCAGTTGAACCCCAGGGTTGAGTCGAGATGGGGGTGTCAGAGGATGTAAACCTCCCTCCCTACTCCCCACCCCCCCTCCCTGGCTGGACGACTCTCCATTTTCACGTGTACGGACTCCGAATTGTACTGTTCTGAGGACTGCCCAGGTTTCCCCACATCCCACCCCATCCCTGGGCTTGTCCCTGAGCCATAAATCCAATTACCTGGGGCCTGGACTCTGGGCCCAGAGTGCGCTGGGATTAGAGAGTCTCCTCTAATATGCAAAGTGCATTGAACATCAAGTGTCCAGAAGTGGAGCTTCCCCTGTTTGCCAGACACTAGGGCAGGTCCCAGGAAAAGCTTTCTGTCATCTAACTCTGTAGCTACCCTAGACATTGAGCGGTCCTTCTGTGAGCCTTCTTTCAAAGAGAGAGGGCTGAGGCCTAGAGAGGTAAAATGACTTGAATGCGTGCAAGGGATTCACTCCCAGTTTGTCTCACTCCAGACTTTGCCATTTTCCCTTTGGTGCTGGGGCAGGGGTCCTGTGGTTATGGGGGTCTAGGAGCTTTCTGGGTAGGAGAAGGGACAGGACTGGCAAGCCAAACCCCTGGCCCCGTGGAACCAGACTTCAAAGTCTGATGCTACTTCGGAGGAGGAAGTAGCATCAACCAGTGGGCATGAGAACAGTCAAGAGCTGGCTCCCTCATAGAAACAAGTCTGAGGTTCCCACCCTCTTATTCTCTCCAGCGCTTCCTCCTTGCCTCCAGGACTCTTTGCCTGTCCCTCGACAACCTGCTATTTGTCCTTCCTCTCCTTGCCTCCTCTGACCTTTGGCATACCTGCTAGGAGCTCAGGCCCTCCACCCCACTGCCTGCCTTGGCCCAATGTTTTCCCACCCATGAGCCTTGGTCCTTGCTGTACCCTCCTCTGTCTTCCACCCACTGGCTTCAGGCGGCCCAATCTGATTCATCCTAGATGTGGCCTTGTGCCAATAATAGGTCTTGTCTCTGATTAGGCCTCAGCAGGCGGTTTTTGGAAGACACACAGATGGGTGGATGGCAGGACAGACCAATGATCCCGCCCAGGGACCTGTACCCAACAGGAGGTGAAGGGCCATTTGACCTTGACCAGAGGAGACTATTTCAGGCCCTGCTCTCTGCTGACCTTGGGAAGGAGTCTGCCATCTTGTCTACCTGGCTCCCCTCCGTCTCTGTGGCTATCTCAGTTTCCCTCTTCTAGGCCCCGAACCTCAGTTCCACATGCTAGAGTTGCAGAGATTAATTGACAACTCCTTGGCTGGGCCAATGCCAGTCCATGACTTCCCAGCCCTGCTTAGCTACCTTTCTCTGACCCAGGGGCTGGAAGGGGTTTTTACTATAAATATGGCCATCAGGCATTGTCAGGGGACTTGTGATAGATATTTAGGGGATGGGCCCCCAAGATCAGCATGTGACAGAGAATACAAGGTCAAGGCCCCAGGTCGAAGCCAGAATTCTCATTCTCAGACCAAGAAGACCTGCTTGCTCCATCCCAGAGGAGCCAGCCACCCTTCTCCTGGGGGAGTCACAACACTCCCAGGGCCTGGGGAGGGGGCCCAAACATACCTACTTTATTGATCTGCTTCTCCTTTACAGTGACCCAGGCCTTTTCCATAGTTATTTATAGTATTAAAAAAATAAAGCTGGAATTATTTATGTAGCTTGCATCCAATTTCATCTGCACAGCAACCGTAGGTGGATTTTTGCCCCGTTTTACAGATGAGGAAAGGAAGGCTTAGAGAAGTTGAGTTAGGGAAGAGTTAGGGAACACAGTGACAGAGCAAAGATAAAAATCCAGGGCTGTTGAGTCCCTTATTCAACACGTCTAAAAGCACAGAGAGGGGGAGGAAATGGATTTAAAATTTGATTGTTATTTGCATATATGCAAGACTTTCTCTGGAAGGACTTAAGAAAGCTTGGGAGAGTGCCTCCAGGAAGGAGACTGGGAGACAGGAAGGGTGGGGGAGGGTGTGGAATGGGGGTGGGACAGAACACTACTGCTTACTCCTTTGTGCCTTCTGAAAGAAACTATTACCTCTTTAACAATCAAATAAAAGTTGATCTGGTTCTCCTTCCTGCAGCCTGTCTTCAGCAATTTACTCCAGGTTTTAGAGTGCTAGGTACTCAGGCAGGTGAGAGGAGTCGATGCACTCTGCCCCAGTTACCCCAGTTGCCCCAGCAGCCCACTCAGGTCAACTTGGCAAAGCCTAGGCCCCCATTCAGGCGCCTCCCATTTCAATTATGTGTTGTCTTTACAAATGAATTGATTTCACTGCCCTGAAGTTTACTCTTTGGTCTCACTGGCATTAGTGGTTCACCGTTCACGGGGAGGAGGAACATGGGGAGGGGGTGAGTGGGTATGAGGGCTATGATGAAGGGCTGGAGGAAGAGGTCAGGAGCAGCTTACACAGCCATATCTCATTCATCAAGTGACCTTGACCAGCTCTCACTTCCTCTCTGGAAGGTACAATGTCTTTGCTCTACAAAGTAATGAGGGGATTGTCCCTGCCCACCCTTGCTCATGGGGATCCCTGTGAGCATTGGTTGAGACAACAGCTGTCCACTGCCATACCAACAAGTAGAGTCGGGTGTACTTCTCACTGTATCTTACGCACAGGGCCAACAGGCCAGGCCAGAAACCCTGTGGCCTGGAGACTCTAAAATCAAAATTAAATTTGTTGTGTGTTTCCACTCCAAGTGTGTATGTTTATGTGTGCACACAGTTGGATAGAATGAGCTCAGGCATGGCTCCCAGCATCCCTGGCTGTGTGGCTTGGAGCAAGTTACTTCACCTCTCTGAACCTGTCTTCTCATCCATAAAATGGGAATAGAGAGTCTAGAAGGTTAATAGGATGGTGAGGTGACATGATGTCTGTGATCAAGGATGTACTCCTCGGACCCTAGAACCTCTGTTGTTTCCCCTTTTCCTTAGTTTGCTGGGCACATTTAGAACCCCAAACATCCCTGTTCC
This sequence comes from Hyaena hyaena, assembly GCF_003009895.1. Lineage (NCBI taxonomy): Eukaryota > Metazoa > Chordata > Mammalia > Carnivora > Hyaenidae > Hyaena > Hyaena hyaena. Next base: position 877,908 of record NW_024080649.1, on the reverse strand, counting down.
AATTATAGTAGTATACCTATTCATTGTAGAAAACTTGGAAGAATCAGAAAAACACAGAGAAGAAAATGAAAACCACTGGTTATATTATTACCGAAGAATCATCACTGTTAACATTTTAGTGACCATCCTGCCAGGCTTTTTAAGTATGTATTAGTAGTACTGAAAAGATAATGAGAATCATATGTATAGCTTTGTGACCTTTTCCCCCCCCACCTGATGCCCTGATCAGCCTTGGAGAGATTGACACTTAATAATCCCTAGAGTATGGATTATTTCCAGTTTTCACTATTGTAAATAGCACTACAGTGAGCATTTTTATTTATACATCTTTGTGTGTGTCTGATGATTTCCTTGGGACAGATTGCTAGATGTGGAATTACCAAATCTGATGATATACATATTGCCAGTAAGGCATTTTAAAATGAGAAAGTATGGTGGAAGTAGTTTCAGAAATGTATTCTTTCAGGGGCACCTGAGTGGCTCAGTCGGTTAAGTGTCTGACTTCAGCTCAGGTCATGATTTGGCGGTTTGTGGGTTCGAGCCCTGTGTCAGGTTCTGTGCTGACAGCTCTGAGCCTGGAGCCTGCTTTGGATTCTGTCTTCCTCTCTCCTTTCTCCTCCCCCACTCACACTCTGTCTCTCTCTCTCTCAAAAATAAATAAACATTTAAAAAATTTTTTTTAGTAAAAAAAATTTATTCTTTCCTTCAATATGCATTGATTGAAGACTTACTGATGCCACATTCTGGGCCAGATATGGGAGATACAACTGTGAACATTGCAGACCCATACCTGCCTTGGGAAGGGTAGGAGTGAAAGGTAAGAGATTGGCCAAGAAATACCAGGATTAGAAGGGCTAGGATAGGCAAGCATGGGAGAGATAGTGGTAGAGGCCTGGGAAGGTGTCCTGGGTTGTGACTCATTCTTTCTGGCTGGTTTTCCACAGACTGTAAGCACTTCTGGGGCAGAGCTAGCCCCAGACTGCTTGGGAACCTAAGGATCCAGTCTCCTCCAGCTAAGATGGGTAAAACAATAGATCTGAGCTGGGGTCTGGCCAGATCCATTGGGGTGTTTGTTTCGAGTCCTTGTACCACCTTTTAATACCCGTGAGGCTTTGGAATTTTACTCACCTCTCCAAGCCTCTGGTCTCGTCTATGAAATGGGGTGATATCTATTGCATTGGGTGAGCATAAAATGAGGTGATGCGTGGCAAGGGCCTGGTTGGCATATAGTAAGTGCTTGATAAGTGGGGGTACTGTTGTGGTTACGGGGCTCAGTTTTCCCACTTACTTTTTTCAGGGGGAAGTTGGGCTAGGTCAGTGGTTATCAAACTTGAGTGTGCATCACAACCACCTGGAGCACTTGTGATGATTCTCTGGTTCTCACTCCACCCAGAGTTTCTGATTCAGAGGGTCTGGATTGGGGCCTGAGAATTTGCATTTCTATTGAGTTCCAAAGTGATGCTGCTGCTGCTGGTCCAGGACCACACTTTGAACACCAATGGCTTAAATGTATGAGGCCATGTTTCCTAGTTTGAGACCTAGTTGATTTCTGTCCTCCACAATAGGAAAAAGTCATTAGTTCTCAGATGGCAAGGTTTGTGTCTGATCACTTAACCTCCATGGATCCAGCACAAGCACCTTTATACGCTATTACGGGTTGAATTGGGTCATTCTCCCATGGCCCCCTCCAAAGTTGCTGAGACCTAGCCACCTAGCACCTATGAATGTGATATTAGTTGGAAAGAGGGGTTTTGCAGATGTAATCAAGTTAAGATGAGGTCATTGTAGGGTGGGTCCTGATCCAATATCACTGATGTCCTTATGAGAAGCAATGCAGACAGAGACATGAGTGGAGAATGCTATGTGATGATGGAGGTGGAGATTAGAGTGTTGTGACTACAAGCCAAGGATTGACAGCCAGCCACTAGAAGCAAGGAAGGCCAGGAAGGATTCTCTCCTTCAGGCTACAAAGGGAACATACTGCTCACGTTTTGACTTCAGACTTCTAGCTTTACTGAAAGACAATACATTTCTGTAGGTTTTTTTTTAATTTAAGATTTTTTTCCTTAAAGATTTTATTTTTAAGTAATCTCTATACCCAACTTGGGTCTTGAACTTACAACCCTGAGATCAAGAGTCACACACTCTATGACTGAACCAGCCAGGTGCCCCTTCATTTCTGTAGTTCTAAGCTGCTAAATTTGTGGTACTTTGTTAGAGCAGTTGTAGGAAACTAATACTGTGAAGTACCCTTTTACAGGCACCACCAACATGAAACTTTGTCAAAATCATACATTTCTTCATAGACATTATGACTTCCACCACCAGATTTGGGGATGGAGTCCACATAGTCCATGACTGCACAGAACATGAGAAGCTAAGCAGTAAACTCTCACCTGTTGCTTTTTGACCTTCTCACATTCCCTGGGTGTATTTTATTATCCTTTATATTTCACCTGTCCAACTGGAGAAGGAAATGTAACAGCTTAAGTACATGATGAGCTGGGAGAGCCTCATGCCTTTGTTTCCCATCAGTTGCATTCCATGGGTGCTGAGTGGGAGCCAGGGAAGTCATAGGAGGGTGTGTTCCACCCTGATCCTGGAGACAGCACCCAGGGGAATTGCACCCATCATCACTGTATCATTACTGTCAAACTGTCCCTCCTCCCTTGTCTCCATCCCAGGGTGGGTTTGGGTGGAGACATGTGCTCCTTTTCACCTTGTTTCAGGGAATTATTAACCTGAAGGTGCTTGTAGGGTCTGGCAGATAGAGGGAAAAGAATCCTCATCTCCCCTCCCTGCTGCTTGTTTGGCTTCCAGTCTCCTTTCCCTCTTTTTCTTGGGGTAACTCTCTTCCTTGACACCCATCCCCATAGGGAAGCCATCCTCTTCCTCCCAAAAGTGACTCTTTTCAGAAAGCAGAGGGCTTTAAATTCCTTCTTGCTTTTATGTTCACGGACCTCACAACCTGGCCCCTGCTGTCTATCAAGCCTCCCCTGACGTCTTCCTACCCTCCGCCTAACTCACCACCACACCAAATTTCCTTTAGAGTCCCCATCCTGCCATGCCTTCTCTGCCTCCCAAGAATGACACCTGCTATTGCTTCTGCGTAAAACGTTCTTACTTTGCCCACACCATGTGAAACATTCCTGGAGAGGGAAGAGGGGGAGTGGGTGGAGTTCCTCTGTGCACCTTTCAGCACCCCAACTTCCCTCGATTTATAAGAGGGCCACATTGTCTAATAAGGACTTATTTATTGTCCCTCTCCCTTATCAAGACTGTGAACTTCTCAAGAACAGGATCTTGGACTTATTTGTCTTTGTATCTGCAGCTGGTAGCAGCTAACTTTGTGGTTGGACACAGGCTCTTGTGTGGGCTTGTCACATGGAAAGGATGGAAGAAATGAATGAACAATAATGATCATAATAGTGAAAGTTATTATCCACTCAGGATTTTCTGTGAGTCTGGCTCTATGTATTCAAATCTCATTTAAGACCCCGATGATGTAGACCCATTTATTCCCAATACACAGATGAGCAAACAGAGGATTTGGGAGGTAAAAAGCAGATTTCACAACTGGTACGTGGTTAAAAACCAAATCTGCCTGGTTCCAAAGCCGGAGTTTCCCACAATTACTGCACGTACCAAGTCACGGACTGGCAGCTTAGCAGGGCTGGAGCATCAGCAAAAGACACCACTCTCGGTTCAGGCTGTGCCCGCGTACTCCCCAGGTGTACCGGCGACGCGTGCGCAGTGAGGTAGTTGCGCCCCCTGCTGGCAGCGCGCGGGAGGGAGCGGCGACGAAGGAGCGCTCAATGCGCCTGCGCACTCGTGGAAGCGGTGGCGGTGCTCGGTAGGTGCAAGGCTGTTCGCGCGGCGGGTGCGGCCATGGCGCAACCGGGGAAGCTGCTCAAGGAGCAGAAGTACGACCGGCAGCTGAGGTGAGCCAGGGCTCACCGAGTTGGGCAGGCTGGCCGGCGGGCTCCTTTACGTCCCGGCCGGGCCCAAGCCAGTGGGCGGCGCGGTCGGGCCTCTTCCAGGCCTCCCTCTAGGCCTGACCGGGCAGTCCTGGCGTTGGGGAGCCGGCTCTGGGGGCTTCCCGGCCTGGGGCTGCTGCGACGGTGCTCTTTGAGGGTCGGGACTCCACTTCTCCAGGGGGCGAGCCCGCCCGCCACGGGGTGTGCAGTTCGAGGTGCTCGGTCCCAGCGTCGGCCCGGTCACCCGGGCTGCAGCCGGCCCCGCCTCGCTGCTCTCTCACTCCTCGTTTAGCAGAATTGGGGGGTCGGGAGTACCCCATCCTCGGGGACAGCCCGCACTGTCTAGTAGGAATATAATGCCAGTCTTGTATGAGCTGCATATGCAATTACACATTTTCTAGCAGCCACATTAAAAAGAAAAACAGGTGAAAAATACAGTTTATTTATACCTACTATATCTAAAATATACCATTTTAACACTTAATATAAAAATTTATGAGGGATACTTTACAGTTTTTTTTTCATATTGTCTTTGAAACCTGGCATTTTATACTTTGTAAACACATCTTAGTTCTGACTAGCCTCATTTTTAGCGCTCAGTAGCCAAACGTGGCTAAAGGCTACCTTTATGGACACCGCAGGTCTAAGCCATCAGGCAGGTCCTTGGCTAATTCCTCTCCCTTGCTTTTTCTCTTTACACTCCCCATTCCTTATTTATTGAGCATCTTCTGTGTGTTAAAGCAGTGGAAGTAACTCAAATGCTTGGTCCCCATTCTTTTTGGAGCCCCCAAAGTGGGGAGAAGTTACAGTATGTCCCTATGTCCCCTTGAACTTCCTTTTGCACCTCCGGTCTACAGCTGTATTAAGGGGCTTTAGGCACTTAATTCTGACAGCAGCTTTGAAGGCAGACATTCGCTTGGCTTTATAAATGGGGAAACAGTCTTTGAGAAGTTAGATAACTCGTCTAGATCTTCCCTGTATTTGAGCTAGGATATAAATTAAACAGGCCCTTTGGAGCGCCTGGGTGGCTCAGTTGGTTAAGCAACTGACTTGGGCTCAAGTCATGGTCTCAGGTATGTGAGTTTGAGCCCCACATCTGGCTCTGTGCTAACACCTTAGAGCCTGGAGCTTACTTCAGATTCTCTGTCTGTCTGTCTGTCTTTCTCTCAAAAATAAATAAACATTAAAAAAGTTAAAAAAATTTTTTAAACAAGCAAACAAACATAGGCCCTTCTAGCTTTTTCAGAGCCTGTACTCATTCACATCACTCAGCTCCCAAGCTTCTGGGAAAGGTACCAAGGTGACAGAGCCCTTGTAACCAGCTTGTATTCTCTTGTAAATTTTTAGTATTGCTTGTGTTTTTTTTTTTTTTTAATTTTTAATATTTATTTTTGAGAAAGAGGCAGAGTGAGAATGCAAACAGGGGAGGGGCAGAAAGACAGGGAGACACAGAATCCAAAGCAGGTCCAGGCTCTGAGCTGTTAGCACAAAGCCCGATAGGGGGCTCGAACCCACAAACCATAAGATCATGACCTGAGCTGAAGTCGGACGCTTAACCATCTAAGCCACCCAGGCACCCCAATTTTGCTTGTGTTTTGAATTCAGATATAACCACACAAGACAGAGCTGAGAAGGTATTTTAGGTTACCAAGTAGAGAGTTTTTGCTGAGTCCAATCCACTTAAGGACCAAATTTTACTTTTCATGGTGACACTTGGTTATTGTTTTTGAAGTATCAGAGTGAGGCAGCCAGAAGCAAAGTTGTGCAGCTGGGCAGCAGTCAACAAAGCCGTATGTTCCATAGAGGATTGACTTCTTGTCTGGGCTTTTTCTTGAAACATGTTACCTAGAGATGCATCATCATTCTCTTAGGCTCACTGTCTGACCACCCAAGTAGACATCAACCGAATATGTCAGGTGTCTTCTGTGTGCCCTACTCTTTTCATAGAAAAAAGCAGATGTTTCCAGTTTGTCTGGTTCTGCTGTGCTATTCCTCTATTCATTTAACAGCTGTTCAGTGATCGCTTACCCTGGGCAAGGCTGTGTGCTAGGCATTGGGGCTCCAGCAGTGCACATAGAGAATCATCTGGAGTTTAGACTGGAATAGAAAGATGGATGTTCAGCAAACAAAAAACCAAATGAAGCAGTTACAGTTGTGATATGCTCTGGAGGACATACTTGCTACACATCAACAGGGAATCTGCTTTAGATCAGGTGACAGGGAAAGCTCATTAAAGCCTATCCGTCCTCCAGACTGGCATTTTTCTAATGGTTTGGGCTCCCCCATACTTTTCATACTGATAAGAACAGATAATAGGTTTTCTGGGTGAAGGCGACCAAGTTGGCCTAGATGCCATGGTGCGTGTGTGATCATGTACCTTGCCCCGTTAATGATATGCCAGTGTGAATCAGGTTATAACATGTATCTATCTATTCCTTATTGTATTTTTGTATTTGTTAATGTGTACATTTATTAATCATGCTACTAAGATGAGCATTGGATATTTTATTTTATTTTTTTTTAATTTTAGAGAGAGTGAGCAGGGGAGAAGGGCAGAAGGAGGGGGTGGGAATCTCAAGCAGGCTCCACACCCAGCATGGAGCCCCATGCGGGGCTTGATCCCGTAACCGTGGGATCATGACCTGCGCTGAAATCAAGAGTCAGACACTCAACAGACTGAGCCACCCAGGTGTCCCTGGGTATTATATTTTAAAGCACTCCTGTAGACGTAAATGTGAAGCTTTTCAGATGACAGTAATTCAGTTTTCTTGGTAAAGCTTTTCTCACTCTTGCAGATGTCACAGTGGTAAATTGTATGTCAAGATCTTAAATATACTGGGTGTATATAATTTAAGGAGAAATGAAGTAGAGAACAGAATAGGTTTTAAGTTCAAGGTACTTCTTTTAATGTTCATATATCTAAAGACTCTTATCTGGCTTGAAAAGGGTAATGCACAAGGATCTGGAAGACAAAGTTTTGAGTACTGATTTGACCCCCTTTTAATCGTGCGTGCAAGGCATCAGCCTGTCTGAGTCTCAGGTAACTTAGCTGTATAATCCCTGTAACACCTGCTGCTGTTCGTGTCTCACATGTTTGCTGTTAATCACAACAGCTGTTCAGTGCAAGAACGCTTTGAAGATCAAAGATCACCATCCAAATAAGAAAGTTGCATTTGTATGAAAGTTTTAAAAATGTTGAATTTGTGTCTTATTTTATAGATTGTGGGGTGATCATGGGCAAGAGGCTTTAGAATCTGCTCATGTTTGCCTAATAAATGCAACAGCCACTGGAACTGAAATTCTAAAAAACTTGGTACTACCAGGTAATGTAGTTTTGTGCTTGTAAATTTACTCCTTTATGGTTTTGAACTAGAAATATGTATTCTTGACTGACCCTGTTTTGTCTTCCAGGTATTGGTTCATTTACAATTATTGATGGAAATCAGGTCAGCGGAGAAGATGCTGGAAATAAGTATGTTCTATTCTTTTCAAACACATGTATGTTAGGGAAGGCAGGTCACTGTCACAGGAGAGTAAGGCCCAAATCCCAATTTCACCTCCTCAATCAAAGTGACTTGACTCTCAGGAAGAACTAGTCCTAATTCAGGATTATGGTGAGGATGAAGTAAGTCAGTACAGATAAAGTGCTAGCACAGTGTCCAGCAGATAGGTCATTAATAAAAGATATGTATCATTACTGTTTTTATTGTTATTAGTGCAAAGTAGTCATTATTGTTTGATTTGTGAAATCTGGACAATTCTTAAGTCCTTGCATTGATCCCTACATATTAATACATAATTAAAATAATTGTTTTTTTGGATCATAAGAATAATAAAAATTACTTTTTATTTGTATTTCTTCTGAGCTTAGTCCAGGTATATCTCTCTGTACATTCCACTGTCTATATAAAAATGCTGCTTGAAAGGTGGCCTGTATATCATTTTTTTAATTTTTTTTTTTTTTAATGTTTTATTTATTTCCAGGAGAGAGAGAGACAGCGTGAGCAGGGGAGGGTCAGAGAGAGAGGGAGTCACAGACTGAAACAGGCTCCAGGCTCCGAGCTGGCAGTCAGCACAGAGCCCGACGCGGGGCTCGAACCCACTAACCGCGAGATCATGACCTAAGCGAAAGTCGGACGCTTAACCGACTAAGCCACCCAGGCGCCCCGTGTATATCATTTTTTTAAAGATGATCATAATTTAGACTTCCAGAGTGTTCCCAGATTTAGATTTCAAGCTCTTTTCAGGGACTTGGAGGCTGGAATCTCTCATTATATGACAACAATGAGTACACTTAAAGAAAGTCAATTCATATTGAACTTTGATATTGGGCGGTAGTATATCCACAACAGAGTCTGTTTATTGGTATCTCTAAAGAGAAAGTCCTATTATCTCTGCTTACTTGGTTGGTTCGAGCGGTGTGTGTTAAGAATAAGATTTCTTTTTTTTAATGGAACCACTAATTTTGTGCTACAAAATGGTACCCAGCTTCAGGTCTGGGCCTTGACACATGACAAGGATATATGTGGGAAGAAGCATGAATAAGTCAATTATAGTTACCTACAAAAGCAAGCATTTCAATTTAGCATTTCCCAAGTGTGGTCTGTGGAACACTGGCTCTGGGGGATGTTAATAGCTGCTAAATGGGCAAAAGGATTTCATGGTCAAATGCCTTTGGGAAATGGGCCAAATGAAGTTAAGCATTTCTATAATATAAAACTTTAATGTCATGTGTGTTATATATATTATGAATTTCCAAGAGGGAAATAGAACATATGATGTTTCCTAAATTTGTAAAGCCAGGGAACTTTTTTCTCTCATAGCATCTTATGAAATTTGTATTCTTTGGTACATATTTTGGGAACACTGATATATTAGCCTGGTCTTTGATTAGAATTTTCATCTCATTATCTTCCTCCAGGAAGGTTGTTATAACCTGTAATCAAAACATAGTTCGTTTCATAGTATGAATGAAATATAACCTTTCCTTTATAGTCCAAGAAGCCCTTATTTTTTTTTAATTCTATTTTAGTTTTTTCCTTCAAAGAAGCAGCATCGGCAAGGTAAACCATTGGTTTATTACAGAATATAGTTGTGTTTGAGCATCTTTTAAAAAAAATTTTTTTTAATGTTTTATTTATGTTTGAGAGAGAGAGTGAGAGCACGAGTGGCGGAGGAGCTGAGAGAGAGGGAGACACAGAATCTGAAGCAGGCTCAAGGCTCTGAGCTGTCAGCACAGAGCCTGATGTGGGGCCCAAACTCAAACAGCGAGATCATGACCTGAGCCACCCAGGCACCCCTCTGTTTGAGCATCTTATGATGCAATTTGTTTTGATTGCTTGCAAAGCTTTGACTTTGAAAGAGCTTATTATTTCTCTGAGAAAAAAGTTAAATTAGCTCTTTTTTTATATCTTGCAAATCTATATATGCTTGGTAGTTTAAGAACTTAAAAGTACTGTGTTTTTAGGCTGTATCCTGTGTTAAAACTAAACATATTCCTGTATAAGTACAGGATTGTGAATGTAGGAGCTTAAAGTGAGTCTGAACTTGGTCCAGAATATCTCTGCCTGCTACCCAAGGTTTTCTGGTCATTTGCCTAATCAGAAAAATAGGGTATAAATAATATAGTCATTTAAGTAATAAAGTAATATTCTGGTTCACCCTCAGTTTAAATACTATGAAAAGCAGAACTGTCATATATGCCTGAAATTTGGGTAGTTTTATAGTATTGCTTGATCTGTAAATTGAGGGGTTACATTTTAACCAAATTTTTTCTAATTCAAGTCAAATGCTTTGTTTTTAAAAAGAACCGGGCTCAAGCTGCCATGGAATTCTTACAAGAATTAAACAACGACGTTTCTGGGAGTTTTGTGGAAGAGGTATATATGTATACTCATTATTATTTCTTTGTGGAAATGTAACTTTTTAATAATTCAGAGCCCTAAGAATTTAGAATTTTGAGTTTATTTATTTTAATAATCTCTACATCTAGCGTGGGGCTTGAACTCATGACTGTGAGATCAAGAGTCACATGCTTTTCCAACTGAGGCAGCCAGGTGGTCCAGAATTTAGAATTTTGAACCTTTGTATAATTATGTTTAGTTGAGAGTTGAATTACTTAAAATTGAAATCTAGCATATTGCCTCATTTGTTTAAAAATACCTTAATTCTTTCTGCCATGTTTAATATGAATGTGAAATTGTTAATTTTTTTTCCTGTGTCCTATTTAGAGTCCAGAAAACCTTCTAGACAATGATCCTTCATTTTTCTGTAGGTTTACCATTGTGGTTGCGACTCAGCTTCCTGAAAGGTAATTTTTTATGTTAATTTGTTTTTATTTTAGTCTCTTAATAGCTTTGCATAGTTTTTGTTTTCTCTTCAGTCTGTAGTTTTAAAAATTCTTAAACTCCACAGAAACCTTTAGTTGGAAGTGCTTATAAATCTCCAACATCAAAAAGATAGGAAAGTTCTAGAAAAGTACTGAGATCTGAAACTTTTCTTAATACATATTTAGAGCAGTTAAATTAAACCTTGGTTATTTTTCAGTGACAAAAACTAGTTAGAATTATAGTGTACTTGATGTATACTAGAGTTACATATATATTATCTTCTTTATTATGGAAATGTTTAGGAGGTGCCTTTCAAGAACGTTCTCCCTAGTACAAAAGAGAAGTCTTTCATATCCTCCATAGTCCAAAAGATAAACTTTCTGTGAGACTGCAACCTTCTGGAATTGCTTGTTTTTCAGTGTATGCATGACCTGCATATGTAAATGTAATAGATATATCTTTGCATTTATTACTTAGTAAGAAAGTTGCTTTATTTTAAAGGTGTTTTCATGTTTGGCATAGATCGTTTGCTTATGTTCTTATTTATTGTACTTTCCTTTTACAGTACATTACTACGTTTAGCAGATGTCCTCTGGAATTCACAAATCCCTCTTTTGATCTGCAGGACATATGGACTAGTCGGTTATATGAGGATCATTATAAAAGAACATCCAGGTAAAACTGTTGCACATATGGTCCTTGCCATTGGTTGCTTTAGCTACAATTTTAGAAAGTTGACAATTTAGGAAGTCCATTTTAAAATACAAAGTAAATTTGTAACAGCACAACTCTGTTTATAGGTTCAGAGTAGCAATCAGAATCAACAGACATTAGTCTAATATTTCCTTTACTTAGGATACAAAGCAGGAAATACAATAGGTACAGCTTTTTCATCTTATTAGGAGGCCCAGCAGCTATGCAAGTCCCTAGTTTTTTTTTGTTTTTTGTTTTTTTTTCTTTTTGCCTCCTAACCCACGTAGGGCATGTAGGGCTGCTATAGGTGAGAGCCATGGTATATGGGGCACAGTAACACATAGACATCATTACCACTTTTTCTCCAGTCTTTCATTCCATTCTCATATGGACAATAGGCTCCCCCCAGTTCAGGGACAGTTCTACATAATAAGCAAAGCATTTATCTTACTGTTCCAAAGAAACAGTATTTCAGGAGACTGCAGTCATTCATAGGCAGGTGGCGTGAGGTCAGGGATGATTTTAGCCCTTTACTTACACATTTTTTATCTTAAATTATCATACAATTTTCATTCAATATTCCTGCATTGCTCTGAGGCGGGTACTTACTCTGCTAGTGCATTTCATGCCATTGGCATTGGTAGTATCACTGGGAAGTAGTATCTGCTTGGCAGTTAGGGAGTAGCTTGTGGGATAAGTTTCTGGCAGGTGGTGGTAAGTTCTTTAAGAATAGTAAGTGGGAGAGTGACAGGGTGTACATTTTATTTCAAATGTGTTACCCTAAAGTTGAGTGGAAAATGAATGGATTTGAAGGGGTTAAATTTAGAGGCAAGTGTTGCTGTTAGGAAATTTCCAGTGGTGCAGCTAGTTGAGAGACAGATTAAGCCCCTGCTGTAAGGCAGATAGTATAAGGTTAAGGAAGAGGGAGTAGATAATAATGATGGTTAACATTGCTAGCTGTGTGCCTGCCTTAGTGTGGATTATTTCATATAATCTTTCCAAGATCCTTTTAAGGTAGATACTATTATATCCACTTTTTGCAGATTAGGATGCTGAGGCACAGAGTGATTAAGTTATTTGCCCAAGGTCACACAGCTAGCAAGTGACAGAACTAGGCCTAGCTCTGAGCACTCACTGAAATTACATGTTCCTGCACTCCCCTCCTGTGGAGAACTGTGTATGAAGTGATATCGGGGTTTGTGGTGTGACTCATGTTGGGCCAAGGAAGAAAGAAGTCAAGGAGAGAGGCACCTGGCTGGCTCAGTCAGAAGAGCATGTGACTCTTGATCTTGAGTTGTAAGTTTGAGTCCCACTTTGGGTGTAGAGGTTACTTAAAACTAAAATCTTAAGATAAAAAAAAAATTCCAGGATAACCCTCAGGTTTCTAGGGAAGAGGTCTAGGAAGATGGTGATGATGTCTATTGACGACCACAGGAAGGGAAAGGGAGATTGTTAAATGCTATCTGAACATACATTTTATCAGTTTTGATCTTTTTCAGTGATAATAGCAAGAGAATTCAGCTCTAAAGGAATTTTTAGTTTACTTTTATTAAAACTATAGTCAACTTCTGATTTGTGCATTTAGTAAAATGTGAATATATATTTGTATGTAAATTTATCTCAGTAATGAACATAAAAGGGGCATGTGGCTGGGTCAGTTGGTGGAGCATGCAACTCTTGATCTAGGGGTTGTGAATTTGGGTCCCACTTTGGGCTTGGAACTTACTTAAAAAATAAAATCAGTTCCTTGATTAAAAAAAAGATGAACAGAAAAAACCTCTAGGCCCTATGCCCATCTAGAAACTACAGATTTCTTAAGTTTCTATAATATGGTGTATTCCAGAAGTATTGCTAAAGAAGTTTATCTTTTGTAATTACTTGTTTCACAGTAATAGAATCTCATCCAGATAATGCATTAGAGGATCTACGACTGGATAAACCATTTCCTGAACTGAAAGAACATTTGCAATCTTATGATTTGGATCATATGGAAAAAAAGGTTGGTAGTATATGTAACCTTCCATTTATAGATAGATTAAAACATTTTTTTAAACCTAAGATTTTTGAATTACACCAAAATGAGAAAATACTATAAACATTCATATTCATGTCATCCAGACTATGTAGTAACAACAATTGTATTTAATTGGTTTGAAATAAAATTTTTTTCACCAAAATTTAAAAAGCTTTTCTATTGAAGAGAACTTCATTAACTGACTATATCAGTGTAATCAACACCCAGGTCCAGAAATTAGACATTAACATATCCCAGCAGCCCTCTGCATGGCTCTTTTCTAAATAATTAGATGTACTTTTTAAAATAGTATGAATTCGGGGTGGGTGTTTGTTGAAATTGATTCCTCTTGAAACTTATTTTTAATGTTTGAAGAGTTATCAAGGCAACTCCGTATTTCATTATAGAAATAATGATATTTATTACTGGCTATGTAATTTAATGAGTATGTGTTTTTTTCCTACCTGTGTATTAATTAAAATGTGGATATCTGGTATTTGTTTTGTCAGAAAATACAGCGTTTCCTCAGTCTAAGATTGGTATCTGAAATCAAAGAGATTTGAGTTTTCTTTTTGGTGGCAATCACTGAGACTGTTTTCTTGCTAGTAAAATGGGGACAATCATAGCACAAACCTGGGGCACCTGGGTAGCTCAATCAGTTAATTGTCCGACTTCAGTTCAGGTCATGATCTCACCACAGTTTGTGAGTTTGAGCCCAGTGTCGGGGTCTGTGATGACAGCTTGTGACCTGGAGCCTGCTTTGGATTCTGTGTCTTCCCCTCTCTCTGCCCCTCCCCCACTGACACTCTGTCTTTCTCAAAAATAAATTTCAACTTAAAAAAATTTAATCATAGTACAAACCTGCCATTTTAGGATTAAATTGGACACTGCTAAAAAAGTTTATAAAGCAATTTCACTAACCTAGTTCATTTTCCTTCATTCATTATACTACATATACTGGAAGGTGATCATAAATATTGTTGGATTAATTAAAAATAAGATGGTGTAATGAAGAATAAATGTAGACTAATTAATGTTAATTAATACTGTCATTTTCTTTAATATTTCTTTTGTTTTTAGGACCACAGCCATACTCCATGGATTGTGATCATAGCTAAATATTTAGCACAGTGGTATAGTGAAGTACGTCTTTTTTTAAAAACAAATTCCACATGTGACTGTATTTTCAATTTATTATGAAGGATTTCATTAGAGGAGGTTGGGAGATTAACTTTTTCCTTATGTGGTAATTGGGCAAGTGGGTGCTTTTCTGTTTAAATCTGGCGGTTCCTCTTTTGATACTGATACTTTTACTAACAAAATTGAATATCAATAAATGTCATTCTGAAACTGGCAGTGGGGAATGTGGAAAAATGGCCCACAGGTTTTGTTTTCTTTCAACTCAGCCTCTAATTTCACTGAGATATGTATTTGCTGATGAAATCTCATATGGATGGGAGAATGGGGGAAACTTTGGATTCTTAATTTCCATGTTTTGATTTTTTATAACTAGAATTTAAAATTTTTAACCAATTTAGACAAATGGACGAATACCTAAAACGTATAAAGAAAAAGAAGACTTCAGAGATTTGATTAGACAAGGTAATATGATGGGATATAACTGAATGTTGTATAAAGCTTGAAAAGCAAATTGGTTGAAGCTGTTTATTGGATTTCTGTCAGCTTTGTCAGACTGATGCCATCATGAGTTTTTATTTTTCCTCAGGGAGGTGTGGAGCCACTCCTTGTATAGTTTTTAAAATGACTAATGATAGTTTCCTCATCAATAGATGAAGAATTGGGGGCTGCTCATACCTACCTCATAGAGTTGTCAGAATTCATTCATACAATAAAATCTGAAGTACATTTTACTCTCATACAGAGTAAAAACTCAATAAAGGTTAGCTACTAACATTACTAAAAACAAAAAATTCACTAATGATAAGCCTGTTTCTTCTTAAGTTTAAATAATCTTCCTTTTAAGATCTGATGAGGTTTGGAGCGCCTGGGTGGCTCAGTCAGCTGAGCATCCAGCTCTTGATTTTGGTTCAGGTCATGATCCCAGGGTCTGGGATAGAGCCCTCAACTGGACTCCGTTTGGTTTGGAGCCTGCTTAAGGTTCCGTCTCCCCCTGCCCCTAGTGCACTCCTTCTCTTGTGGAAGAAAGATCTGATGAAACTATTTCCATGTTTGGGAGAGTGAAGGGGTGAGAAGAAAAGGGCTATTTTTTGCTAGCCAATTTTTATTTTACTAGGAATTCTAAAGAATGAAAATGGGACTCCAGAAGATGAAGAGAATTTTGAAGAAGCTATTAAAAATGTGAACACAGCACTAAATACAACTCAGGTATTAAAAGTTGCTGAGGAGGGGCGCCTGGGTGGCTCAGTCAATTGATTGTCAGACTCTTGATCTCAGCTCAGGTCTTGATCTCAGGGTCGTGAGAGTTTGGGCTCCACATTGGCTCTGCAACGGGCGTGGCTTCTCCTTAAAAAAAAAGTATTGCTGAGGAATTCATACAAGAAAGGTGTTTTCTGAAGTCCTCATATGAAATAGTTTATTTTAGGTTTAAGAATATTTCCCAAGTTGTAAAGTTGTTAGAAATTAAGATCTATCATATGGATTGAATCTTGTTTTAATAAGATTTTGTATCATCCTTGTTAAAATGGATATCAGTGCTTCAGCATATAGTAGTGATACAATGATTTATATTTATTTGAACTATGTGATTTGTGAATAGTAACAGTTTGGGTGTAGGAATTATATAATGAGGGTGATATTTTGCTGGTACAAAATAGGTTGCCCAAAAGTTAAATCTTACCCTGCATTTGCTTTTGACAGTAGTTGTTTGGATATAAGGGAAGATGTTCTTAATGACGTTGTAAAACATCATACGGAGGATAACTCAGTTTAGATGTCCTTTGTTTTGTTGTTAAAGTCTTGCCAGTGAAGTTTTTGGGAAATTTGGAATAATACTGCTGTTATTTTCAGATAAAGTTTTCTTATAATTTAAAATGGCAAAAAATGCTGCCTTTCACATTAGGAAAGCACTTAAGCTGTCATTACAAACTTTTTGGTGACAATGAGATAGTGTTGCTGAGTAATTAAAAGTATGTGCTTTGTCAGTTAGTTTTCTAGGGTCATGAAGATTTTCTATGTCTTAATTGAGGTGATGGCTAAAAAGACATTCATAGTAATCAAAATGCATCAAATTGTAGGTTTAAAATTCATTTCACTGAATGAAAAATTTACCTCAGTTAAAAAGAAATCAAGGTTATCATAGTTGAGGACAGTGAACTAATAAGCAAATAGCTAATGCACCAGGTGCTATGAAGAAAATTCGAGTAGAACAAAGGGGTAGAGCATGATGAGGATGAGGAGTTCTAGGATTGGGAGGGGGCCATTGAAGTGTTTTAAGGAGGGGGTAGAGTGACATGATTTATATTTCTAAAAACTCATTTCTGGCTCTTGTAAGGAGAACAGAAGCAGACCAGTTAGGAGGTTTCTTTTTTCCACATAGCTGTAGAGTCCAAGCCTACAATTTTGGTAGTTTTTATTAATGTATGATGATCCTGCCAGCATTATGAGTACTTAATTTAACTATCTGGTTTTTGTCAGAGTTGTCTCTTCTAATGATAACTAATTGAGGGTGTAATGGCTTCAAGTTTTTGACAAGATGGAAACACATGAAGGACTACAAATCTAGCTTGTAGTAATGTCTGAAATCTTTGTTATATCTTCCAATGTAACTTTATAAAAATTTATTTTGGCTCCTTTTTTACTCCAATCATGATGGAAAAGAACATGTCAGTCTTGAATGCTGACACCAGTGGGTGGAAGGTGTCCTTCCATTCTCTTTCCTCATCAAATCTTCTCTCTTTCCTCATCAAATCTGTCTGGTACTGATTCTTAATAAAAGTCTGATAAGCACATTAGAAATTTATATTTCGTTACAATATGGCAATTCAAAGAACTTGTTTGGGGAAATAGTGAAAATATAGATAGGCATGTAAATATGTCATGTTCCTTTGTTAGATCCCAAGGAGTATTGAAGATATATTTAATGATGATCGCTGCATAAATATCACCAAACAGGTAACAACATAAAGTAAATAGTGCTGTCTTAACCTTTGAGTCAAATTCAGATGCTGCTTAATGCTAATTTCTTTTCTTATTCTTTTAGACTCCATCATTTTGGATTTTAGCTCGTGCCTTAAAGGAATTTGTGGCCAAAGAGGGTCAAGGAAATTTACCTGTTCGAGGCACAATTCCTGATATGATCGCAGATTCAAGCAAATATATAAAGCTCCAAAATGTGTAAGTCATTGTTTTCAAACGATGTAACAGAAAACTAATCTGTTTATAGTACAGATGAACATATTTACCACTCTAACAGAAATCAAATGGGGCACCTGGGTGGCACAGTTGGTTAGGCGTCCGACTTCGCTCAATTCATGATCTCATGGTTCGTGGGTTTGAGCCCCGCGTCAGGCTCTGTGCTGACAGCTCAGAGCCTGGAGCCTGCTTCAGATTCTGTGTTTCCCTTTCTCTCTGCCCCTTACCTGCTCATGCTCTTGTCTCTCTGTGTCTCAAAAATAAATAAAACATAAAAAGATAAAAATAAAAAAAGAAATCAAAGGGGCTCCTGGGTGGCTCAGTCGGTGAAGTGTCTGACTTCAGCTTAGGTCATGATATCACGGTTCGTGGGTTCAAGCCCCGTGTTGGGCTCTGTGTTGACAGCTAGCTCAGAGCCTGGAGCCTGTTTTAGATTCTGTGTTTCCCTCTCTCTCTGACCCTCCTCTGCTCACTGTCTCTCTCTCTCAGAAATAAAATTAAAAAAATAAGGAAATACATTTAAAAAAAGAAATAAATTAAATGAAAGTCTGTTGTAATTTCTCTAAAAATAAGCTTAAAAACTTAGGTGACAGATTTTTAAAAATAGATTCTATTTTTTAGAATAGTTTTAGGTTTATAGAAAAATTGAGCAGAAAGTACAGACGGTTCCCATATATACTCTTTAGGGGGCAGATTTTTTCTTTCTTATTTCATGATAAAAACCTAATATTTGAGCACTTCATTCTGTGCAATGAACTGTTTTATGTATTAGCCAATTAAATATCTACAACAACCCCATGAGAGAGATATTATTGTCCCATTTTTATAGATGAGGAAATACAGAAAAAGGTAATTTATTCAGAGCCAGATAGCTGGTAAATTGGAGAACCAGGATTTGAACCCATGTAACCCAGCTCCATACTTTTAACTATAGCCCTATAGGATCTTTTATCTGTAACTTAAAACTTTGAAGTCTTCAGTTTGATTAATCTTTTATCATAATGTTTCATAATTTAAAGAGTTTGTGACTATAGATAGACACCAGCTCTCTAGGTATCACTAGCCTGAACCCAGATAGACTGTCATAAATATGGGTCTCACTGGATATTGCCCTTATGTAGTTTAGCTGGTGAATCCAGGGCTGCTGGCTTGGGTTCCTCAAGGACCAAATGATGTTATAAGAGGATCTCTGTTCTCTAGACATATTCTTCACCTCAGCCACTGTCTACCACATCTTTGTTATCTTAGCCTAAAAGTTCAACTACTTAAAACTTGGGAAAAGTCAGCTGAGGATAGACAAAACTATGACTTCATATTGGAGACAGTCCAACTTGATCATCTACAGAGGGTGCGAATGTAAATAGACTTAAAGTTTTTACATGAATTTGTTGTTTTTTTAAAAATTTATTTTTTGTATTTTATTTATTTCTGAGAGAGAGAGACAGACAGCATGAGCAGGGTCGGGTCAGAGAGAGAGGGAGACACAGAATCCGAAACAGGCTCCAGGCTCTGAGCTAGCTGTCAATACAGAGCCCGATGTGGAGCTCAAACCCATGAACTGTGAGATCATGACCTGAGCCAAAGTCGGACGCCCAACCGACTGAGCCACCCAGGCGCCCCTACATGAATTTGTAGATGGACAGTTTTGAAGTATTTAACTTTTCTTGGACTTTAAGGAGATAAAACATGTTCTTCAGTAATGTATTTTGTCAGGTCCTCTCAGAGGCATGGATCATGGATCCCTCTAGGAGGGTAGTTTTTAAGTTGCTATTAGTTACAGAGGGAGCCCAGTTATTAGTAGATTGCAAGAGTCCATCACCGACACTGGGAAGATTCCCAGTCACTAATAGCTGCTGCTGGTAGCATTTTCATGGCATTTTCATATTATGTATGTTACCAGACCAGTATTTTTTCATGAAAAGGAAAGAGATTTGTTTGCTTCATGGTGATATTTAAATTTTGCTAATTTAAAAATTTGTTAAAAATAGCCTTTTGTTGTTGTTTTCCAGTTACCGTGAAAAAGCAAAGAAAGATGCTGCTGCTGTGGGTAATCATGTTGCCAAATTGTTGCAGTCTATCGGCCAGGTAAGTCGCTGAGCCGAGCAAACTGTGCCTGTGATGGATGGTACAGCTCCATTTGGCCTGATCGCATGACTCCGGGAGCCAAAAAGGTTTAGAGACGGAGGGTGTGGCACTGGTTCTGTGCTTCTTTAGAGGGATCTCTCACTTACTTGCCTAATGACAAAGGCCTTCACTAAGCAAACGAGGTGTTCTTACAGTGCTCTTCCAGCGTGTGGGGAAAACCTCCCCATCTCACAGTGATTGGCTTTGTGCTGCACCCTTTGTTCATCTTCTCTTTTACACTGGAGCAAAACCTGCATTTATCTCTTTACAGGCACCAGAGTCCATTTCAGAGAAAGAATTAAAATTACTCTGTAAGTCCCCTTGAATTAATTTCCTTATTTTGCTTGATAAAAATGTGCCACAGAAAATGTTTGCAGGAATTTTAAATGTTTGAAATTTAAAATTTTCCATGGTCTTAGTGGTATAAATAATAATTACTGAATAAGGGTTTTTTCCTCTCATGGTACAATAAAATGGAGAGGGCATTTTAAGACTGGGCCAGGGGTGCCTGGGTGGCTCAGTCGGTTGAACATCTGACTTTGATCTCAGCTCAGGTCATGATCTCCTGGTTCATGGGATCTAGCCCTGCATTGGGTCCTGAGCTGACAATGTGGAGCCTGTGTGGGATTCTCTCTCCTTTTCTCTCTCTGTCCCTCCCCAATTTGTGCACACACACTCTCTCTCAAAAAAAATAAATAAACCTAAAAAAACCCCATAACGACTGGGTCATAGATAGAGTATATCTGTGTGTGGCACTGCTAAAAAGACATGAAGGTCAATGAATTGAAAATTGTCATTGATCCAGAATTATTCACCTTACTACTTTTCAATAATTTGGAAAGGTTTTATATGAATACTTTAGATGTGAAGTCTTGAGTCACATGTACATTGACAGTATTGGTTTAAATACTCACTTTGATCTGTGTTAAATGACTGTGATTAAATTAAGAATGTTGCCATCTAGTTTGAGTGGGTTGACTCCTAGGATCCTCTTGATAACTCCTCCTTTGGTCTCCAAATTTTCTTTTATTTGAGAATTAAAGAATAGTAAAATTTGTTCTACATGCTATCTGAGTATTTTTCCCTGTAGGTATTGCCCTAAGCTTCTGCAAAAGTTGATATTCTGTATGTTCCCCATCCTTAAAATACATTTATTCATGTTCTCCCTTTAATGGCTCTACCACTGTAACAGGCTAAGTTTTAATGTTTTGTTCCACTCTCAGTC
Source organism: Hyaena hyaena (assembly GCF_003009895.1). Lineage (NCBI taxonomy): Eukaryota > Metazoa > Chordata > Mammalia > Carnivora > Hyaenidae > Hyaena > Hyaena hyaena. The sequence continues at coordinate 857,214 of NW_024080649.1, read as the reverse complement.
TTGCAGCTTGTTTTTGCATTTGTGTCTGTTCTACTAGATTATATGGTCCCAGATTAGGAGCTGGGTGTGGGTTATCTGAAAGTTTATTCTGTTTTCTCTGCTTAGGGGTATGTTTGAAAATTTCCCTAATACAAATTTTTTTAAAAAATATTTTAATGCTTTTATTTATTTCTGAGAGAGAGAGAGACAGAGAGAGACAGAGACACACACAGTGTGAGCAGGCGAGGGCCAGAGAGAGAGGGAGACACAGAACCCAAAGCAGGCTCTAGGCTCTGAGGTAGTTGTCAGCACAGAGCCCGATGTGAGGCTCAAACCCACGAACCGTGAGATCATGACCTGAGCTGAAGTCGGGTGCCCAGCCAACTGAGCCACCCAGGCGCCCCCAAATTTTTTTTTTAAGACATACATATACCAAGAACACGACATTTATAATGCTCTCCTTTACGACTGCTTATCCATAATATGGTAAACACTACAATTCACTGAGTTCTGTCAGGTATTGTGCTAAGTATGCACTTTATACACTTGCACATTTGATCCACAGAACAACTTTCATAGGTAGTATTGTTCCTGTTTTACAAATGAAAACAAGTTCAGAGAGGTGCCATCACCTACTTAGTGCTGAACTGGTTGTAGTGCCAAGAATGTGAATTTCAGATGACTTGTGTTCTAAATGCCTTCTCTGCTAACCATTAGAGCTGAAGAGACATTTCTTCACATTTCCATGTCTGTAAAGAATATACACAAAATTTCCTGTTCTTAAAGTGACTTGTGATTTGGAATATTCAAATGTCTCACATGTTTACTTCCGTAACATCTTCCCTGTGTTCAGGCACCAATTCTGCATTTCTTCGAGTGGTAAGATGTCGATCCTTAGCTGAAGAATATGGCTTGGATACAATTAACAAGGATGAAATAAGTAAGTATAATAACCTTTTGATGCTGGGTTATTTTAATTAACTTTAGATGTATAAATATTTTGTGTATAATGAGTGTATGGTGATAATATAGAGGATAATATAAATATTGTACTTTAAATTTTATTGTATAAACCAAGAGATTGTCCTACTTCTAAGTAGTTATGATTGCAAAGTATAAAACTTAATATATACATAAAATCATGTTTAGGTTACTGAATAAGTCATATGATAAGAAGAAGAGCTAAAGTCAGAATATTACTACATTAATAGAGATCATGTGACTATAACTGATAGTCCATAAGACCATTGGGTTTCATCTTGACATATCTCCCGTTATTTTACTATTATTTAATATCATTTTCTATTTTGTCACAAAATATTTAAATTTTGTGATAGAATTGCCTTGTATCCTGAAACTTGAGCATATAATAAATTCAGTTCTGCATTGTTTTTATGTAATGAATTATCCACATTATACTGAAATTTTTTTCCTTTCAGTTTCTAGCATGGACAGTCCAGATAATGAGATAGTATTATACTTAATGTTACGGGCTGTTGATAGATTTCATAAACAACATGGTAGATATCCAGGTAAGAATAGCAGTCTCGTTATCATATACAATAAAGTCTTGAATAGATAATTAAGAGTTAAATTGAATTAACTCTTGAAGTTTCTTGGGTGTTTACAGTAGTGGTGCTTGAATTTTACATCGTAAACAGTTTACACCTAGTTCATCTCAGTGAGGAAATACCATTTGGTTTTTAAGTATTTGCAGATAGCGTTTTTTTTTTTTTTTTAAATATTTTTATTTATTTCTAGGAGAGAGAGAGAGAGACAGTGTGAGCAGGGGAGGGTCAGAGAGAGGGAGATACAGACTCTGAAATAGGCTCCAGGCTCCGACCTGGCAGTCAGCACAGAGCCCGACGCGGGGCTCGAACCCACGAACCGCTAGATCATGACCTAAGCGAAAGTCGGACGCTTAACCGACTAAGCCACCCAGGTGCCCTGATAGCGTTTTATTCTAAACTATTACAGGGGAATGTTGGTTGAATGCATATAGAATAAAACTATTTTTTTTGTTAGTTTCCATAGTTTACTTCTAAGACTCACACTGAGTTTAATTTAATGGAATGAGAAAGCCATGGAAGGAGAAAGTATGCCACTGACTTGAATTTTGTCTGTAAGTGTAGTAATTAGAGAATTGGTATAATCAAAGATCTTCAGTTGCCCAGAATATTTTTATTAAGATGATAATTTTAGGGTTGCATGGGCGGCTCATGTGGTTAAGTAACCGACTTCGGCTTAGGTCATGATCTCCTGGTTTATGGGTTTGAACCCCCCACATCAGGCTCTGTGCTGACGGTGCATAGCCTGCTTGGGGTTCTCTCTTTCTCCCTCTCTCTGCCCCTCCTTCTCCGCCATCCACTGTCCCTCCTCCATACACACTGTCTCGCAAAATAAATAAATAAATCAGACTCTTGATTTTGGCTCAGGTCATGATCTCACGATTCTTGGGATTGAACACCATGTTGGGCCCTGAGCTAACAGCACAGGGCCTACTTGAGATTCTCTCTCTCCCTCTCTCTGCCTCTTCCCCGCTTTTGCTCACAGGCTCTCTCTTAAAATAAGTAAAAATGAAAAACAAACAAAAAGATGATAATTTTAATTTTGCAGTATCACTGCAGCACATTCCAGGAGTATCCTAAAAACTGTTGCCCCAACTGATGTAGTATGCCTGAGTTACAGTCTTAATGAGTAAGCTTACCAAAAGAAAGAAAAGGAGTAAACACCAAATATGTATTACTTTATTTGTATTGTCTGATTAGCTTGTATTTTTGGTTTATTGCATAACAAAACATCCCAAAACTTAGTAGTTTAAAACAGTAAATTATTTTCTTGTGATTTTGTGGCTTGGCTGGGCTCACTCAGGTAGTTCTCACTGGAGAGAGGGCTATTAATGGAGTTGCATGATGCCTGGGGCTGGAGTTGTTCTGAAGGTTTCACTGAGCTGGATGTCCAAAAAGACATTTTCACTCGTGACTGGAACTTTAGTTGGGATAGTTGGAACTGCTTGGGGGGCTAGTCAGGCATCTTTCCATGGCTAACTGGGGCTTCCCTTTAGCATAGTATTCCTAGGGTAGACTGTTTACATGTTGGCTGGCTTCCCCAAATGGAACATTCCAAAAGACCCAGGTGGAAAGTAAAAGGTATTTTATGAGTTAGCCTCAGAAGTCACACAGCATCACTTACATCATGTTCCACTGGCTTCACAGGGCCAGTTTAGATTAAGAGTGGGAGGGGACTACATGAGGGCACAAAGGAGCGTTCATTGGGGAGCCATCTTGGGATACTAGCTACTACATAAAGCACAGGCTTCCAAGCTCTGTCACTTACTATCTCTTGACGTTGGGTGAATCACTATTTCCTTCCAAGTCTCAGTTCTCTCATTTATGGAGTAGCGATAATAGTATCTCCTGGATTGCAATGGTTATACAGATGATGTATGAAAATCACTTAATACTATGTGGCATCTTGTAAGTATTCAGTAAGGGTTTGGTGTTATTGTGAGGAAGAGTAGTGATAGTTTTCAAACTAGAGGTGCTAAAAAATACTGATATTAAAAAGCTTTTTTATTGTTTATTTGTTTTTGAGATAGAGCATGAGCAGGGGAGGGGCAGAGAGAAAGACACAGAATCCAAAGCCGGCTCCAGGCTCAGAGCTGCCAGAACAGAGACTTGAACCCATGAGCCGTGAGATCACGACCTGAGCCAAAGTTAAACGCTCAACGAACTGAGCCACCCAGGCACCCAAAAAGAATTTATTTTATTTTATTTATTTATTTTTTTAATGTTTTATTTATTTTTGAGATAGAGACAACGTGAGCAGGGGAGGGTCAGAGAGAGAGGGAGACACAGAATCCGAAACAGTCTCCAGGCTCTGAGGTATTCCTCAGCACAGAGCCCGATGTGGGGCTTGAACCCACGAACCGTGAGATCATGACCTGAGCTGAAGCTGGACACCTAACTGACTGAGCCACCCAGGTGCCCCAAAGAATTGATATTTTAAATAACACTTGAATAGCACAGCAATTCTATTTTTCCTTCCAAAAGTAATAGTAATAGCTTGCCTTTGAAAACGTAGTTTAATCATTAAGAACTGCCTGGGCTCATATCCCAGTTTTGCTACTTAGGAGCTAAGTAACTCAGGCAAATAACTTAATCTGTGCCTCAGTTTTCTCACCTGCAAATAGGGATGATAATAGTACCTACTTGATAGGGTTGTCTTGAGGATTAAATCAATTAATGTAAATGGTACTTGGAACACTGTCCAGCATTTATTAATTCAGTAAATGTTACCTATTATTATAGCTATATGTCTTCAGTGTCATTCAATTTCTTAAATATTTTTTGTTTTTTTTAATTTAATTTTGAGACAGAGACAGAACATGAGTGGGGGAGGGGCCGAGAGAGAGGGGGACACAGAATCGGAAACAGACTCCAGGCTCTGAGCTAGCTGTCAGCACAGAACCTGATGCAGGGCTCAAACCCACGAAACCTGTGATCATAATGTGAACAAAATTGGACGCTTAACCAACTGAGCCACCCAGGCTCCCCGATAATTCTTGAGCACCAACTATGTGCTAGATATTCTTCTAAATACTGGGTATGGTGCAGTAAATAAAGCAGATTTACCTAACTTGAATTTTTAATAGGTTTCAGATGTTTTCTTTGATTGTTACAACTTTGTGATAGCTGTAAATATTGGTCTTATACTTTCTGTTATTTTTGTTCTTCAGTTTCATACCTTACTATTTTGATTAGAACACCTAACACTGGGGGCGCCTGGGTGGCTTAGTCGGTTAAGCGTCCGACTTTCGCTTAGGTCATGATCTTGCGGTTCGTGGGTTCGAGTCCCGCGTCGGGCTCTGTGCTGACTGCCGTCTCAGAGCCTGGAGCCTGTTTCAGAGTCTGTGACTCCCTCTCTCTCTGACCCTCCCCTGCTCACGCTGTCTCTCTCTCTCTCTCCTAGAAATAAAAAATAAATAAATAAAATTAAAAAAAAAAAAAAGGAACACCTAACACTAGATTTTAAAAAGGCGTAGCCATTGGTTTTGACTTGCATATTTATTTTAATGGAAATTGATTTATATTATGTATTTTTAGGGGTATCTAACTACCAAGTTGAAGAAGATATTGGAAAGCTGAAGTCTTGTCTCACTGGCTTCCTTCAGGAGTATGGATTATCTGTAATGGTGAAAGATGATTATGTCCATGAATTGTGAGTTTTTTTTTTTAAGGCATATGAGAGATAATACCCGTTCTTTCGTAAGGCTAATCTAAGTTCACATCTCCATCCTTTTCTGTAGTTGCCGATATGGAGCTGCTGAGCCACACACCATTGCTGCGTTTTTAGGGGGTGAGTTCCATTGAAGAGAAGACTGGCATCTGTGGTTACACTGTACAGTTATGAAATTTTGTTTTTGTAGCTGTTTTAACTAGGGAATCCAGTGAAGCAGGATGTTGTGTTGTTTAGTTTATTTCACTGGTCTTTCTGCTTTCCACCTCTCCTTTCCCACTGGTGTCCATCTTAAAGTGAAGAGTCATTAATCTTTCTAAAGCATAGCTCTGATCATGTCTCTTACTTAACTAACACTCTGCCCTGCCAGACACATACACATTACAATGGTCTTCAGAAAATAAGTCCAGAGTCCTTTATTTGACATTAAAAACACACTGTGTGTTCTGGTTCCAGTCAGCCTTTCTGCCCTTGGTATTTTCAACTTCCTTCCTTCCCCCCAGACATGCTTTTGCTTTCCTGTTCCTTCAATCCTTAACCTTCAGGGCCGTTTGCCTTAAATCTCCTTATTCCTGGCATGTCTAAAATCTACCTGTTCTTCAAGGCCCAATTGAAAATTACCATCTCTGGGGTGCCTGGGTTAAGCATCCGACTCTTGGTCTCAGCTTAGGTCATGATCTCATAGTTTGAGATCCCTTAAATGGGGTTTAAGCCCCATGTTGGGCTCTATGCTGACAGAGTGGAGTCGGCTTGGGATTCTCTCTCTCTTTGGCATTTCCCCACTTACTTTGTCTTTCTCAAAATAAATAAATAAAAAATTTTTAAATGAAATTACCACTCTTTCATAAAAACTTTAGAAGTTGAAGGGTGCCTGGGTGGCTCAGTTGGTTAAGTGTCTGACTCTTGAGTTTGGTTCAGGTCATGATCTTACAGTTTGTGGGTTCAAGCCCCACTTGAGGCTCTATGCTGACAGCAAGGAACTTGCTGGGGGTTCTTTCTCTTCCTTTCTCTCTGCCCTTCCTCCGGTTGCTCTCTCTGTCTCTCAAAATAAATAAATAAATTTAAAAAAGAAACAGACAAAAACACTTTGGAAGCTGGAAGTTCAAGGTCAGGGCCAGCACAGCTGGTTTCTAGGGAGGCCTATTCATGGCTTATAGGCAGCTATCATCTTGCTGTGTGCCATAACCTCTTTGTGCAGGAAGGGGAGAGGACAGATAGGACACAGCTCTTGGGGGGGGGACCTCTTTTTTTTTTTTAATTTTTTTTTTTAATGTTTTATTTATTTCTAGGAGAGAGAGAGAGACACCGTGAGCAGGGGAGGGTCAGAGAGAGAGGGAGTCACAGACTCTGAAACAGGCTCCAGGCTCTGAGCTGGCAGTCAGCACAGAGCCTGACGCGGGGCTCGAACCCACGAACCGTGAGATCGTGACCTAAGCGAAAGTTGGACGCTCAACCGACTAAGCCACCCAGGTGCCCCTTGGAGGTCTCTTCTTATATGGGACCCCACGCCCTGACCTCATCTAACCCTATTTCCTTCCCAAAGACCTCCAATATCCTCTTCATCTCCAAATATTATCACATTGGGTATTAAGGATTTAACATGAATTTTGAGGACATTCAGTCTCTAACATGTGTATTCTGTATTCTGCACAACACCATTATATTCTCTCACATCTTTCAGGTCTTTGTTTAAATGTTACCTTCCTCTTGTGAGGCCATTCCTGACTCCTCAGTTTAAAATTGAGTCCTTCTTCCTGCACTCATATATATCCCGCTTCCTTGCTTTTTCTCCTTAGCCCTTAGGGTCATTTGATTTTCTATACATTTTACTAATTTGTAAATTATCTTTCCCTTACTACTAAAAGTTAAGATCCATGAGGGCAAGGGTTTTTGTCATTTCTTCTTTATTCCTAGTGCCTCAAAGAGTATTTGGTATGTAATAGAATCTCATATTTTATTGAATCATTGAATATAAATATTATAAAAGATGAAGAATTTTTTCTTGGTAGTTTTATGTTTTCTCTATTGTTTTCTTTGAGTAATTATTCAAAACTCATTACTGTATAAGTCTGTTACTGAGTATAGTATAGCAGCCTGGCAGTATTTAATGCAGTTTCCAAGTTACAAATGTATTTAGAACAAATATACCATTACCCCTGTTTTATTATAAAAGTAAAAGATGCACAAGGCAAAATTCAAATGCAACAGAAGGGTGGTCTTTGAGAATATTTTCTTTTTTTTTTAATTTTTTTAATGTTTTATTTATTTCTGAGAGAGAGAGGGAGACAGCGTGAGCAGGGGAGCGTCAGAGAGAGGGAGATACAGAATCTGAAAAAGGCTCCAGGCTCTGAGCTAGCTGTCAGCACAGAGTCCGACGTGGGGCTTGAACCCACGAACCGTGAGATCATGACCTGAGCTGAAGTTGGGTGCTTAACCGACTGAGCCTCTCAGGTGCCCTGAGAATATTTTCTTTTTATATGTATTTTTTTAAGTACAATCAACCATACTACTGTTTTGACTTTTTTACTTAATATATCTTGCCAATGTTTTTAAACTACCATAATTGGGGCGCCTGGGTGGCTTAGTCGGTTAAGAGTCCGACTTTCGCTTGGGTCATGATCTCGCGGTTTGTGGGTTCGAGCCCCGCGTCGGGCTCTGTGCTGACTGCCAGCTCAGAGCCTGGAGCCTGTTTCAGTCTGTGACTCCCTCTCTCTCTGACCCTCCCCTGCTCACACTGTCTCTCTCTCTCCTAGAAATAAATAAAACATTAAAAAAAAAAAAAATTTAAAAAAAAAAATAAACTACCATAATTAAAAATACTTTATTTTTTAAATCTGTGGCATAATATCCCAATATGTGAATGTATAGGACAAATTTTTATTTCCTTTAATAATGGAGTTATAAAAAATTGTCCTTGATTTCTTTTTTTTTAATGTTTTATTTATTTCTAGGAGAGAGAGAGAGAGAGAGAGACAGCGTGAGCAGGGGAGGGTCAGAGAAAGAGGGAGTCACAGACTCTGAAACAGGCTCCAGGCTCTGAGCTGGCAGTCAGCACAGAGCCCGATGCGGGGCTCGAACCCACGAACCGCAAGATCATGACCTAAGCAAAAGTCGGACGCTTAACCGACTAAGCCACCCAGGCGCCCCAGATTGTCCTTGATTTCCATGTGACTCAGTAATCTCTGTTTTGGCTTATCCTTAAACACCTTTCCTTTTGGAAGGGAAAGTTTTTTTTTACGTAATTGAATACTTTTATATAACGTAAAATTTACCTTTTTCAAAGATTTGATTTTCTCCTTTTTCCTTGCAGGAGCTGCTGCTCAGGAGGTTATCAAAATAATCACCAAACAGTTTGTAATTTTTAATAATACTTACATTTATAGTGGCATGTCACAAACTTCAGCAACTTTCCAGTTGTAGAATTTAGCACCCTGTGTCATGTGTCAGTGATTTAAACTGTAATGGCCTTCAGGGTGTGCTCTAGTCTGTAAAATTCTGCTAAGGGAGAACTATTAAATTGTTTCCGTAATAAACATTGTTCTCATTTGTAATAATGTCTCTTGTTCTCTGTGGGAGAAGGGGAAAGGAAGCAGTCCTTTTCTTGGACAATAAAAGCTACCCATTTCTAATTGAGTTCATTATTTCTGGCTTGCTAATTCAAAGTTGCTTATAAAAAGCTCTTGTGTTTTATTAGAAACAGATTTAAGTGTATTTTTTCTTAGTCTTAAATAATGATGGGGCACCTGGGTGACTCAGTTGCTTAAGCGTCTGACTTCAGCTCAGGTCATGATATCATGGTTCATGGGTTCAAGACATGCGTCAGCACAGAGCATGGAGCCTACTTTGGATTGTGTGTCTCCCTCTCTCTCTGCCCCTCCCCCACTCATGCTCTGTTTCTCTCTGTCTCAATAATAAACATAAAAAATAAAATAATTTATGCCATGTATAGATTTTAGCAATGGTTATCTTAGGACCATGACTTTGTGAAAAGGCAAATATTTCAGATGTATAGTTTTATCAGAAAACAAAGGAAGATTGGGAGAGAGGACTGAGGGCCAGGCTTGGGGGCTCGGAGGGCCTCTTAACCCACGCTGTGCCCTGCTGCCACAGCCCCTGCCCCGCTCTCATTGGCCTGGAGCCTGCTCTCCTAACTCCTTGCTGCAAAAGCCCCTCTGAGCAAAGAAAGCCCTCAAACCCAGGGCGATGAGTTCATAGGTTTTCCCGTTCAGGTTGTGACTTCCCACCACTCAAAGACACTGCGTCCACTGTCTTGCTACCCATGACCCGCCCAGGGGACTTCGGGGAGGGTCTGTGGAGAGACACTGCGTGTGGGCCTGCCAGGGGCGACCGGAAGTCCCGCCCAACGGAAGTATACTTGGCCTGCTGAGCGGGAAATAGTGGAGTGGTTCCGTTGTAGGCGGGCTTCGAGGGAGGAAGCACGGAAACGGGCGTGCAGCTACTTGACGGTAAAGGTCACAGCCTCCGCTCCCTGCGCGTTAGGGCCCTGCTCTGGTCCCGCCCCGGAATCTGTCAGTGGGCTGTGGAAGGCACACTGCAGCCAGTAGGCCTCATTAGGCACCCTGTCCGTCCTCCCAGTGGCTGGGATGCGGACGCCTCGACAGTCCCTTCCCCTCGCTGAGGGGAGGGATTGAGCTGGCAGAAGGGCCCTTTCTCAGGAGGCCGCAGACCCCCAAGAAGCTCGTGGGAAAAAGAGAATTACTAGTACCATTTAGTCAGGCGTTGAGAGCCCGGCAGTTTCCGGCCCTGATTGTACGGGAGAACCCACGGGCCCCTCCAGATGATTCTGGTGTGTCGGAGGGGTGGGAACCACCGGTGAGGCCGTTTCTCAGACTGTGGGCCGGACCGCGTGGGCTACAGCACTTGAGCGGCACGGCAGCCGTTTGGGGAGTCGCGGGTGACGCAGCGGGACTCACGCCTTTAACCGGTATCCTGTCTCTGGCAGGAGTTGGAGAGTCCGGGTCTCACATGAGCCTGGGGAAGACCTCTGCTTTTCAAAAGTTCTCCCAGCTCATTAGGTGAGCCAGGCCTTGGTGTTAATGAGTGCAAACTGGGAAAAGGGGGACGAGGTAGCCTTCCCTCCTTGGAGAGATCGCCTGGGGTGCAAACTGGGAAGAGGTGATGAGTTTTAATGCAAAACGGCAGCTCCCCCCGTCTCTTCAGTTGGGAATGTGAATGTAGAGTGAACTCCTGGTACCCTCACTCGGCTTGTTTTCTGCACCTGTTATTTCTCAAGCTAAACTGTAACAGCAAATATATTTGCATGTTGGCCCTTGCTCCCTTGTTTCTCCTACATTAAGGAAAATCTGCACTGTGTATGAGTCCAAGCTGGAAACCCACTGTCAAGAACTTAGCGATGGCATTTAGTTGGTGGGATTTTTCAGCCGACCAGCCTTACACAAGTTTCATTTACCGTTCTGATATTTTTGGGTAATACTTATATTTCAAAAAGCATTTCATGTTAACATTTTCTAGGCAGAGTAAAAGAGTAACGTTCAGCTAGTTTTCTTGCTTACATTTGAATTTAACAGCACTGTTTTGAGGAGTACATTGAGTTAAACCTGAAAATGTAATAGTTTCTTCTGGTACCTGGAAAAATCATTTTTTCCCCTTCGTGAGACTACAGCAAATAATTTTGAAATCTGGTTCATTACAATTTGCATCTTTAGTAGATTACTGAAAACACTATCTGCTTTATTGAACAGATGCTTTTGTTTTGGGGAATAGTCTATATTTTGTAATTTAAAATATAGTTTTATAATTATCCCTTGAAAGTTATAACTTGTCCTTTGCTGTTGATGTTTCTTTTTTTTTTTTAAATGTTTTATTTATTTCTAGGAGAGAGACAGCATGAGTAGGGGAGGGTCAGAGAGAGAGGGAGTCACAGACTCTGAAACAGGCTCCAGGCTCTGAGCTGGCAGTCAGCACAGAGCCCGACGCGGGGCTCGAACCCACGAACCGTGAGATCATGACCTAAGCGAAAGTCGGAAGCTTAACCAACTAAGCCACCCAGGCGCCCCTGCTGTTGATGTTTCTAAGCACTTAGCTAGTAAATAGACGACTTGTATTAATGCTACTAGGTACTTGGAAACTTCAATTTTATTGTGTCAATTATTAGAAAACAGTAAGACAAAGGAGAATAGAAGGTAATGTGTTTTGTCAGTTTCAATTTCAATACATTTAGTTTTTAAGCTATAGTCCTTTGTAAAAATAAAATTATATTTAAAAACAATAGATCTACTAATTAAAACTAAGGAAATAGTCCTTATTTTCCTTCACAAAGCAGAAACCTCCACATGCGACACATGGTCCATTTTTTAAAGGTTTTTTTTTTTTTTAATTTACTCTTTCTATTCCAAATCCTAACCCATTTGCTCACAGGTAATCATGTTTCATATGGAAGAAGGAATAGGGGAGGATAAGAGTGTAGGGCATGGCCTCAGATTTTCTTGGTGCTCCTTCCAGCTCTGGCACTTACTCGTTTCGTTGTTTGAAATTGGGCAAATTGTTGGCCTTCTCCTTGTCAGTCTTTATCTTTATAGCTCCCTCTTAGAGTTGTTATAAAAACTAAAAAGATGATATTTGTTTGTTAAGTTTACAGAACACAGCCTGGCCTATGATAGGACTTGAATATTAGAAGCTTTTATTATAAAAACTGAAAAATAGAAAAAAGTGGGCTGGGGTGCCTCGGTGGCTCAGTCAGTTAAGCATCTGACTTTGGCTCAGGTCATGATCTTGCGGTTCTTGAGTTCGAACCTTGCATTGGGTCCTGTGCTGACAGCTCAGAGCCTGGAGCCTGCTAAGGGTTCTGCATCTCCCTCTCTCTCTCTGCCCCTCCTCCTACCTCCTCCTCTTTCTCAAAACCACATGAACATTAAAAAAAAAAAAAGTGGGCTAAGACACCATAGAACTATCAGCTTAAAACAAGTGTTAATTTGTGTTTCATGTAGTTTTATTTTATGTTTGCCTCTACATAATTGGAGTCATGCTGTAGATAAAAGCTTGAGTCTTGCTCTTTTTGATGAATTGTTACATTAGCATTTTTCCTTGTTATTAAACATTTCAGGTAAACATTATTCTTGTAAAAGTATCCTGTGAATATACTTATAGTGTACCCAAGCATCCTTCTCTTAATGGAATTTTAGGTTTAAAAAAATGGCAAACCTAACATACATTTATATATTACTTTATGAGATGCCATATTAGGGTTGTCAGTTATTTTAAAAATTCTAACAAGTGGCATATAAACAAGGATTTTAGCTTAACAGTGGAATACTGTATTGGAAAATCCATGGGTTATTAGAAAAATAAAATTTTAATGTTAAGCTTAGCTTGTGTAGAGAAATGCAGGTTTTTTTTGAGAACACTTGAGATTTATTAGTTTTTTAAAATTTACATCCAAGTTAGTTAGCATATAGTGCAACAATGATTTCAAGAGTAGATTCCTTAATGCCCCTTACCCATGTAGCCCATCCCCCCTCCCACAACCCCTCCGGTAACCCTCTGTTCTCCTTATTTAAGAGTCTCTTATGTTTTTGACACCCTCCCTGTTTTTATATTATTTTTGCTTCCCTTCCCTTATGTTCATCTGTTTTGTATCTTAAAGTCCTCATATGAGGGAGGTCATATGATATTTGTCTTTCTCTGACTGACTAAGCCTCTAGTTCCATCCATGTAGTTGCAAATGGCAAGATTTCATTAAAATAATGAATATTTTATTGCTGAGTAATAATCCATTGTATATATATACCACATCTTCTTTATCCATTCATCCCCCCATGGATAGACATTTGGGCTCTTTCCGTACTTCGGGTATTGTTGATAGTGTTGCTATAAACATGTGTTTATGTGCATGTGTCCCTTTGAAATGGCATACTTGTATCCCTTGGATAAGTACCTAGTAGTGCAATTGCTGGGTTGTAGGGTAGTTCTATTTTTAATTTTTTGAGGAATCTCCATACTGTTTTCTAGAGTGGCTGTACCAGTTTGCATGGAGAAATGCAGTTCTAAAGAGTGTGTGTGTGTGTGTGTGTGTGTGTGTGTGTGTTTTAAATTTCCAATTTATGAAGTGACCAGTCAGAAATGATGGGATGAAAATTTACAGGAAAGAAAATAAGGAAGCTGAACCAGAAGAGGATCATTTAGATTCAGTCAACCAAACGTGTATGTTTACTTAATAAAATATGCTGGAGGCCTGTAATACTTAATGCCATATGCATTTATGTATTTTTCAAACTTAATTCTTGTAACAACTTTATAGAATAGGGATTTCCTATTTTACAGAAGAGGAAACTGAGCCTTAGGAAACTTAAGCACACCCTGTATATTTATTAAGTTGTAGATTCAGTCCCTGCTCTTCTGTCTTCAGGAAAATTATTTTCCCCTACCTTTTTGCATTTATAATTCTGTAATTCTCAAACATTGATTTAAATTGAGAAAATACTTTTATCTTATAGATGAAATATAAGGAAAAAGAATACAGACAAGCATGGAAAGTGAGGACACAAAGAAGATACAAGGTGAGAAATTAATGGATTATATATCCAGAGTTAATTTTATAATCTATTTGCAGGATATATTGCAGATTATCCCACAGAATCCAGGAAATGAAAGAATCATTCAACAATTTATGCATAATTATTATGCATTTACCCTGCCTATCACACTGATTTCAGGACACTGACATTCTGATGGGATGAGAATTAACTGACTTGAGCCACCCAGATGCCTCATCTTTGGAAACTTTAAATGTTAATTCAAGCATTGTGTCAAAATCTACACACAACTTTATCTAAATCCTTAAAACCAAGAGAAGAAATTGTGTAAAGGCTAAGGTAAAAAAATTTTATGGGAAAATGATTTTCTTTCATTTTTAGTTGCAAATAAATATTTCAAGTATATATTTTGATAAGTTTGACATACACACACACACACACACACACACACACAAATACCCATGCAAACAGTAGCAACAATCAAGACAGGGAATATAGCCTCATGCGCCTCTATAGTACTACTTTTTGTCCCTTCCTTGACCCACTTTCCCCAAACAACCACTGGTCTGCCTTCTGTTACTATAGAGTACTTTAATTTTCTTTCAATACATGGGATAATACAGTTTATATTCTTTGTGTGAGGCTTCTTTCAGCCTAATTATTTTGAGATTCATCCATGTTGTTGTATATATCAATAGTTAACTCCATTTTGTGGTCATTTGTTTATCCATCCATCTGTTGATGAACATTCCAGTTTTCAGTTTTTGGCTGTTGAATACAATGCTGCTATGAACATTTGTGTACAAGTCTTTGTATGGACACATAACCTGCTTTTCTCTTCGGTAAATTCTTAGGAGTGAAATGGCTTGATCAAATGGTAGGTGTATGTTTAATGATTTATGAAACTGCTGAACTTTCAAAGTGGTTGTACCATTTTATGTATCCGCCAGCAATATATGAGAGTTCCACTTCTTTTGCATTCTTGCCAAAATATGTTATGGTCAGTCTTTTACATTTTGGTCATTCTAGTGGGCATGTAATGGGATTTCCTTGTGATTTTAATTTACATTTCCCTAATGATTAATGGTGTTAATCATGTGCTTATTTGCTACCTATATACATTTCTTACCAAAGTGTCTGTTCATATCTTTTGCCCGTTATTTTATGGGTTGGTTCTCTTATTGTTGAGTTTTGAGATGTCTGTATATTTTCTGAATGTCTGTACTTTATCAGATAGGTGCTTTGTAAAGATTTTCTGCATTTGTGGTTTGTCTTTTCTGTAGTTCAGAAAACACTATTGGGCTGCTGGATGGCTCAGTCGGTTAAGTGTCTGACTTCAGCTCAGGTCATGATCTTATGTTTTGTGGGTTTGAGCCCCACATCGGGTTCTGTGCTGACAGCTTGGAACCTGGAGCCTGCTTCAGATTCTGTGTTCCCCCTGACTCTCTGCCCATTCAGTGTGAGACTTGTCCTCTGTCTCTCTCTCTGTCTCATAGAAATAAACAAACATTAAAAGATTTTAAAAAACACTATTAAGAGAATGAAGTTTTAAATTTTGACATAATACAATTTATTCATTATTTTTCTACAGGTGGTATTAATATCATGTCTAAGACATTTTCATGTAAACCCAAGTGGCAAAGATTTTCTCCTATGTTACCTTTTAAAAGTTTTCTAGTTCTAGATTTTACATTACATCTACAATCCTTGTTGAGTTAATTTTTGTATATGGTTTGATTCAAGTTTGGTTTTTTATGTTTTTGAATTTGGATATCTGTTATAGTATCATTTGTTAGAAAGGCTAAACTTTCTCCTCTGTAATGCCTTTGTGCCTTTGTAAAAAATCACCTGTTCATATATGCATGGACTGTATTCTAGTTCATTGATCTATTTGTCTATGCTAATGCAATACTATACTCTTTTGATTACTATAATTTTATAAGAAGTCTTGAAGTAAGATAGTATGAGTCTTTGAGCTTAATTCTTGTTTTTGAGAATTGTTTGGCTAATAGATTTCCATCTTGTCATCTTGTCAATTCATATTTTTTAATCTTTTTTTAAAATAGTTTATTGTCAAGTTGGTTTCCATATAACACCCAGTGCTCATCCCAACAAGTGCCTTCCTCCATGCCCATCACCCCTCTTCCCTTCTCCCCCACACCCATCAGCCCTCGGTTTGTTATCAGCATTCAAGAGTCTCTCATGGTTTGCCTCCCTCCGTCTCCCCAACAATTTTTCCCCTTCTTCTCCCGCATGGTCCTCCATTAAGTTCCTCCTAATCCTCCTATACATGCAAACATATGGTATCTGTCCTTCTCTGCCTGACTTATTTTGCTCAGCATAACACCCTCTAGTTCCATCCATGTTGCTACACATGGCCAGATTTCATTGTTTCTCATTGCCATGTAGTATTCCATGGTATAGATAAACCACATCTTCTTGATCCATTCATCCGTTGATGGCCACTTAGGCTCTTTCCATGTTTTGGCTATTGTTGAGAGTGCTGCTATGAACATTGGAGTACATGTGCCCCTATGCATCAGCACTCCTGTATCCCTTGGGTAAATTCCTAGCAGTGCTATTGCTGGGTCACAGGGGAGTTCTAGTGTTAGTTTTTTGAGGAACTTCCACACTGTTTTCCAGAGGGGCTGTACCAGTTTACATTCCCACCAACAGTGTAGGAGGGTGCCCATTTCTCCACATCCTTGCCAGCATCTAGAGTCTTCTGATTTGTTCATTTTAGCCACTCTGACTTGCATGAGGTGGTATCTCAGTGTGGTTTTGATTTGTATTTCCCTGATGAGAAGGTTTGCTGAGCATCGTTTCATGTGTCTTTTGGCAATCTGGATGTCCTCTTTGGAGAAGTGTCTGTTCATGTCTTCTGCCCATTTCTTTATTGGGTTGTTTGTTTTTTGGGTGTGGAGTTTGATGAGTTCCTTATAGATTTTGGATATTAACCTTTTATCTGATATGTCATTTGCAACTATCTTTTCCCATTCCATCAGTTGCCTGTTTTATTTCCTTTGCGGTGCAGAAGCTTTTAATCTTGATGAGGTCCCAATAGTTCATTTTGCTCTTGATTCCCTTGCCTTTGGGGGTGTATCAAGTAAGAAATTGCTGTGGTTGAGGCCAAGAAGGTTGTTTCCTGCTTTCGCCTCTAGGATGTTGATGGTTTCCTGTCTCCCATTCAGGTCCTTTATCCATTTTGAGTTTATTTTTGTGTATGGTGTGAGAAAATGATCTAGTTTCATTCTTCTGCATGTTGCTGTCCAGTTCTCCCAGCACCATCTGTTAAAGAGGTTGTCTTTTTTCCATTGGATACTCTTTCCCACTTTGTCAAAGATTAGTTGGCCATACATTTGTGGGTCCAGTTCTGAGTTCTGTATTCCATTGGTCTATGTGTCTTTGTGCCAATACCATAATGTCTTGATGATTATAGCTTTGTAGTAGAGGCTAAAGTCTGGGATGGTGATGCCTCCCATTTTTGTTTTCTTCTTCAATATTACTTTGGCTATTCATGGTCTTTTGTGGTTCCATACAAATTTTAGGATAGTTTGTCCTAGTTTTGTGAAGAATAATGGTGCAATTTTGATTGGGATTGCATTGAATGTGTAGATTGCTTAGGGTAGTAATGACATTTTAACAATATTTATTCTTCCGATCCATGAGCATGGAATGTTTTTCCATTTCTTTGTGTCTTCTTCAATTTTCTTCATAAATTTTCTATAGTTGTCATCATACAGATCTCTTATATCTTTGGTTAGGTTTATTCCTAGGTATTTTATGGTTTTTTTGTGCAGTTGTGAATGGGATCAGTTTCTTGATTTCTCCTTCTGTTGCTTCATTGTTGGTGTATAAAAATGCAACCGATTTCTGTACGTTGATTTTGTACCCTGCAACTTTGCTGCATTCTTGGATCAGTTCTAGTAGGCTTCTGGTGGAGTCTGCCGGGTTTTCTATGTAGAGTATCATGTTGTCTGCGGAAAGTGAAAGTTTGACTTCTTCTTTGCCAATTCTGATGCCTTTATTTCCTTTTGTTGTCTGATGGCTGATGCTAGGACTTCCAGCACTATGTTAAACAACAGTGGTGAGAGTGGACATCCCTGTCATCTTCCTGATTTCAGGCGGAAAGCTCTCAGTTTTTCTCCATTGAGGATGATGTTAGCTAAGGGCTTCTCATAGATGGCTTTTATGATTAAGTAAGTTCATTCTATCCTGACTTTCTCGAGGGTCTTTATTAGGAAGGGATGCTATATTTTGTCAAATGCTTTTTCTGCATCTATCGACAGGATCATATGGTTTTTATCTTTTCTTTTGTTGATGTGATGTGTCACATTGATTGATTTGCAAATATTGAACTAGCCCTGTAACCCAGGAATGAATCCCACTTGATCATGGATAATTCTTTTTATGTTACGTCTGAGGGGAGTTCTCTGTGCCTCTTGGATTTCAATGTCTGTTTCCTTCCCTAGATTGGGGAAGTTCTCTGCTATAATTTGTTCAAGGACTCCTTCAGCACCTTCCCTCTCTCTTCCTCTTCTGGAATTCCTATGATATGGATATTGTTCTGTTTGATTGTATCACTCAGCTCTAGAACTCTCCTGTCATGTTCCTGGATCAGTTTATCTCTCTTTTTCTCAACTTCCTATTTTTCTATAATTGTGTCTTCCAATTCACCTATTCTTCTCTCTGCCTCTTCATTCCGTGCATTGGATGCCTCCATTTTATTATGCATCTCATTTACAGCATTTTTTTAATTCATCACAACTATTTTTAAGCTCCATCGTCTTTGTAGCAATAGTTTCTCTGATGTCTTCCATGCCTTTTTCAAGCCTAGCGATTAATTTTATGACTATTATTCTAAATTCTTGTTCAGTTATGTTGCTTATATCTGTTTTGAGCAGTTCTTTAGCTGTCATTTTTTCCTGGATTTTCTTTGGAGGAGAGTTCTTCCATTTTGTCATTTTGGTTAGCTTTCTGTCTCTTGTTAGGTTTTTTTAAAAAATCCTTTTTTTAATGTTTTATTTATTTCTGAGAGAGAGGGGGGCAGCATGAGCTGGGTAGGGTCAGAGAGAGAGAGGGAGATACAGAATCTGAAGGAGGCTCCAGGCTCTGAGCTACCTGTCAGCACAGAGCCTGACGCAGCACTTGAAACCTCAAACACAAACCGAACCGTGAGATCATGACCTGAGCTGAAGTCGGACACTTAAGCGACTGAGCCACCCAGGCACCCCATATCTCTTGTTAGTTTTAAAAGCTTGTTATGCACTCTGCACCTGCGAGTACTGCTGTATTAAAGAAGGCTCTTTGACTGTCCAGGGCTTGTGTGTTCAGGAAGTGTTCTTTGAATGGTGTCTCTTGTTGAGACTTTGGTTATTTTATTTCCCTACTCCTAGTGGTATTTGGGACTCTCCACCATGTGAACTTTGGCTTGTTTCTTGAGGTAGCTGCTATAAGGTTTTCTCAGCGGACTCCGTCTCCTTTTCCTCCAGAACTCCTGGATTCTGTAAGGGTTCATACGGCTTCAGATCTTCTCCGTTTGAGAGATGGGGGCGAGTGAAATGAGTGAAACGGAGCTCCCTACTTTTCTGCCATCTTGCCTGTCAATTCATATTTTTAAAATGCCTGTTGGGATCACACTGAATCTATAGATCAATTTTAGGGAAACGGACATTTTAACAATATTTAGTCTTCCAGTCTATGAAAAAGGTGTTTCACTCCCGTTATTTCAGTTTTCTTTAATAAATCTCAGCAGTATTTTTTAGGTTGTAGTGTACATGTTGTTTATATCTTTCATCATATTTATCTCTAATTATTTAATATATTTTTTAAATATTTTTATTTATTTCTAGGAGAGAGAGAGACAGCGTGAGCAGGGGAGGGTCAGAGAGAGGGAGACACAGACTCTGAAACAGGCTCCAGGCTCTGAGCTGGCAGTCAGCACAGAGCCCGACGCAGGGCTCGAACCACGAACCGCAAGGTCATGACCTAAGCGAAAGTCGGACGCTTAACCAACTAAGCCACCCAGGCGCCCCTCTAATTATTTAATATTTTTGATACTATTATAAATGACATTGTTTTTAGATACCAATTTCCAATTACTGCAGGGATATAGAAATATAATTGATTTCTGTATGTTCAATGGTTATGCTGAAATCTTACTATACTCTAGTATACTCTTAGTCTAGTAGCTTTTTTGAAGATTCCACTGGATTATCTATATAGAAGGTCATGTACGTGAAGGCAGATAGTTATACTACTTTCTTACCAATTTGAATACCTTTTATCTCTCTTTCTCACTTGATGGCACTGGCTAGGCTCTCTGCTACAGAATTAAATGGAATGTTAAATAGAATGACACATTCCCCAGTACAATGTTAAATATCTCTGTCTTATTCCTGATCTCAGGGAGAAAGATTTCAGTCTTTCTCTGCTAAGTATTATGTTTACTATAGGGCTTGTGTGTGTGTGTGTGTGTGTGTGTGTGTGTGTGTATTTTTTCAGGTTGAGGAGGTTTTCTTCTGTTCCAAGTTCGCTGAAAAAAATCTTTAACCAGAAGTGAATGTTGGATTTTATCAAATGCTTTTTCCGCATCTATTGAGGTGACCATTTGGTTTTCCATGTTAGTTTATCACATTACGTCAATTTATTTTTCAGATCTTAAGTCAACTCTGAATTCTTAGGATAAACCCACTTGTTTGTGATGTATTGTTATTTAATATGTTGTTAGATTCAGTTTGCTTTAATTGTTTAGACTTTTTATGTGAATGTTCATGAAGGATTTTGGTCTGTAGTTTTTTTTTTTTCTTTCTAATGGCTTTGGTTTTGGTATAAGGGTAATGCTGCTAACCTCATTGAGCAAGTTGGGAAGTATTTCTTCTCTCCAAACTTATGGAAAAGCTTGTGTAGAGTTGATATTACTTCTTTAAACATTCGGAAGAGTTTACAAATGAAGCCATCTGAACTTGGAGGTTTCTTTACAGAAAGGTTTTTAAACTATGATTTCAATTTCTTTTATAGTAGTACTGTTTAGGTTGTCTGTTTCTTCTTAGGTGAGGTAATGTCTATCTTCAAAGCAATTTGTCCATTTCATTTAAGTCATTGAATCTATAGATATGAAGTTGCACATAACCATTATTATCTTTAGAATATTTATAGAACCTATGATGGTGCCGTCTCTCTCATTCTGATATTCGTAATTTGTATCTTCGTTCCTCTTTCCTTGACAGTTTGTCTAGAGGTTTATCAGTTTTATTGATTGTCTCAAAAACCAGTTCTATTGTTTTTCTGCTTTCAATATCATTGATTTTAGCTTTAATCTTTTTCTTCTATTTGATTTGGCTCTAATTTACTGTTTTATAGTTTAAAAAAATTTTTTTAATGTTTTATTTATTTCTGAGAGAGAGAGGCAGCATGAGCAGGGGAGGGTCAGAGAGAGAGGGAGATACAGAACCCAAAACAGGCTCCAGGCTCCGAGCTGTCCTCAAACCCATGAATTGCGAGGTCATGACCTGAGCTGAAGTCGGAAGCGCAACCAACTGAGCCACCCAGGCACCCCTGTTTTTATAGTTTCTTAAGGTTGAAGCTGAGGTCATTAATTTGAGATCTTTTATAATATAAACATTTAGTGTTGTAAATTTTCTCTGAAATATTGTTGGTAGCATCCCACAAGTTCCAATATGTTGTGTTTTCATTTTTATTCACTTTATTTCTAAGTGGCAGATATTTAAGCCAGTGTAGCTTTGTTTAAAGAGAATAACACTGCATTTAGATTTTCTGTTTTTTAAAAAATTTTTTAAAGAGGGAGAGGGAGACACAGAATCCAAAGCAGGCTCCGGGCTCTGATCTGTCAGTTTGAGCCCAACGTGGGGCTCACACTCGCAAACCACAAGATCACAACCTAAGTTGAAGTTGTGTGCTTAACCAACTGAGCCACCCAGGCACCCCATGGATTTTCTCTTCTTAAATTTCATGTGAGGGGAAAATCAAATAATTATAAGAGGTTCATTTCAAGTTCTTTTATTTAAGGAACATCTTTCTTTTTATTTATCTTTACTGTTGGATAGATTATAAAAGGAATTTGTACTCATGGTCTTAAAAACAAACATTATAAGTATATGTATTTAGAAAGTTAAATTTAAATGGTTAGTTTTTGGGGCGCCTGGGTGGCTTAGTTGGTTAAGCGTCCGACTTTCGCTTAGGTCATGATCTCACGGTTCGTGGGTTCGAGCCCCGCGTTGGGCTCTGTGCTGACTGCCAGCTCAGAGCCTGGAGCCTGTTTCAGTCTGTGACTCCCTCTCTCTCTCTGGCCCTCCCCTGCTCACGCTGTCTCTCTCTCTCTCTCCTAGAAATAAATAAAACATTTAAAAAATAAATAAATGGTTAGTTTTTGAAACATTTGGTTTAAAAAAGTGAAATTTTTCTTCTTTAGAAATGAAGACTGATCTGAACTTACTATTGGAGTGTCTGAAGTATCAAATGGACAACCCTTTTTCACAAAAGGAAGCTTTGGTCACTATTCATTCAATTTGTCAACAAAACAGTAAGACGTGATAGTGAATTTTTATCTGTGATTCTAGTTCTTTAGTATTGTGATATAAAAATTTGCATAGTTCTTTTTCTTCAGCTCACTTACTTTATATGCTATGTCACTATATTTATATGATTTGTTTTCTCCTTAAAAGAATCATAATATCATTTATATTTTGTTTTGTCTGCACACCCTGTAGGTAATGCAGGTGTTTACTTTCGGGAAATTGGTGGTTTGATGTTTGTAAGAAATCTTGCAAAGTCGAGTGAACATAGCATGGTAAAAGAAGCAGCCTTATATACACTAGGAGCTGTTGCAGAACAAAATGGTAAAATATGAAAACTTGTTTTCGTTATTCTTCAAGCATCGTGTTATATTTTAACAAACTACTATAAAGTAATTTTTGGGATGCCTGGGTGGCTCAGTCTGTTGGACATCGGACTTTGGCTCAGGTCGTGATCTCACAGTTGCTGAGTTTGAGCCTTGCATTGGGCTCTGCACTGACAGTGCTGAGTCTCCTTGGGATTCTCTCTTTCCCTCTCTCTGTTCCTCCCTGACTTGCGTTCTCTCTGTCTCTCTCAAAATAAATTTAAAAAACTTAGGGATGCCTGGGTGGCTCACTCAGTTAAGTGTCTTACCAGCTCAGGTTGTAATCTCACGGTTTGTGAGTTCAAGCTCCATGTCAGGCTCTGTGCTGACAGCTCAGAGCCTGAAGCTGCTTCAGTTTCTGTGTCTCCTCTTTCTGCCCCTCCCCTGCTCACATGCTGTCTCTCTCTCTCTCTCTCAAAAATAAATAAACATTAAAAAATTTAAAAAAAAAGAAACTTAAAATAATAAAATAAAAAGTAATTTTATAATTAAATTCCCTTTTTACATGTCTGGATAGTTTTGTCAAGGTATTTTATTTATTTATTTATTTATTTAAATTAAGACATGCTAAAGATTTTGTTGAACTTATTAACCAAAGAAGGAACCAGTAAAATGTGACATCTGTTTCAAAGGCAATGGCAAAAAACAATATAGGCATTTGGGAATGTTGAAATAGATTTATATCTAGACACATAACTGGTCAGTATCTACAAGGCAATAATCAATTGCATTCTATTGGCCAAGTGCTTTGTATTTCTATGATCAAGAATAACTTGCATTATAATCAGTGTTCTCCAATTTAGAGAGATGTAAAATAGCCAAAGACAGTGAAAGATACAGATAATCTAGAAGAGTGTGCTAGACAGGACATTCAGTATTCATTTTTGTTCATTTCAAAATCTTCCACAGTTTTTCTTGCTGTTAGTTGGAAACATTTTTTTACTTTGTCTTTTACTGTTCTTCTCCTTTATTTTTGCCATGCAAAAGTTTTTTTATTTTTAGGAAAATAAAATTCATCATTCCTTCCCCTTTTGGCTTTTGAATTTTGAGTAATTGGAAAGTTTTCATTACTCTCAGGTTCTAGGAGAATCCTCTCACATTTACTTTTGGTATGGTATAGTTTTATTTTTTTACTTTTACATTTTTTTTTAATTGTCCTGGGGTACGTATGGCATGATGAATGCTCCGGCTTTTATCTTTTTTAGGGGGCAATCCAGCTATTTTAGCACTTCTTATTAAAAAGATCTTTTTGGGGGCACCTGGGTGGCTCAGTCGTTTAAGCATCCGACTTCAACTCAGGTCATGATCTCTCAGCTTGCAAGTTCAAGCCCCGCATCAGGCTCTGTGCTGACAGCTCAGAACCTGGAGCCTGCTTCAGGTTCTGTGTCTCGGTCTCTCTCTGCCCCTCCCCGGCTCATGCTCTGTCTCTCTCAAAAATAAACAAACATTAAAAAAATTAAAAAAAAAAAAGATCTTTTTGGGACGCATGAGTGGCTCAGTCGGTTAAGCATCCAACTTCAGCTCAGGTCATGATCCCATGGTTCATGAGTTCAAGCCCCTGTTGGGCTCTGTGCTGACAGCTCAGACTTCAGATTGTTTCTCTCTCTCTCCCCTCCCCGCCCCCCCCCCCCGCCTCTTCCATGCTCATGCTCTGTTGCTCTCTCTCAAAAAGTAAATAAACATTAGCGGCGCTTGGGTGGCTCAGTCCATTGAGCATCAGACTTCGGCTCAAGTCATGATCTCAAGGTTTGGGAGTTTGAGCCTCGCGTTGGGCTCTGTGCTGACAGCTCAGAGCCTAGAGCCTCCTTCAGATTCTGTGTCTCCTCCTTCTTTCCCCTCCCATGCTCATGCTCTGTCTCTCTCTGTTTCTCAATAATAAATTAAAACGTTGAAAAAAATAAACATTAAAAAAGGTCTTTTTCAGCCTAAGTGTCCATCAACAGATGAATGGATCAAGAAGATGTGGTTTATCTATACCATGGAATACTACATGGCAATGAGAAAGAATGAAATCTGGCCATGTGTAGCAACATGGATGGACCTTGAGGGTGTTATGCTGAGCTAAATAAGTCAGGCAGAGAAGGACTAATATCATATGTTTGCACGTATAGGTGGATTAGGAGGTACTTGACGTATGATCAAGGGGGAGAAGAAGGGCGGAAATGGTGGGGGGAAAGGGAGAGAGGCAAACCATGAGAGACTCTTGAATGCTGACAAAAACTGAGGACTGATGGATGTCGGGGGGAGGGGGTATGGGCATGGAGGAGGACACTTGTGGGGATGAGCACTGAGTTATGTGGAAACTAATTTGACAATAAACTATTTGTAAAAAAAAAAAAAACTTTTTCACATTTATTTAAGATGCTATTCATACTTCACGAATTTGCATATGCATATATCTATCTTTGATTTTTCTATTAAGTTCATTATATATTTATACTTGAATCAAAAGACGAAGATAACTTATATATAGATAAATATACTCTGGGTATAGAAATTCATGTTGGTCAAAATATTTTTCTGTAGTATACCCAAGATGAAATTGATCCTAAAGTTTTAGTTTGTCAAGCAGCTTTCTATACTTAAATTTTCATCCATTAAATATTTCTTCATCATTTGGTAAGAAATGAGCTGCGAGCTAGTCATTGGGATAAATAAGACATTGTCCTTGCCTTTGAGAGAAAGTCTAATAGCTGGTTCTAAATACTGGATCAAGTAGTAATTATGCCTCTGTGTTCAAATTTTTATCTTTTTTAAAGATTTTATTTAAATTTCTTTTTTTTTTTTAGTAATCTATATACCCAACGTGGTGATCAAGGGTCACATGCTCTTCAGCCTGAGCCAGCCAGGTGCCCTCTCAAATTATCATTTCAACAAAAATTTTTAAAATGTTTATTTATTTTTGAGAGAGAGACATAGCATGAGCGGGGAAAGGCAGAGGGAGAGGGAGACACATAATCTGAAGTAAGCTCCAGGCTCTGAGGACAGCTCAGAGCCCGACATGGGGCTCAAACGCACGATCCATGAGATCATGACCTGAGCCAAAGTCGGGTGCTTAACTGACTGAGCCACACAGGCGCCCCTCAGATTATTGTTTTAAAATTCTGTTTATTGCATTATTATAACACACACACACACACACACACACACACCTACTGTCAGGTATCATTTTTGCTTTTTGGAAAGATATTTTTATTTTTAGAAAGTTCTCATCGCTTCTCGGCCTTTTGGCTAAGATCAAGTGTATTTTTAGAAAGTTCTTAAGAGCATAGGTATCATTTGTCTCTCTGTTCTCTTTTTATTATTATTATTTTTAATGTTTTTTATTTATTTTTGAGAGAGAGAGCATGAGCAGGGGAGGTTCAGAGAGAGAGGGAGATACAGAATCTGAAGCAGGCTCCAGGCTCTGAGCTGTCCTCAAACCCACGAACCATGAAATCATGACCTGAGCCAAAGTTGGATGCTTAACCCACTGAGCCACCCAGGCTCCTGTCTCTCTGTTTTCTAAAGCAGGTTTCTGAATTTTCTAAAATTTCTCTCTTGCTATGTTTTGTTACTCATCTTAAATATCTTTTATATTTTAATTTTTTGTTTAGTTAGGTTTTTATTAGAAATTCTAGGGGATTATGCACATGTTGTAGAGCCTCAATCAAGTACTTCTGATTAAGATACTCCTTTTTTGGTCTGTTAATTTAGTAAGTACGTATCAATTTGTCAGAAATGTTGCATGACTAATAAATGTCAATGAAATGCGATCTGGTGGTGAACCATCTGTTTGGCAACTTTTATTCTGTTCAGCATATTTTAAAACTTGTGCTAATGCATAGAAATTGAAATTACATTTTTTTATTTTTCAGTTTACTGTCAGCAGACTTTGTGCACTTCAGAATTGTTTGAAGACTTAACTTGGTTCTTATCTAATAATGATTCAAACACAAATTTGAAAAGAATGTCTGTCTATGTTATATTGGTGCTAGTTTCAAATAATAGTAAGTACATTCTTTTATGTTGTAGAAACATTTAAAAAATAATAAATCGAGATAGTCATTGTTCCTTTCATTCTAGTCTTTATATCAGTGTCTTTTTAAAAATCTTACTGGGGCACCTGGGTGGCTCAGTAGATTAAGTGTCCAACTTCGGCTCAGGTCATAATCTCACGGTTCATGGGTTCGAGCCCCATGTTGGGCTCTGTGCTGACAGCTAGCTCAGAGCCTGGAGCCTGTCTTTGGATTCTGTGACTCCCTCTCTTTCTAACACTCCCCTATTCACGCTGTCTCTATCTCTCTCTCAAAAATAAATAAAACATTAAAAATAAAATAAAAATCTTACTAACTTCTGAGAACTGTTAACTTTAGAGAAAATAGAATAGCATATATTTAATTGTTTAATATTTATTTTAAGAAATAGTGAAGTGATTTGTGTTATTTAAATACATGAAAAAAGAACAGCTTTAAAAGCAAGAGAGGCATTTGATGATTGGTTTAGTTAATGTTCCACTGAATTAGCCATTTAGTTACAGTGTTTACTATATCAGCCAACAATGGCCTCAAATTTCATGTATCTCCTGTCTAAAATTTTGTTTTATTTTTGGAGGAAATTTGAATGTTGTCATTCTGTAAGCATAAGTTATGTATTTTCCATAGTAATCATGATTATTCTGTAATTCTGTGTTGCACTTCGTAATACTTTAAAGTGATTAAAAGTTATTTATTAGAAATGTTACTTAAATGTTATTTTTCATTTCTGCAAAATTATTTATAAGCAAAAGTCATATTGTGTGCTATATGGCTGTGTTTTTAAGGGACTGGACAGACACTTGTGAGAGAAACAGGTTGTATTACAGTTCTGACACAGTTGTTCAGGTAAGCAAATATAAATTTCTTGTTACTATTCATTACTTAAGAGATGCATTTGTATTAATTTGCTTTTTTTTTTTTTTAACTAAATAGGACAGTTCTTTCAAAGTATGAGTTGAATTTGTCAGATAAAAACATTTTCCAGAGTTATCAGTTATGGTCTTCAGTGTGTAGTACTTTGTGTGTCTGTGTCAACAATCCTCAAAATGGTAATTATCTCAAGTATTTAAATTTTAAAATAAAAACAAATAAACTGATACTTTCCAAATATATTAAAACACAATTGACTTTGTCTTCTTTCAGATGAAAATCAAATGCTTTGCTGTTCACTTTTTCCACATGCTAATGACTGGCTAATAAATTGTGTCAAACCTGAGGTAATTCGCCCTGTTTGCTCATTTATTGGGCTTACTCTTGCAAATAACAGTAAGTATTCATTATTGTCTAGTTAGACTTGAAGAGACATTTCAAAGCATAACAGAAACCTATTGAGTTAATTATTTGAATTAATTGAATTAATGGAGTAATTTTATTACAGTAAGTTGGGTCA
Organism: Hyaena hyaena; assembly: GCF_003009895.1. Taxonomy (NCBI): domain Eukaryota; kingdom Metazoa; phylum Chordata; class Mammalia; order Carnivora; family Hyaenidae; genus Hyaena; species Hyaena hyaena. The sequence continues at coordinate 829,179 of NW_024080649.1, read as the reverse complement.
TTTTGAATGCATTTAGACTACTGCAGATAGGAAAACCTTGAAAGGAAACATTGTTAGGAAGACGATTGGGAAGATGGAGGTAGCAGCATAGTTTTGAATCTCCCCAGATAGCCTCATATAAAACAGGACAACTAGACACAAAACTAAAACCCACAGAGGGTGTTCTCTGACCAAATAGAATTAAATTAGAAATGAATAAAAATAAAACATTTAGAAAAGTCCCAAGTATCTGAAAATTAACCAACTCAGTGCTAAAACAGAGACCAAAACCAAAAATAACCACAAAACCATGAGTAAAAAAATAAATGATAAAGAAATTAGAAAAGTTTTTAACTGAATGATAATGAAAACACAACATTAAAACACTAGATTGCTGTGGGACATCTGGGTGGCTCAGTTGGTTAAGTGCCATCTCTTGATTTCAGCTTAGATCATGATCTTCATGAGTTTGAGCCCTGCTAGTGTGGAGTCTGCTGGGATTCTCTCCCTCTCTTTTTGCCTTTCCCCCGCTCATGCTCATGTGCATCTCTCTCTCTCTCTCAAAAATAAATAAATAAACTTAAAAAAAATACTGGGCTGCTGTAAAAGCAATGTTTGGATGGAAATTTATAGCACTATAATTTGCATAAGGAAAGAAGAAAGGTCTCAAATGAATTTATATTTTTTTCTACCTAAGAAAATAGAAAATAAAGTTTAACTCAAAGAAGGAAATAATAAAGATCAGAAACTGATGAAATAGAAAAATAACACAGTAGGGGAAAACCAGTGAAACCAAAAGGTGATTCTTTAAAAAGATCAGTAAATGGATCCTTTAGCCAAGCTAATCACAAAATAAAAAGAGAAGGCCCAAATTATTAGTATCAAGAATAAGAAGTGACAGCACTCTAAATCTTTACAGATATTAGAAGGATAATAAAGGAATAATAGAAACAACTTTATGCCACTAAATTTGACAACTGATAAGAATTAGACAAATTATTTGCCAGACACCAACTCACTCAGAAGAAATAGATAACTTAGGGGCACCTGGTCAGCTCAGTCAGTTGGTTTCTGTCTCTTAATTTTGGCTCCGGTCATGATCTCAGGGTTATGAGATCGAGCTCTGTGTTGGGATTTGTCCTGAGCCTGGAGCCTTCTTAAGATATTCTTTCTCTTTCTCTCTCCCTCCCACCTCCTTCCTTCTCCCTCCCCACTTCTTCCCTGCTCGTGTGCAATGCTCTCTAAAATAAAAAAGAATAGATAATTTGAATATTACTGTATGTAGTAAAGAAATTGAATTAGTAGTTTAAAACCTAAAACAGGAATTTCTGGGCCCTGATGTCTTCCCTGGTGAATTATACCAAACATTTAAAGAAAAAAAATTCTACATTAATTCCCAGAAAATGGAAGTACAGGAAATACCTCCTAACACATTTTAAAAGGCCAGAATTATTCCCATATTAAAGCTTGAAAAAGACATTACAAGAGGGGCGCTTGGGTGGCTCAGTGAGTTAAGCATCCAACTCTTGATTTTGGCACAGGTCATGATCTCACAGTTCCTGGGATCGAATTCCATGTCAGGCTCTGCACTGACAGCGAGGAGCCTACTTGGGTTTCTGTTTCTGTCTCTGTCTCTGTCTCACTGTCTCTCTCTCTCTGCCCCTCCCCCACTTATGCTCCTTCTCTCTCTTAAAAATAAATAAACCCTTTAGGGGCACCTCGGTGGCTCAGTAGGTTAAGCAGCCGACTTCAGCTCAGGTCACGATCTTGCCGTTTGTGGGTTCAAGCCCCATGTCAATCTCTGTGCTAATAGCTCAGAGCTTGGAGCCTCCTTCAGATTCTGTCTCTCTCTCTCTCTCTCTCTGCCCCTCCCCTGCTTGCATACTGTCTTTCTCTCAAAAATAAACATTAAAAAATTTTTAAAATAAAATAAACATTAAAAAAAAGAAAAAGACATTACAAGAAAACTATACAGGTCAATATCCTTTCTGAACATAGATACAAACATCTTTTTTATTTTTATTTTTTATTTTATTTTATTTTATTTTTTTTTAATTTCTAGGAGAGAGAGAGAAAGACAGCATGAGCAGGGCAGGGTCAGAGAGAGAGGGAGACACAGACTCTGAAATAGGCTCCAGGCTCTGAGCTGGCAGTCAGCACAGAGCCCGACGCAGGGCTCGAACCCACGAACCACGAGATCATGACCTAAGCGAAAGTCGAACGCTTAACCAACTAAGCCCCCCAGGTGCCCGAAACATCTTTAAGAAAATATTAACAAATGGTTAATATTTGTTAAATTATTAGTGATGCCTGGCTGCCTCAGTAGGTAGAGCATGTGACTCTTGATGTGGGGTTAATGAGTTCAAACCCCATGATGGGCACAGAGCTTACTTAAAAAAAATTTTTTTTAATAAAATAATTAAAATTAAAAAGAAGTTTGGGTTCCTGGTTAGCTCAGTTGGTTAAGCGTCCTACTCTTGATTTTGGCTCAGTTGCTGATCTCACAGTTTGTGAGTTCAAGCCCTGCATCATGGTCTTTACTGGCAGTGCAGAACGTGCTTGAGATTTCTCTCTCTCTCTCTCTCTCTTTCTCTGTGTCCCTCCCCCACTCTGTCTTTTTCTCTCAATAAATAAACATTTTTTAAAAATTAAAACACTAAATCAAGTCCAGTAATATATAGAAAGGATAAGATATTATGACCAAGTGGCATTTATCCTAGAAATACAAGATTGGTTTAACACTGGAAAATTCATCATTTTCACAGGCTGTGACAGGAAAGAAAAACTATATGATGATCTAAAAAGATGCAAGAAAAGCTTTTCATGTCGTTCAGTAGACATACTTGAAAAAAACATTTGGTAAACTAGGAACAGACAGAACTTCTCAATGTAATAAAGAGCCTCTAAAGAACACTACAGCTTACATATTTAATGGTGAAAGACTTAATCCCCTCCTCCTTCCCCACCCTGCCAAGATTGGAAAAAAAACAAGGATAGCTACTCTCATTACTTTAAGATTTTACTGGGTGTTTCAGCCAATGAAATAAGCAAGAAAGTAAAAAGGCATAGAGATTGAAAAGCAGTAAGAAGATACAATGTCTTTATTCATAGATGACGCACTTGCCTAAAGAATCTAAAATAAAGTTGCAGGAATCAAAAGTGATTTTAGCAAGGTTGTAGGATATAAGGCCACATATAGAAATGAACTGTATTTCTATATAGTAGTGACTCAGTTGAGTGTCTGACTTTTGATCTTAGCTCAGGTATTGATCTCAGGGTTGTGAGTTTGAGCCTGAAGTTGGAGTCCACACTGGGTGTGAAGCCTACTTAAAAACAGCAACAACAACAACAACAAAAACCAACAAGAACACCACTAAGGGATAAATTTAATGAAATATGTGCAATGTCTATATGCTGAAAACTACAAAACGTTGCTGAGATAAAGAAAACCTAAATTAATGGAAGATATACTACACTCATGGATTGTAAGGTTCAGTGTTATTAGAATGTCAGTTCTGAAATTCAGTTTTTGATCAAGGCATTCTTCATCAAAATACCAGCAGGCATTGCTGTAGAAATTGACAAGCTGATTCTAAAGTTTACATGGAAATGCAAAAGGGCCAGGATAGTCAAACTTTTTGAAAAAGGTCAAAATTATGGGATATATAACTTGATTTCAATACTTATTATACAGTAATCAAGAAAGTGTGGCATTGGTTTAAGTGTAGACACATTCGGTCAATGCAGCAAAATGGAGAGCCCATACTGGCACAAAAACAGACACTCAGATCAGTGGAACAGAATAGAGAATCCAGAAATGGACCGATAAACATATGGCCAACTAATCTTTGACAGAGCAGGAAAGAATATCCAATGAAATAAAGACAGTCTCTTCAGCAAATGGTGCTGGGAAAACTGGACAGCGACATGCAGAAAAATGAACCTAGACCACTTTCTTATACCTGACACAAAAATAAACTCAAAATGGATGAAAGACCTAAACATAAGACAGGAAGCCATCAAAATCCTAGAGGAGAAAGCAGGCAAAAACCTCTTTGATCTCAGCTGCAGCAACTTCTTACTCAACATGTCTCCGGAGGCAAGGAAAACAAAAGCAAAAATGAACTATTGGGATCTCATCAAAATAAAAAGCTTCTGCACAAAGAAGGAAATAGTCAGCAAAACTAAAAGGCAGTCGATGGAATGGGAGAAGATACTTGCAAACGACATATTAGATAAAGGGTTGGTATCCAAAAATCTATAGAGAACTTATCAAATTCTATACCCCCAAAAACAAAAACTCCAGTGAAGAAATGAGCAAAAGACATGAATAGATATTTCAAAGAGAACATCAAGATGGCCAACTGACACATGAAAAAAATGCACAACATCATTCATCATCAGGGAAATACAAATCAAAACCACAGTGAAATACCACCTCACACCTGTCACACCTGTCAGAATGGCTAACATTAACAACTCCGGCAACAACAGATGTTGGTGAGGTTGTAGAGAGAGAGGATCTCTTTTGCACTGCTGGTGGGAATGCAAACTGGTGTAGCCATTCTGGAAGATAGTACAGAGGTTCCTCAAAAAGTTAAAACTACCCTACAACCCAGCAATTACACTAGTAGGTATTTATCCAAGGGATACAGGTGTGCTGTTTCAAAGGAACACATGCACCCCAATGTTTATGCCAGCGCTATCAACAATAGCCAAAGTATGGAAAGCCCAAATGTCCATCCATGGATGAATGGATAAAGAAGATGTGGTATATGGGGGTGCCTGGGTGGCTCAGTCAATTGAGCTTCCGACTTTGGGTCAGGTCATGATCTTGCAGTCTGTGGGTTCAAACCCCGTGTCGGGCTCTGTGCTGATAGGTCAGAGCCTGGAGCCTGCTTTAGATTCTGCGTCTCCCTCTCTCTCTGACCCACTTCCACTCACACTGTCTCTCTCTCAAAAGTAAATATTAAAAAAAAAAAGATGTATATATACAATGGGGTATTACTTGGCAATCAAAAAGAATGAAATCTTGCCATTAGCTACTACCTGGATGGAACTGGAAGGTATTATGCTACATGAAAATAGTCAGAGGAAGACAAATATCATATGACTTCACTCATATGAGGACTTTAAGATCTAAAACAGACGAACATAAGGGAAGGGAAGCAAAAATAATATAAAAACAGGAAGGGAGAAAACAGACTCGTAAGTATAGAGAGTAGAGGGTTGCTGGAAGGGTTGCGGGAGGGAGGGATGGGCTAAATGGGGAAGAGGCATTAAGGAATCTACTTATGAAATCATTGTTGCATCATGTGCTAACTAACTTGGATGTAAATTATAAAAAATAAATTTATGGGAAAAAAAAAGCCAACAAAGTTTAAAAAAAATAGACCAGATATAGACCTACACATAGATAGTCACTGATTTTCTACAAAGATGCCATAATAATTCCATATGGGAAAATACCGTCTTTTCAACAAATGATGCTGGAAAGAGTGGATATCCATACACAAAATGTGAATCTCAACCCTGATTTTACACTGTATAGAAAAATGAACCTGAAATGACCCATAGACCTAAATGTAAGAATTAAAACTTTAAAACTTCTATGGGCTCAGTCGGTTAAGCATCTGACTTCGGCTCAGGTCATGATCTCACGGTTCGTGAGTTTGAGCCCCGTGTTGGGCTCTGTGCTGACAGCGAGCTCAGAGCCTGGAGCCTACTTCAGATTCTATATCTCCCTCTCTCTCTGACCCTCCCCTGCTCACACTGTCTCTCTCAGAAATAAATTTTAAAAAAATTAAAACTTTAAAACTTGTAGACAAAACATAGAAACAAATCTTCATAACTTCGGAGAAGACAAAGATTTCTTAGAACACACAAAGTATGAACCACTAAGGAAAAAATGATAAACTGGACCTCACTGAAATTAAAAGCTTTAACTCTTCAAAAGATTATGTTAAAATGAAAAAGCAAGCCATCGACTGGGAGAAAATATCTGTGGAATGTACACCTGATAAAGAAATACCCAAAATATATAGAGAACTTGTAGAAACCTGTAAGACACACACACACACACACACACACACACACACAAAACCAACCTAATGATTAAAAAAAGAGGCAAAATTTGATCAGATACATCACCAAAGAAGATATGAATATTTAATTATAGATAAGCAATGAGAAACGTTTTGATAAGATGGTCAAAATCATTAATTATTAGAGAAATTCAAACTAAAACCCAAAAGATACCAGTACACGCTCACTACTGTGGTTAAAAGGGGAAAGGCCAGGGGCGCCTGGGTGGCTTAGTCGGTTAAGCGTCCGACTTTCGCTTAGGTCATGATCTCGCGGTTCGTGGGTTCGGGCCCCGCGTCGGGCTCTGTGCTGACTGCCAGCTCAGAGCCTGGAGCCTGTTTCAGTCTGTGACTCCCTCTCTCTCTGACCCTCCCCTGCTCACACTGTCTCTCTCTCTATCTCCTAGAAATAAATAAAGCATTAAAAATCTTTAAAAAAAAAAAAAAGGGGAAAGGCCAGTATTAATAAATTGATGAAGTTGTGGAGCAATTAGAAATTTCTCATATGTTGTTGGTATGTATGTATATTCACATATTTAAATAGTCATGTTTCACATGCAAAGGAACTTAGCTCTATAATTCCAGAAATTAGATTCTCTTTCCATTTTGCTTTGACATTTCCTTTTTATCTAAAGTCAACTTGGATGAGCAATAATTTTGTAACCTCATTACCCTCAGCAAACTGGTATGAAATCTAGATTAGATGAAATTTGAAATATTCACCATATAGGTGTAGACTAGGATGTTTTTATTCTTATAAATGTGAATTTTTATTACATAGGCTATAACTAGAAATTGTGGTGACACAGTGCCATTTTTATTTAAGCATTTAAAAATACTTCCTTGAGGCACTTAAATGACTTGGTTAAGCGTCTCACTCTTGGTTTCATATCATGATCCCATGGTTTGTGGGTTCAAGCCCCATTTCAGGTCTGCTGCAGATGCTGAGCCTGCCTGGGACTTGTCTCTCCCCCTCTCTCTGCCCCTTCCCTGTTCATGCACATATTCTTTCTCTCCCCACCCCCTGCAAAACAAATAAATATAAAAATAATTTTTCAAGAGTTTTTAAAATATTTTTAATGATTTTAAAAAATTTATTTCTGAGAGAGAGAGGCAGCAGGAGCAGGGGAGGGTCAGAGAGAGAGAGAGAGAGAGAGGGAGATACAGAATCCAAAGCAGGCTCCAGGCTCTCAGTACAGAGCCTGACGCGGGGCTCGAACCTACGAATCATGAGATCATGATCTGAGCCAAAGTTGGACAGGTAACCGACTGAGCCACCCAGGTACCCCTCAAGAGTTTTTTAACGAAACTATTTTGCAGTAAAGAAACCTGTTTTGGAGTCTCCATAATATTTAAAATGTTTAAAATTAAAAATATTTAATATGTTAAAATGTTTGCTTATTCTTCAGAAACATTTCCTAACAGTTCCTTTCTCAGATGTAGAAAATTCTGAACATGATGGTTTTTTTTTTTTTTAGATCTTTGTGTTTTATTGAACAATACAAGTAATTTTTTTTGTTTAAATCATTTTGGCTCAATTTTTGATACTAGAGTATACTGGGAAGGCTTGTGGCAGAATTATAATCATTAACCCATGTATCCATTTGTTATAAGCCCACTGCTGGGATAGGGGTTGTAGAGACCATTGAATACACAGACCCATGGGATACTTTCCTATCAGAATCAGTTTCAATAGAGGAACAAGACACTTTGACTCTTAAAAAATGTATTTTTCACGGAGTCTTTGCTTGGAATAGTTGTTAGGACTCTCAATAATATGTTATAATTTTATGTTCTAAGAACTAAAAGAATTAGGCTTAAATAAGATGGATAAAATATATGTTCTTTTGGAATAAATTACTTTGCCCTTTGTATATTCAAGCAATCTAAGGAATGAGTTATATTGGAATTCAGAAAATAGGCAGCTTGCTAATTGCAATATCAAGCTAAATGAATTAATCTGTTCTTCAGAGCTCTGATGAACGGCTTGAGTTTACTAATGCCATTATTGCAAAATATACCAGTTCTTGCTAAATAAAAAAGAAAAGATATCTAACACATGAGAAACACTGTACTGTGTGTGTAGTTGTTCTATGTTCAAGTGCATTTCTTACTTACGTAAACGACCTGTTTTATGATTAAAGGGAAATACTAGATTTTTTTGTTCCTTAATTTCGGGATTTTTAGTATTTGAAAAAGTCAATTTAATGTCAGATTTAGTGTAAAATAATTGAATGGAACCATATACTTGTTTGAGGTATTAATAGTCTTGCTACTTTATTCCTTAAGCATATGTTCAGAAATACTTTATATCTGTGGGTGGACTGGATATATTGTCTCAAGTTCTTGTGCAACTGGAATCTGATTCACACAAGACTCTTTCCAGTGCTAAGCTTGCAGTGGTGGTGACAAAGACAGTGGATGCATGTATTGCTGATAATCGTGAGTGAATATACTTAGTAATTTTTCTACAATTGCACTTTGTTTGAATTCAGCATGGTAAGTGTTGAAATGGTAGATGGAACACAAACATGGATTGGACTTCCAGTTTCTCACAAGTAGGATGTAATCTTACTTTTCTAGTCCAATTCCTTGTTTTCCCAAGGAGGTTAGGACTTCCCTAAGGGTTCAAAACTAGGTCTTCTGACTTCATCTAATGAGAGAATCAAGATAAGATTCTGTTATTTCTAAACCTTTGTTTCATCAAAAAAACAATATTAAGTTAAAAACTTTAGGTGAGAAATGGAAATTTTGGACACATAAGAAATGGAAAACCCAATTTATAGTTTTTTTTAAGTTACATTAAGAATTAACTTATGCCAAAAAAAAAAAAAAAAAAAAAAAAAAAAAAAAGAATTAACTTATGCCTCTTTCTAATAAGTATAAGGTCTGACTTACCCAGCCATAACTAGTGCATGGCAGATCCAGACTTGAACCCATGGCTACTTCTGACATGTACAGATATTGAGGAATGATAGTCTGTAAATCTCTGTAATAAGCAACACTCTTAAAATTCACAAATAACTGAAAAATAAATAGGTTATTTTTTAACACTTGAGTTATTAGGGGCCTGCTATGTGCTGGGCTCTTTGTGAGCTCTAGAGATACAAAAATGATTAAGATATAGTCCCTTGAAGAATTCACAACCTTACTGTTGATATCAATATTGTTAGACACTGGGTGAACTCTGTTAGAAACGCTGTTAGAAGAAGTATAACTTAAAATGGCAGCTTCTGGAATTTTGTCATATCTCATTGTGACAGCTTCAGGTATGCTTCATTGTGTCATTAACATTAGTAGAACTTTGGCCAGTTAATAATGTATTTCAGTTATGGGCAGGAGTCCTAGAGACATAGGAAGGTCTCTAGTCCATCTAGATAGGAAGAGGTGTATAAGCTGAGAGTAAGCATATTCAGCTTTTAGGAAGGCAGTATTATTCATACTCACAGCATTATGCAGGATAATTAAGAAGAAACCATTCTTTATAAAATAGGCTTTAGTAAACTGTCTTAAGTTTGGGAAGTGGGATTAATGAGGACTGTAAGCCACCATCTTATTACAATGCATTTATTTATATTCACATATACATACATATTAAATGTATGAGATATTAATATTAGATATTCTATAGATATGATATCGTTCTCCCAGGATAAGATCTGACATATATATATATATATATATATAGTTATGAGTTTTAAGTTTATACTTTTTTTTTCTCTATTTTATACTAATAGCTACTTTTGGAGTAATACTATCTAAGTATCAGATTGTTTCAAAACTTCTGACATTACTGCTTCATGAAAGTCTGGATTCAGGAGAAAAATTTAGCATCATACTTACTCTTGGTCATTGCACAGAGGATTGTGGTAAGTATTGCATTTATGTAGTATGCTTATTAAAACAATGAACTAGAAATCCACTTTTGTATTTTTCCTCACTTTCATATGAAAGACTTGAAAGTACTGCCTTTCTCCAAGTTATTCAGTCCCCAAACCAGTCATTTTGCTCTTTATCCTCCTTCATCCATACTCTTCCTTATCCCTTTCTGTCCAGTTCCAGTTTAGGCCTTCAGCCCTTCAACATCTTTCACCAATGTTATTGGAATAGATTTCTCCTTGTGTTCCCTTTCTTCTGTCTCCATTTTTCAATCCAATCATCACACTGCTGCACAGATCTGATTCCGTTCTCCCTTACTGAAAACCTTTGAAAGTCCTATTTTTCTTTCTCCACTTATCATTCTCTTTTTTCTCCTCACCTTCCATATTCCTCCCTCTTTCCAATCTCCTCCTGCTCTCTCTCTCTGTCCACTTTCCTCCTTTCCAACCCTCTTCACATTCGTCTCTCCCTCTCCTTCCAATCTCTTCTCTCCTCTTGGCTCCCTGCCCAACTTTTGCACTCTCCTTGCTTTGCTATCTCTTGCTTCTTCTGCCCTCTCTTACCTCATTTTCCGTTACCTCCATTAGTTTATTTCTCTGTTCTTTCTCTTAACTTTTGTATAATTTAGAATTTACTGTACCTTTAGATTTTTTTATTTTCATTTTTTATTGTGGCTTAATTTGACAACTATATGTAATTTCTTTTTTCAACTATACCTTTTTTAACCAAGTGAGGGCTGGAGTTTTTTTGTACTCTTCTGAGGTATGGCATACCCCATAGCTGTTATTTTAGCAGTCATCACTTATGAGACGGGTATTTTATGTCAGTAGAATATTTCCTAAATTGAAAATACTTTGAAACAATTTTTCTCTATATTAAAATTTAAACTATGTTCATAATTAACACAAAGAAGAATTATGACCTTATGCAGATAGTTTGTGATGAAATAACTATCTTCTACTCTCATTTTTGATATATTTTCCAGAGGAAAATCAGTATGACCTTTTTAAAAACAATGGGCTTCCACTCATGATACAAGCTTTAACTGAATCACATAATGAGGAACTAAACAAAGCTGCCACTTTTGTGCTTCACAATTGTAAAAAAATTAGTAAGTATATTGTTACTTTAAAAAAATACTGAAGTTTATGAAAGAGAATTTATATCTGCTGAATGAGTCAAACCCCTTAAGCTCCCAGGTTCTTCTTAACATTTGAAAAGCAGAGTATATAATTTGGACATGACTAGAGTGTTTCATCATATAAAAAAACCTATCTGGAAGAGAGCAACAATATAGATAATTTTCTTATTTTGTGCTCTGGACAAAATCAGTTGTAGGACTTAAATTTGAGGACTACAGGTGACTTATGGTTAAATTATAAAGTATATTTCATATATTTATTTTATAAACTGAGTTCCTGTTATTTGCCAGGCACTCTGCTAGGTTTTAGGGATAGAATGATTAAGAAACAACAGTCTACACTCATAGAGCTTAGTTTAACTAGATAAAGAGGTACTTATTGAGCAATCTCAAAAATGAATGGTTACATATTAACCTAAGGGCTAGGAATGGTTGGAGCAATAGATCTTAGAAAGCAAAGAACAAAAGACTGTGATCTAGACTTGGAGCAGAAAAGCCTTTGGAGGAAGTGACTCTTGAGCTGATATCTGAACGTATAGCATTAACTAGGTGAAAAGGGAATTTGTTATGGACTAATGTCTCAGGCATGAGCAACAGTGAGGCATAAAGACCCTGTGATCAGAGGGAGTATGCATTGAAGGATTGATGGCCATTGAATAGGTAAGTCTTCATGGAAGGAAAATTGCTGTTGCAATGTGTAAAAAGAAAACTTAAAAGATTATGGGAAGGAACCACTCTGTAAAAGCTGTTGAAAAAGAAAACTACAACTGGTATCCAGATACCTGAGGATATTTATGTATCTGGCATAACATATTTTCATGTTACTCTTTTTCTTATAACTCTGAAGATTAAAGTCTGATTTATGACTGGGGCTTGGACCTCTGCCAAGCACACACTTTCTATTTATTTTGTGTACCATTTAGATAGTTAATTTAGTCTAGATGGGCAAAATTTAGAGAAGTGGGTGTGCTGCACTAGGTTGTCTGTATTTAAAGTGTTAAAATTATATTTCAAGTGTCAAAAAAACATTTCCAGTAATGGATAAATTCACTTTTTTTCCCTATATTATGAAGCTGAAAAATTATGTCTAAGTCTAGGAGAATACTCTTTTGATGAGAATGAAAAACAATTAGAAGACATAAATACGAAAGAGAAGAATCTTGAAGATTACTGGAAGAAAGCAAAGGAAATTCTACACAGAATAGAACAGCTTGAAAGAGAAGGAAATGAGGTTGGCTTTTTTGTTTCAAAGAATATAGAACTTTTTTTAAGTTTTTTTTTTTTTTCAGTAGAGGTTGAAGGGTAAAAGGTTTTTTCTGCTATTTTAAATTTTTTATTGGTTTTAAATTTAAAATTAAATAGTGATACTTGAGTAACCATCTTTGAGCATAGAAAGAAAAGATATTTAAGAAGTGGAAATGCTGAGGGGCGCCTGGGTGGCTTAGTCGGTTAAGCGTCCGACTTTCGCTTAGGTCATGATCTCGCGGTTCGTGGGTTCGAGCCCCGAGGCGGGCTCTGTGCTGACTGCCAGCTCAGAGCCCGGAGCCTGCTTCAGTCTGTGACTCCCTCTCTCTCTGACCCTCCCCTGCTCATGCTGTCTCTCTCTCTCTCTCCTAGAAATAAATAAAACATTTAACAAAAATTAAAAAAAAAAAGTGGAAATGATGAGGGGCGCCTGGGTGGCTCAGTCAGTTAAGTGTCCGACTTCGGCTCAAGTCATGACTTCACGGTTAATGAGTTCGAGTGCCATGTTGGGCTCTGTGCTCACAGCTCAGAGCCTGCAGCCTGCTTTGAATTCTTTGTTTCCCTCTTTCTCTGACCCTCCCCAGCTCACACTCTGTGTTTCTCTCGAAAAATAAACATTAAACAAAAATTTTTTTTTAAAAAGTGGAAATGATGACTGAAAAAATAAGAGACATGGAAGATAAAGGCCAGACATGGAAGATAGAGCTCTAACAATTGTATAATAAGGGTTTAAGAAAAAGGATGGAAGTAATAATCTCTCATATTTGTGTGTGTGTGTGTGTGTATATATATATGTATATATATACACATACATATACATGTTTCTATATTTTTCCATGTATGTGAAATTTGTGTTTTTGTGCATGTACTTTTAAAAAATGTTTATTTATTTTTGATCGGGCGCCTGGGTGGCTCAGTTGATTGGGTACCTGTCTTCATCTCAGGTCATGATCTTGTCTTTGTGAATCCCAGCCCCTTGTGGGTAAGCTCAAGCCCCACTTTGGGCTCTGCACTCTTTCTCCCTTTCTCTCTGTACCTTGTGGGATTCTCTCTCCCTCTGTTTCTGCCCCTTACTCACTCATGCTCTGTCTCAAAAAAATAATTTAAAAAATTTCTTTAATGTTTATTTTTGAGAGAGAGCGAGAGAGCACGAGCAGGGGAGGAGCAAAGAGAAGGGGGGACAGAGGATCCAAAGCAGACTCTGTGCTGACAGCAGAGAGCTCCATGCAGGGCTCAAACTCACGAACCATGAGATCATGACCTGAGCTGAAGTTGGATGCTCAACCAACTGAGCCACCCAGGTGCTCCTTTGTGCATACATTTTTAAAAATAAATGCATATGAGGCATCTGGGTGGCCCATTTGGTTAAGCGTCTGACTTTGGGTCAGGTCATCATTTCAGGGTTAGTGGGTTTGAGCCCTGCGTCGGGCTGTGTGCTGACAGCTCAGAGTCTGGAGCTTGCTTTGAATCATGTGTCTCATTCTCTCTCTGCCCCTCCCCCACTTGTCTTCTGCCTCTCTCTATCTCTCAAAAATAAACACATGTAAAATAAATACATAAAATAAAAATAAAAGCATAGTACTCAACTTAGTATAATAGGATAGTAATTTCATTCTTTTAAATGACTGAGTAGTATTCAATATTAAACATTATTATGAATTTATTTAACTAGTACTTTATTGAGGCCATTTAGATTATATTCAATCTCTCACCAGTGTAGACAACTCTAGAGTAAACATCTTGCTACATATATAAATACATTTGTTGTTGTTGAGTTTATTTTTATTGTGGCACCTGGGTGGCTCAGTTGGTTGAATGTCCAACTTTGGCTCAGGTCAGGATCTTGTGGTTCATGGCTTTGATCCCTGTGTCAGGCTCTGTGCTGACAACTTGGACCCTGGATGAAACCTACTTTGGATTCCGTATCTCCCTCTCCTGCTCATGCTGTGTCTCTCTCTCTGAAAAATAAATAAGCAATAAAAATTTTTTTAAGTTTATTTATTTTGAGAGAGAGAGAACGAGCAGTGTAGGTTCAGAGAGAGAAGGAGACAGAATTCAAAGCAGTCTCCGCACTGTTACCGCAGAGCCCAATGTACAGCTTGAACTCGAACCATGAAATCATGACCTGAGCTGAAATCGAGTCAGATGCTTAAGTGACTGAGCCACCCAGGTGGTAAATATATATATTTATAATAGCTTTACTAAGATGTAAATCACATTCCGTACAATTGACCTGATAAAGGGGATATTTCATTGATTTTTAGTATACCCACAGAATTGTGCAGCCCTTACCGCAATCAATCTTAGAACACTTTTTTTTTTAATGTTTTTATTTATTTCTAGGAGAGAGAGAGAGAGAGACAGCGTGAGGAGGGGAGGGTCAGAGAGAGAGGGAGTCACAGACTGAAACAGGCTCCAGGCTCCGAGCTGGCAGTAAGCACAGAGCCCGACACGGGGCTCGAACCCACGAACCGTGAGATTATGACCTAAGCGAAAGTCGGACGCTTAACCGACTAAGCCACCCAGGTGCCCCCATTTTTATCACCCCAAAAAGAAACCCCATACCTTTTAGCAGTCACCCTCCTTGTTCCCCCCATCTATTCTTCCCACCACCCCATCCTAGGCAACCACCAAACTATTTTCTGTGTCTATATATTTACCTATTCTGTACTTTTTATATAAATTGAATCATATAACATGTGGTCTTTTGTGACTGGCTTCTTTCATTTAGCATAATGTTTTCAAGGTTTATGTATGTTTATATTAGTATTTCATTCCTTTTTAAAAAAGCTTTATTGAGGGGCGCCTGGGTGGTTCTCAGTTGATTAAGCATCCAACTTCGGCTTAGGTCATGATCTTGCGGTTCGTGGGTTTGAGCCCTGCGTCAGGCTCTGTGCTGACAGCTAGCTCAGAACCTGGAGTCTGCTTCAGATTCTGTATCTCCCTCTCTCTCTGACCCTCCCCTGCTCACGCTCTCTGTCTCTGTCTCTGTCTCTCAGAAATAAATAAAACATTAAAAAAATTTTTTTAAAGCTTTATTGAGATGTAATTCACATACCATGCAGTTTGCTCATTTAAAGTGTACAGTTCAGGGGCACCTGGGTGGCTCAGTCGGTTAAACATCCAACTTCAGCTTAGGTCATGATTTCGCGGTTCATGGGTTCAAGCCCCACATCGGGCTCTGTGCTGACAGCTAGCTCAGAGCCTGGAGCCTGTTTTGGATTCTATGTCTCCCTCTCTCTCTGACCCTCCCCTGTTCACGCTGTCTCTCTCTCTCTCTCTCTCTCTCTCTAAGAAATAAATAAAAAAACGTTAAAAATAAATAAAGTGTATAGTAGTGTTTAGTATATTTACAGATATGTGCAACTATAGTCAATTACATTATTTTTATCACCTCAGAATGGAACTCTGTACCCTTTAGGTATTTCCCCGCATCCTCCATTGCCAGCTATATACAGTCCTCTATCTGTCTTTATAGATTTGCCTATTCTAAATATTTCATATGAATGAAATTATGTAATATGTGATATTTTGTGACTGGCTTCTTTCAGTTAGCCTGTTTTCAGTGCTCATTCATGTTTTAGCATGCATCAGTACATCTTTCCTTTTTTTTTTTTTAAGTTTATTTATTTTGAGAGAGAGCGTGTTTGTGAGTATGCATGAGCAGGGAAGGAGTAGAGAGAGGGAGAGAGAGAATCCCAAGTAGGCTCTGCACTGTCTTGATCTCACCAATCATGAGATCGTGACCTGAGCCAAAATCAAGAGTTGGATGCTCCACCATCTGAGCCACCCAGGTGCCCCATTACTTACTCCTTTTAAAGGCCAAATAATTTTCCATTGTATGGGTATATCACATTTTGTTTATGTATTCATCACTTGATGGACATGTTCTTTACTTGTAATCTATGTCTTTGTGGTTAGCATGGGTTTTTTGTAGACAGCATATAGTTTGGTCTTTTTTATTCTGTGTGACAATTTCTAGCTTTTAGTTGATATGATCACTTCATTTATGTTTAATGTAATTATTGGTATGTTTGGGTTTAAGTCTACTATCTAGCTACTTTTTTCCTATTTATACTATTCTTTGTTCCATGTTTTTCTACTCTCCTTTCTTCATTTATATTATTTTAAAATATTCTAGCTCATCTTAGATTTTTGGCTAAATAGTCCTGATTTTTTAACTGATTGCTTTAGGATTTATAATAAATACCTATAACTGATCATGGTCTATATTCAACTAATATTATTTGTGTATATATTGTAAGACCCTTGTAATAGCATGCTTACATTTCCATTTGTTCTTTGTGCTGTTGTTGCCATATATTATTTTACTGCTACCTTTGTTATAAATTGTCCAGTAATGTTATTGTTTCTGCTTTAGATAATTTTTTTTCTGAAATGTTTTATTTTATATTAAGATACTATTTACATATGATAATCACACATTTCAAGTATATATTTTGAATTATGATAATTTATACAGTGGTGTAACTATCATGACAAGTTAATAGAACAGTTCACTTACCCTAAAATGTTTTCTTGTGTCCCTTTGCAAACAGTCCCATATTCCCCATCTTCAGACCCTCATGGATCTATTTTCTGTTACTAGTTTTCTTTTTCTATAATTTCGTGTAAGGCGAATTATATATTACATAATCTTTTGTGTTTGACTCATTTAACATATAACATGTTTGAGATTCACCAGTGTTGTTTTATTAATATTTGTTCCTTTTTACTGCTGAGTGATATTCTATGCTATGGACATACTACAACTTGTTTATCTATTCCCCAGTTGATGGATATTTGGATTTCTTCTAGATCGTGACTACTGTGACTTATGTTGCTATAAACATTGGCTTACACTTCTTCATGTGAAGTTTACATTTTCATTTCTCTTGGGTAAATACCTAGGAGTGGAATCACTGGACAATTATACCTGAAATACACAGTGAACCTCTCTAATGATACAAGTCTACCTCCACTCATTACCACTCAAAACAACAGAACACCAAAAGAATAAAAAGTCCCTTCTTTCTCTTCCAGCCTTGTACTGTCCTAGCATTTGCTAATAACAGAGATTGACATCAATGCTAGCTATAGAGTCTAGTTTCAGTTTTACAGTGTGGGGCAAAAAAGGATTGGTTTGGAGTTGAGGAACAATAAATTAATAACTAGTGTACCCCTTCGGCCAAATATACCACTGTTACCCCGGGGTACTCCTTTACTGTCATCTCATAGGTTCTCTTTGTACCTACCCTTCCTAAGAAGTTTGATTTCCTGTTTGCTGGATCCCATGTCATCCTTTGTTTGTTTGTTTGTTTGCTCAGTGTTCTCATATTTATTTTTTATTTATTTTTTAAAGATGTATTCCTTTTTGAGAGACAAAGAGAGACAGAATGTGAACAGCAGTGGGGCAGAAAAGGAGGGAGACACAGAATGCTAAGCAGGCCCCAGGCTCTGAGCTGTCAGCACAGAGCCCCACATGGGGCTTGAACTCAGAAACCCTAAGATCATGACCTGAGCAAAGTCAGATGCTAACCATGATGCTTGAACTCAGAAACTGCAAGATCATGACCTGAGCGAAGTCAGATGTTTAACTGACTGAGCCACTCAGGGGCCCCTCATATTTATTTTTTAAATGAATGTGTTTTTCTCTTCTGTCATATTTGTAGTTACCAAAACTTCTTTTTTTACTCAGTTTAAATTATCTTATTCTTTTTCATGGACTTAAGACATCATTGGCATTCTTCTCTTAAATGTATCAGTGATTATTTTCATTAAAATTTTTTTCTTCCTGGGGCGCCTGGGTGGCTTAGTCGGTTAAGCATCCGACTTTCGCTTGGGTCATGATCTCACGGTTCGTGGGTTCGAGTTCCGTGTCGGGCTCTGTGCTGACTGCCAGCTCAGAGCCTGGAGCCTGTTTCAGTCTGTGACTCCCTCTCTCTCTGACCCTCCCCTGCTCATGCTGTCTGTCTCTCTCTTCTAGAAATAAAAATAAAACATTAAAAAAAATTTTTTTTCTTCCTATTTCTTCTTTTTCCTCTGAGATTTCCCTCCCTCCACCTACCTGCCTGCCTGCCCGCCCTCTGTCTCCCTCTCTCTCTCTTTCTTTCTCCTTGATCTCTAGTTTTCTTCATATTTCTGGTAGTCTTTGGTTGCTACTAATATTGAAGAGTCAGATACTGTGGGTGACTCAGTTAAGTGTCCGACTCTTGATTTTGGCTCAGGTCATAATCTCACAGTTTGTGGGATTAAGCCCCACGTTGGGCTCTGTGCTAACAGGGCAGAGCCTGCTTGGGATTCTCCCTCTCCTCTCTCTGCTCTTACCTCTCTCTCTTTCTCTCTCTCTCTCTCTCTCTCTCTCAAAAATAAATAAATAGGGGCGCCTGGGTGGCTTAGTCGGTTAAGTGTCCGACTTTCTCTTAGGTCTTGATCTTGCAGTTCGTGGGTTCGAGCCCCGCATCGGGCTCTGTGCTGATTGCCAGCTCAGAGCCCGGAGCCTGTTTCAGTCTGACTCCCTCTCTCTCTGACCCTCCCCTGCTCACGCTGTCTCTCTCTCTCTCCTAGAAATAAAATAAAATAAATAAATAAATAAATAAACTTAAAAGTCAAAAAGTGAAAGTCTTTTTGGAAATTTGTCAATTACGAATTTTCATAGGATTAATTAGATGGGTCGTTTCTGGGGAGAACGTCCAGTGTCTAATCTTCTGCCTAGACATTTTGGAATCAAAATGGAAGAGAGCTTATGGGTCTTAGTATTCAGTATGTGAATATTTGCTTAGTTTCTTGAATAGTATTCTGCCTTCAGCTTTGTTTGGTGTCCTCTGTTGTAGAGACTCCTGTGTTATCCCTTCCAGAGATTAAACTTTCAACCTTGGAGAAGAAGGGGACCTGGTATCAGTAGCTGCCTGCTAAACATGTATATGTATGTAGGGGTTGAGATCTAGTCATCCAGCTACTTCTTAAATAGACTTTCATCCAGTCTTCCTATTTTTAACCCCATCCTCAACCCATGTTCTAGAGGTTCTGGTATCTCCAATTCCTAAGCCTTTTGAGAGTTTGGCAGCACATTCTAGGTAGTTTATTAGTTTTCCCATTATCAGCTTTGGAGTCAGCTTTATCAGGTCCTCTAGTTAGGTTATCTTTAACCTGCCTGTTTTCAGGTTCCTTTGGAAATTTTTTTTTGCCTTTATTTCTTGTTTCATTTCTCCTTGTCCTTGTGGGTTTATACCTTATAAAAACTGTTGTTCAGTTGGGGTTTTTTTTTTTGAAGGACCAAAATTAAATAGGGGTGTTAAATTCACCAACTTTACCAGAAGCCCTCTTAATTTTTTTTTAATGTTTGTTTATTTATTTTTTGAGAGCGAGAGCACAAGCAAGGTAGGGGCAGAGAGAAGGAGGGAGACAGGGAATCCGAAGCAGCCTCCAGGCTCCAAGCTGTCAGCACAGAGTCTGATGCAGGGCTTGAACTCACCAACCATGAGAGCATGACCTGAGCCAAAGTCAGATGTTTAACTGACAGCCACCCAGGCGCCCTAATTTTTTTTTTTAAATGTTTTATTTATGTCTAAGAGAGAGAGAGAGAGAGAGACAGCATGAGCAGGGGAGGGTCAGAGAGAGAGGGAGTCACAGACTCTGAAACAGGCTCCAGGCTCTGAGCTGCCAGTCAGCACAGAGCCCGACGCAGGGCTCAAACCCACGAACCGCGAGATCATGACCTAAGCGAAAGTCAGACGCTTAACCGACTAAGCCACCCAGGTGCCCCATGGCGCCCTAATTTTTAATTTTTTTTAAAAAAATTTTTAAGTAGGCTTCATAGGTAGTACAGAGCCCATGACAGGGCTTGAACTCATGCCCCTGAGATCAAGACCTGAGGTAAGATGAAGAGTCAGATGTATAACCAACTAAGCCACCCAGGCACCCCCTATTCTTTTTTGTTGCAGAGTAGTCCATTGGTGGATATGCTCACTCCCTTTTGAACATTCGGGTTATTCCAACTTTTAGCTATTACAATGCTGCAGATAATAATGTTAACATTTTGCACTCACCTGAATACTTTCCCATAAAAATAAGATGTGTTTGCCTTAACATAAGTTTATGTAGGATTTGTTTTTAATTTTTATTTTGAGAGAGAGAGAACACATTCATGCATGCGTATGTGCGAGCAGAGGATGGGCAGAGAGAGAGAGAGGGAGAGAGAGAATCCTGAGGAGGCTCCTTGCTGTCAGCACAGAGCCTGACATGGGGCTTGATCCCATGAGCTATGAGATCGTGACCTGATCCAAAATTAAGAGTAGGACACTTAACAAACTGAGCTACCAAGGTGCCCCTATCTATAGGATATTTTTGTAAAGGTGTACAAGTTTTGGGGCGCCTGGGTGGCTCAGTCGGTTAAGTGTCCGGTTTCGGCTTAGGTCATGATCTCACAGTTTGTGGGTTCGAGCCCCACGTCAGGCTCTGTGCTGATAGCTAGCTCAGAGCCTGGAGCCTGTCTTCGGATCCTGTGTCTCCCTCTCTTTCTGTCCCTCTCCTGCTCATGCTCTCTCTCAAAAAAAAAAAAAAAGTATACAAATTTTATTATGAAAGATACTGTTAAACTGTTTCTCCATAGAAGTTGTGCAATTAATGCTCTCACCATTGAGGTATGAGAGAGTTTCCCTATACTCTTTCAGTCTTTGCCAGTGTCCTAGATGAATGCTGTCTCAGTGTAGCTTTATTGTGCATCTGGGATGGGGCATTTTTTTCTTAAGTTTAAGAGCTGTTTATATTTCCTTTCCTATTAACTGCTCATCTCCTTTTCCTATTTTTCTACACTATTGTTGATCTTTTTCATTTTTCACTATAGTAGCTTTTCATAAATGTTGATGGAAATGTGGAGCCTGGGTGGCTCAGTTGGTTAAGCATCCGAATTTGGCTCAGGTCATGATCTCACTGTCTGTGGGTTCAAGTCCCACATGGTGCTCTGTGCTGACAGCTCAGAGCCTGGAACCTGCTTTGGATTCTTTGTCTCCCTCTCTTTCTCTGCCCCTCTCCTTTCATGCTCTGTCTCTCTCTCTCTCAAGAATAAGCGTTAAAAATTTTTTAAAAAATTAATGTTGATAGAAAAATCATACCCCAAGACATGACTTATACAAATTCTTTCTAGATGTTTTGGTAATCATTTGGTTTTGCTTCTGACCTTTTCTTCTGTGTCCTCCCCAACCCCACCCCCATGTTATTCTTGGTCTGTAGTAGAACTTTGAAAAAAAATTTCATGTGGTCAACTATATTAGTTTCTTTTATGATTTATTGATTCTCTGTGATATTTAGAAATGCCTTCCTCCCCTTTGTAATTTTAAAATGTTATGTTTTCTTTTAGAATATATACAATTTCTGGAGCACCTGGGTGGATCAGTTAGTTAAACGTCTGACTTCAGCTCAGGGTCATGACCTGGTGGTTCATGAGTTTGAGTCCCACATCGTGCTTTCTGCTGTCAGTGCAGAGCTCATTTTGGATCTTCTGTCTCTCTCTCTCTCTGTCCCTTTTCCACTCATGCTCTCCCTAGTTCAAAAATAAACATTAAAAAAAATATATATATATAGTTTCATTTTTTTATATATCAATATGTAGCTCATTTTGACTTATTTTTAAAGTTCATTTATTTATTTTGAGAGAGAGAGCATGAACAGGGTAGGGACAGAGAAACGGAGAAAGAGAATCCCAAGCAGGCTCCACACTGTTAGCACAGAGTCTGATGTGGAGCTCGAACTCATGAACTGTGAGATCATGACCTGAGAGGAAGTTGGACACTTAACCAACTGAGCCACCCAGGTGCCCCCCGCCAGATCGTTTATTAAATAAATTCCCTTTTCTTGTTAATGTAAATGTCCCTTTTATTATGTATATTCTATCGACAATCATGAACTTTTCCTACATTATTTAAAGAGAGTATAAATTGGATTATAAAGCAAATGTATTATCTTGAAACTATTTACTTGTCATTTTTACATTATAGGAAAAAATACAAAGAGAAAAATATAAGGATAATGTTTCATCTATGAAGATAAATATTCAAAATACACTGAAACACCTCCATGCAGATAGTATTGGTGGAGGCCCTAAAGCAGAAGATAAGGATAAAAACCAGTCTAGAAAGCTTCAGAGTTATAAGTCCCATGGAATCCTATCTACAGCATGTACAAATGATCACCAAATGAAGACCCTGTTAAAGAGAGCAAATCCAGTTAATGCTTGTTATAGGGAGAGTGGACAAAATAAGACTTTATGTAAAGCCAATTCAAGCGATAGTAAAAACTTACATGAAGGAATAACTTTTGAAAAAAAGAATTCTGTTTCTCAATCAAGGTATAGTTTAATGTTTCTAACATACATTTATTTATTTATCTATCTATCTATCAAGTATTTTTTTGTGCAGTACTATGTTGTTAAGCCCTGGACTGTAGAAATGATAAAAAATGGTCTTGGGAGGAGCCTAATTGGAAATGTTGGGAATGGAGTTTGGATGAGGAGATATGGGCCAGTTCATCTAGGACCTTGCATGTCACACTCAGAATCTTTGTTTTCATTCATAGAGCCTAAGGAGCCATTGACAGTTTTAAACTGAGTGACATAAGGTTTGCATTTTAGAAGGGATATTCAGAGAACTTAACCTGAAACCCTATACTCCAGTGACAATGCATGCATTAATAATCCATTAGCAATGTAGCAAACACCAGTTTATAAGTTTAATTTGATAAAAAAGGAGTAGTGTATGATGAAAATCTGGCTCAGAATTGCCTTTTCATTTGTTCCTTGCACTTCGCCTCCAGTTCATGACCTTTCTCCCTCAGGTAGCCTGTGGGGCTGGACCTGAGATTGTACTTTTTCTTAAACATTTACTTGTGTTCTCTCCTCTGGTGGTTACTGTGCTAGTAGGGAAACAGAAGAGTGTTGCTGCTATGTTCTGGGAAGGTTGCAAGGTAAATAGAATATTAGGGAGAAGGATTACATCATCACCACTCCTTTTTTTTTCCTTTGCAAAACCATTCTTGATGTTAATTTTAACCTGATTCTCAGGGATGTGGAATTGGAAAGCATTGAGGTATGCCCTTGGGCCAGCTGTCTTGCTCTCCATCCCATTGATTTTGTTCTCTCTTTTTTTTCCCCCTTCATTCCTTTCTGTTTTCCTCTTTTTTTTTTTTTTTTTTAAAGTTTGTTTGCTCGTTTATTTAAGTAATCTCTACACCCAACACAGACAGGGCTTAAGCCCATGACTCTGAGATCAAGAGTTACATGTTCTTCCAACTGAACCAGATAGGCGCCCAATGCTTTTTGCTTTTATAACTTTTTCCCCGTGTTTCTGCTGGCATTAGTATTACTGCCTTTTGGAATCTTGTTTAACTCCACTTTTAGAAATGAGGCATAACTATTACAAACGCTACTTTGGCAGAATTTGATAGTCTAGTAGATCCTGGTTCCATCTCCTTCTGCCTGCCAGACACCCAGAATCACACTGCTGCTTACAGAAACATTTGTGCATGCATCGAACAGTATATTTTCTTCTAATTATCTGGTGTCTGTTTTCTTTTAGTGACCATGTTTTTAAACCTCCAATTCCTGTTGTCAAAAATAGAAAGCAGGAGTTACCAGTAACAGGTATGATTAAAAATATTTCTTTGATTTTTCAAGAAAACATATTTAGGTAACTAAGACAGCTGAAAATGTATACTGGTATATTTGCCCTCTAACATAAAAACCACACTTTTGACTCTCTGG
The DNA here is from genome assembly GCF_003009895.1 of Hyaena hyaena. Classification (NCBI taxonomy): domain Eukaryota; kingdom Metazoa; phylum Chordata; class Mammalia; order Carnivora; family Hyaenidae; genus Hyaena; species Hyaena hyaena. Next base: position 805,097 of record NW_024080649.1, on the reverse strand, counting down.
CGTAAATACTTCAATTACCTGTTATTGATATCTAGAACCTTTCTGTTTATCCAGTAAGATGACTGTTTATGTAGTACTGTGCTAAAGTTTATGAAAATCTTGAGAAGTAATATATCATGTAAATGTCAGGTCCTTTTCATTAATCAAAAGAATCTTAAATGTTGCAATTTTTTTCCAGATCCATTTACATTATGTTCAGATATAATAAATAAAGAAGTCATCAGTTTTCTAGCAACTGACAGTCATTCTAAAATGTTGAAGTATAGATGCTCAGGTAAATATTTCTTATACAGTTGTTTTGTGATTAAAACTTCGTATGATATTAGTTAACTAGACTTTGTAATAATTCTGCCTGTGTGATTTAAACTTCATTTCTTTTAGGAGCACCTGGGGGGCTTAGTTAGTTAAGCATCTGTCTTTGGCTCAGGTCATGATCTCGTGGTTCATGAATTTGAGCCCCATATCAGACTCTCTGCTGTCAGTGTGGAGCCTGCTTCAGATCCTGTCTCGTTTCTGTTACTCGCACACATGCACAACACTCTTTCACTTTTTCTCTCAAAAATAAATAAAAATTAAAAAAAAAACCCTTCATTTCCTTTAGAGAAATAACAGTCTGGAGTATCATAAAACATTCAGATTAATACCTCCTATCTGTATTAGCCTGTGCTTCCAGTATTTCTTACATGAATCACCACAGCTAACATTTTTTTTTATTACTTTATTATTCTGTCACAATTAATACCATCTACATGTTTAACTTTTCTGAGTAAGGTAAACATTTTTTATATTTTCCGAGGGCATCAATGGGTATATATTCTGGATAATGCTGTACACATTAGGCATTAAGTATTAAAAATACCTATTTTTATGTCTGTAGTTAATATATAAATATTATTGGTTTTCTATGCCCCATTAGTTATTTTTTCTGCACGACTCCTGTAGTGTTTCACAGTGCTTAACCCATTCCTTCTCCTCCTCCATAACCTGATATTTCCTCTTTGTTTTAGTGTCTCACTCTGTTCTATGGACAAAATTGAGGCTATTCCTTATTAGGCTCAAAATACCACTATTCTTTAGTCTTGGATGTAGAGTTTGTCTCTATTACTCTAAAACTATCTATATCTAACTATAATCTGAATGCCATCTCTTTTTTCCTCCTCATTTTAATACTTGTAAAATCTTTATCTTCATTACCTTTCTATCCATTAACTCCTTTTGTCCCACCTTAAACTTTGTTTCTCCTTGTTTTAAAGAGAAAAATCTAGGGGTGCCTGGCTGGCTCAGTTGGAGGAGCATGTGACTCTTGATCTTGGGATTGTGGGTTTGAGCTCCACGTTGGGTGTAGAGATTACTAAAACTTAAAAAGAAAAATCTAAAAACTAGAGGTGACTTGCTGTCCCTTCAAGTGTTCATCTGCTCGCTCTTTCATTTATTACCAGATGCTTGCTCCACTTGTATGCACAAACATGCTCTCTCTCTCTCTCTCAAAAAATAAAAATAAAAAAATAAAATTTTATATGTGAAACACAACATAATCAATATCTTTTGGATACCACAGGAGTTACTAGCTCAAAGTCGTTTACAATTTCACCATTAGATTGCACTGCATTCCTTTTGATGATGTGAAGTCATTGTGGCGCTGGGTTCCAGTGGTTGTTGTGATAAAAAGCAAGCACTGCATGAAAATGATGTGGAACAGGAAATGAGGGTGGCAGTCTCAGTCAGATTCCAAGATTTGAGAAGTTGTTGTATACTTAGTAGGTGAATATATCCCATTAGGAGTAACTATGGTTAGGGGTGCCTACCTGGCTCAGTCAGTAGAGCAATGTAACTCTTGATCTCAAGGTTGTGAGTTTGAGCCCCATGTTTCAGAGATTACTTAACAATAAAATCTTTAAAAAAAAAAAAAAGTAATTGTGATTAATAAGAATGAAATCTAAATATTTTTTTTTCTATTTAAGTGTATTATTTCTCAAATGGCTGCTAAGTTATTAGAACATAAATGCTTATTAAGTTGTTGGGACTTAATAGAAGATTGGTGTTTCTTTTGGCCTAGGGGTGCCATAAAAAAGCACCAGGACCTCAAGGATGCCATAAAGTGAGAAAGTTTGGGAACCTCTGGTCAGAAATTACTCCAGAGGGCAGAGGGAATACTCTATTACTGTTAACTCCCTTTCATACTTTAGTTTGTTTGAGATGGTTCTTTACTAGTTCCTTTCTTCGGTGATGATTCATTCACTTCACAGACACTTAAAGAGTGTTTATTCTTTGGCAGACATAGGGATCAAAGATTAATAGAACTAGTCCTCACCTCAAGGAGTCTGAAAACCACTTCATTTTATCACCTTTATTACTTTCTCTTTCTCTTCCTGCCAAATTTCTACAGGTATTTCCCCGCAAGGCATAATCTATAGCACTTAGTGCTGTTGCAGCATCTACTTTTGTGGCATCACCTGTCATTCAACTGATGATTTTCAAATCTTTATTTCTATGCTTGGCTTCTACCTTGGGTTATATATAGCCTCATCTTCCTTTTCTAGCTATACCTAGGACATACTTCAATATCTTGTTTTTACCTCAAGCCGAATGTATTTAAAACAACGTCTTTCTCCCTCTTAAATTGCCTTCCCTGCAGCCCCTCCATTTCTATTAGTGTTGTCACTATTCTTTTGGCCTCCCAGATTCAAAACTTAAATCATTTATAACCTTTTTTTCTCTTTACATCCCGTTTCCAGTCTGTCAAAATTTGTTCTTTTTTTCTTTCCCACATAGGCCCTTTTTGCTTCATGCTTCAATTACACCAGCAGCTTTCTAGCAACTTTCAATTACATTTTTTTGTTTTTCAGTTTTAAGTTTCACCAACCCCCAACTGTAATGAACATATTGCTGTTAACTTCTCTTTCTAATATGTACTTTTTATCATATTGCCAAGCTAAAGACCCCTCAGTGCTTCTCCGTAACTCACTGACTCAGACTCTCTGCCTGACTTTTAAATTTTTGTTGACTTTTATTCTGCTTCCACTTGTTAAATTTTACTGTATATTTGTTCTCTTTAAGTCTTCCGAAAAGTTGCTCTGCCTATTCCAAACTTTGTCATTCAATCAACTATCAAATTAAGAATTACCCTAAACTTTTCCCTTACCCCAGTAGCTCATTATTCACCAAGTTTTACCTCAAAAATCTCTACATTCTCCCTGTAAACGTCCTGTTTCAGAATCCCCTCATTTATATTCTGGACTGTTGAAGTAACCCCTCAACTGAACTTATCTTCAGCTAAGCTTTTTATGAGACAAATGAAATCATGTCAGTTCCCTACTTATAACTATCCTCTAGTTCCTTCCCCATTGACTTGGAGATAGAAATACTTAGCATGGCTTTCAAGACCATTCTCAGCTGGCCCCCTGCAGCCCTCACTAGCCTCAACTTTCCTCCTACTTTTTATACTCCAGCCACACCAAAGTACCTATAAGTCTCTGAACACACTATGCTTTTTCACTGTTTTGTTCTTTTGCACATATTTAATGTACTTGAAATGTGCTCATCCTAGCCAGCTTTCTGCCCGGCTAGCTTCTAGTCCTTTAGGAGTGGGCCACTAATACCATTAGGTGACAGGCAGATGGGGAACTTTATAATGGATGGATGTGGCTAACATCACCTGAACCTAGTAATCAATCTTAACATTAAAAAGAGATAGTCAGACTTTATGTGCTTCTTAACATGATGCAGTGAGAAGTCCTCAATACTACCTGTGGGGAATTCTACTAAAAACAGTTGAATCTGAATCTGATCAATCATCCAGATCTAATTACTAGTTTATTGGACACACAGGAACATTTTGAAGTTTGCACCTATCATGTAATCAGTGAAACCTAGCCTTTGGGTAACTCTGTAGTATAAATGATCTAGTGCCTATATCAAGTAAATGACAAGGAGGAAGAGAGGAAGATTGATAGATTAAAAGAAACTCGAGGCATTTCAACTGAAGGTAATGATGGACCTTCTTTGGATCATGATTTAAACAAACCAATTGTTAAAAGAAAGTTTTGAAATGGTAGGGAAATTTAAACACTCACTGGATATTTGTATTAGACATAATTTTTTAAGGTTTGATAATGGTTTTGTGAGAGTCCTTCTCTGTTAGGGATATATATGAAGTATTTACAGATGAAATGATACTTTAATGCAAATTCCAGGCTCCCTAATCCAGTGTATACATGGAGGGCAGAACAGAGTAAGTGGGCTGTAGAGAAAATATGACTGACCAAGACTTAATAATTATTGGAGGTGAATGATGGATATGTAGAGGTTCATTACACTTTTCCCTTTGCTCTTGTGTGTTTGAAATTTTCCATAATAAAACATTGAGACAGAAAGAGATGACAGAGCATAAGAGTTACTTCTTTTCGATATCTTTTCTAATGGTGACTCCTGCTGAGAACCTGACCAAACTAGTTTCTCCTTTTCTTTTTTTTTTTTTTTTACAAATAGTTTATTGTCAAATTAGTTTCCACATAACACTCAGTGCTCATCCCCACAAGTGTCCTCCTCCATGCCCATCTCCCCCTCCCCCCTAGTTTCTCCTTTTCTATATCATCCTAACTGTTCACAGCTCTATTGCAACACTTTTTTCACTGTATTGTATTGTCTTTAATCTCTCACATAACCTTCTTGACATACTTATAATTAAGTTCCTGATTTTACTTCAGTTACTATCATAAAGATATTTGCTTTCATAGATTTGCTACGAGATATTTTGTAATATCTATACATCACTTTAATTTGTTTTCTTTTAGGTTGCATAGCAGTAGGAAAATCCCTGAATAGCCGAAATTTTAGCAAGCTCTTGCACTCTTGCCCATACCAATGTGATCGTCACAAAGTCATTGTGGAAGCTGAAGACAGATATAAAAGTGAACTAAGGAAATCACTTATCTGTAACAAAAGTAATTAATTCAGCAGATTTGAAATTGTTATTATGACTATACCTTTTGAACTGTGATCTAGAACATTAAGTATATTAGAAAGCTAGAGGGTAAAATCATGTTGAAAAGAAAATGTCTTTGGGCAACCAGTGTTTCAAGATGTACCCGGGGAAAAGATTTAGCCTCTGGTGGTTTCAAAATTCTTCCTAATCCATCTAAGGATTCCCATTAGAAGTTGGGGCTGGGGGAAGGAAATATACTAATGGAATTGATGTGCAAATTGATGCTCTAAATACACTAAATGTTTTCTGTATTTTTCAGAATTTCTGCTGACCCCACGTAGGAGACGACAACTCAGTAGTGAATCTACTACCTCTGGAGAAATAAGTGAATATATTTAATTATTAAATAAACCTAAATTTCATATAGTTCTGAGAAAAAGAGGACAGCTGAATGACGGTTCTCATTGATGGTTCTTTTTTAAAATTTAATTTATTTTTTAGGGGCGCCTGGGTGGCTTAGTCGGTTAAGCGTCCGACTTTTGCTTAGGTCATGATCTCGCCGTTCGTGGGTTCAAGCCCCGCGTCGGGCTCTGTGCTGACTGCCAGCTGAGAGCCTGGAGCCTATTTCAGAGTCTGTATCTCCCTGTCTCTCTGACCTTCCCCTGCTCATGCTGTCTCTCTCTCTCTCCTAGAAATAAATAAAAATATTTTTTAAAAAAACTTAATTTATTTTTTAAATTTACATCCAAGTTAGTTAACATATAGTGCAACAGTGATTTCAGGAGTAGATTCCTTAATGCCCCTTAAGGTAGTAGCCCATCCCCTCCTCCCACAACCCCTCCAGTAACTCTCTAATTTTCTGTTGTTGTTGTTTCTTGTGCTTTTAGTAACCTATCCAAAAATCGTTGCCAAGATCCATGTCAAGAATTTTCGCCTACATTCTAAGAGTTTTACAGTTTCACTTCTTACATTTAAGTCTTTATTTTGAGCTAACGTTTATGAGTGGTGGAAGATGAGAGTATAGTTTCATTATTTTACATGTGAATATCCAACTTTTCCAGCACCATTTATTGCAGAGATGGTCTTTTCTACTTTGAATACACTTGACTCTCTAGTCAAATAGTAATTAACTACATATGCATAGGTTTATATCTAAGCTCTTTTTTTCCCTTTTTTATTAATTTTTTAAATTACATCCGAGTTAGTTAGCATATAGTGCAACAATGATTTCAAGAGTTGATTCCTTAATGTCCCTTAGCCCATCCCCTCTCCCACAACCCCTCCAGTAACCCTGTGTTCACCATATTTAAGAGTCTCTTAAGTTTTTGTCTCCCTCCTTGCTTTTATATTATTTTTGCTTCCCTTCCCTTATGTTCATCTGTTTTGTATCTTAAAGTCCTCATATGAGTGAAGTCATATATTTGTCTTTCTCTGACTAATTTCACTTAGCATAATACCCTCTAGTTCCATCCACGTAGTAGCAAATGGCAAGATTTCATTCTTTTTGATTGCCGAGTAATACTCCATTGTATGTATATACCACATCTTCTTTATCCATTCATCCATGGATGGACATTTGGGCTCTTTCCATACTTTGGGTATTGTCGATAGTGCTGCTATAAACGTTGGGGTGCATGTGTCCCTTCGCAACAGCACATCTGTATCCCTTGGATAAATAGCTAGTAGTGTAATTGCTGGGTCGTAAGGTAGTTCTACTTTTAACTTTTTGAGGAACCTCTATACTATTTTCCAGAATGGCTACACCAGTTTGCATTCCCACCAGCAGTGCAAAAGATATCCTCTTTCTCTGCATCCTTGCCAACATCTGTTTTTGCCTGAGTTGTTAATGTTAGCCATTCTGATAGGTATGACAGGTGTGAGGTGATATTTCACTATGGTTTTGATTTATATTTCCCTGATGATGAGTGACGTTGAGCATCCTTTTGTGTGTTGGTTGGCCATCTTGATGTCTTTGGAGAAGTGTCTGTTCATGTCTTTAGCCCATTTCTTCACTGGATTATTTGTTTTTTGGGTGTTGAGTTTGATAAGTTCTTTAGATTTTGGTTACGGATTCTTTATCTGATATGTCTTTGCAGATATCTTCTCCCATTCTGTCGATTGCCTTTTAGTTTTGCTGATTGTTTCCTTTGCTGTGCAGAAGCTTTTTATTTTGATGACATCCCAATAGTTCATTTTTGCTTTAGTTTCCCTTGCCTCCAGAGACGTGTTGAGTAAGAGGTTGCTGCAGTCATTGATGGTTCTTAAGTGATAACTCTTGGCTCTGATGAGGGTCATAGTTTCTAAGAGGCTTCCCACTTCCCCTTCCTCATGTTGCTTTCTCACTCATTGCTTGCCAGCTGGGGAAGAAGCAGGAGGAAACTAACATTTATTAAGCACTTACTATGTGTTAGGTATTTTATGGATATTTTCTTTGATTCTTACAATAACATTATAAGGTGGGTAGTATTTTATTTCCACTTTAAGGCATAATGAGTTGGCAAATGGCAGGGCTTACATTCAAATGCAAGCCTGTCTTTCTCCAGAAGCCCTGTTCTATCCTCCTCTATTTCAATTTTAAGAACAAAATTAGTCTCCTATGTATAAGTGCTTCAGAGAGATTTTGCAAAAGGGTTTAGTTCATAACTACAGCATTTCAAACAATCAAAATTGAAGAGACAAATAGTATAAACCTTAAAGCCTGCTTAAAAATCAGAATACTTCTTGAGGTACCTGGTTGCTCATTTGGTTGAATGTCTGACTCTTGATTTGAGTTTGGGTCATGATTTCACAGTTTGTGGGATCAAGCCTCATCTTGGGCTCTGTGCCGAAGTGTGGAGCCTGCTTGGGATTCTGTCTTTCCCACTCTCTCTGCCCCTTCTTCCCCTATACACTCTTTCTCTCTCTCTCTCTCAAAATAAACAGGGCCGCGTGGGTGGTTAAGTTGGTTAAGTGTCCATCTTTGGCTCAGGTCATGATCTCAAGTCCTGTTTTGGGCTCTGTGCTGACAGCTCAGAGCCTGAAGCCTGCTTTGGATTCTGGATTCTGTGCCTCCCTTTCTCTCTGCCCCTCTCTCACTCGTGTTCTGTGTCTCTCTCTCTCTCAAAAATAAATGGATATTAAAAATAAAAAATAAACTTAAAAAATCAAAATACTTCTTAAACAATGAGTTAATTTATGGGAATTTTTATTTAACTACAGGGTTAAAATTTCAGGTTTATCACCATTCCAAATTTATTAGAGAGACTTAATGATCATTACTATTTTCTTCTTTTCATATGGAATACCTGCAAAGTAAGAAGAAACTTTTGAGTACTTGTCAAAATAACCTGGAAGTAAAAAAAAAAAAACAACCTGGAATTTAGCAACATCTATAGAGTTATTCTGTTATTTATTGCAAAGATATTTAGATATACCTATGGAAACATTTTACCATATACTTTTATTTGGCCATTTTCATGCTAAAGCCTTAAAAGAAATTTCAAATTTACTTTATTTTTAAGATTGTATTTTTTTAAGTTTATTTATTTTTAATCTCTATACCCAACATGGGGCTTGAACTCCAAACCCCAAGATCAAGAGTTGCACAGTCTACTGACTGAGCTAGCCAGGCACCCCTGAAATTTATTTTTTAAATCCAGGTCTTTTTCTGTGTTAAAAGTTGTGCATGCAGGGGTGCCTAGGTGGCTCAGTCGGTTAAGCATCCAACTTTGGCTCAGGTCATGATCTCACAGTCCGTGGGTTCAGCCCCTGCCTGCATCAGGCTCTGTGCTGACAGCCCAGAGCCTGGAACCTGCTTCATATTCTGTGTCTCCCCCTATCTCTCTGCCCCTCTCCTGCTCACTCTTTGTCTCCCTCTCCCTCTCTCAAAAATAAACAAACATTATGGGGCGCTTGGGTGGCTTAGTTGGTTAAGCGTCCGACTTTCGCTTAGGTCATGATCTCACGGTTCGTGGGTTCGAGCCCCGCATCGGGCTCTGTGCTGACTGCCAGCTCAGAGCCAGGAGCCTGTTTCAGTCTGTGACTCCCTCTCTCTCTGACCCTCCCCTGCTCACGCTGTCTCTCTCTCTTTCTCCTAGAAATAAAAAAAATTAAAAAAAACAATAAAAAAAAAAAACATTAAAAAAAAAAAAAAGACTACCAAAGGGGTACTTGCGTGGCAGTGTTGTTTGAGCGTCTGATTTAGGCTTACGCCATGATACCACAGTTCACGAGTTCAACCCCCTCCCTCCATGGGCTGACTGCTGTCATTGTAGAGCCCACTTTGGACCCTTTTTCCCTCTCTCTCTGCCCCTCCCCTGCTCACGCTGTCTCTCTCTCTTTCTCTCTCAAAAATAAACAAACATTATGGGGCGCTTGGGTGGCTTAGTTGGTTAAGCGTCCGACTTTCGCTTAGGTCATGATCTCACGGTTCGTGGGTTCGAGCCCCGCATCGGGCTCTGTGCTGACTGCCAGCTCAGAGCCAGGAGCCTGTTTCAGTCTGTGACTCCCTCTCTCTCTGACCCTCCCCTGCTCACGCTGTCTCTCTCTCTTTCTCCTAGAAATAAAAAAAATTAAAAAAAACATTAAAAAAAATAAACATTAAAAAAAAAAAAAAGACTACCAAAGGGGTACTTGCGTGGCAGTGTTGTTTGAGCGTCTGATTTAGGCTTACGCCATGATACCACAGTTCACGAGTTCAACCCCCTCCCTCCATGGGCTGACTGCTGTCATTGTAGAGCCCACTTTGGACCCTTTTTCCCTCTCTCTCTGCCCCTCCCCTGCTCATGGTCTCTCTCTTTCTCTCAAAAATAAGTATTAAAAGTAAAAAGATTGGTACTAAAGAAGCCACAAAGGGGAGTCCTGTGGGGTGGAGCTGCTTCTTCCTTCTAGGCTGCCCAGTACTCTGCTGCAATAACCTTTAAGGAATTGGGCACAGATGTAGGAGTCCATGAGATGGCAGTTGTATTAGGAAAGTGAGAATTGCCTTTACGTGAACAATTCCTGGACCCTAGTATCCTGAACGCGCTTTCTCTCTTTAAAATGAATAAATGTTAAAACAATAATAATAAGAAAAGAAAAGTAAGAAAAGAAATAGCAGCCTTAAGCGGAAGTATAGGAAACTCCTCCTTATCAGCATCTATGATGATAACATGAATTAGCAATGAACAAAAAACCTTAAAACTATTTCCTAGTAATCATCACCAGAAGATATTTATGTTTACAGATACCAACTGTGTATTCACTCTTTGGTAGAAAGTATCCCTAAAAACCAGATAGTTAAAAACTTCCTTCTCCCTTGTGCAGCCTATTTTCTGAGTTTTAATCAAGCTAAGCACCCATATGGGTAGTGAATGTGTTTTTTAAAGTGAATTTCAAAAGACCCTTATTCTTTCAAAATATTTATCAAGCCTGATAATTAAAGTAACAAGTGTCGATATTCTTTTTTATTCTATGAAGTTATGGAGCCCTTTGGGAAGACTGTATCTGTAAGATAGGTAAGCTGTTTGTTAATTGTCCTCACAGGAATGTTGAGAGAATTAACTATCAAATGTTTATAAATTCTTGTGCTTCTTGATTGAAAGATGTTGCAAGTATTACAGTAGGATTGTTACCCTTATAGAAGAATTCACAGTGATAAGGCCTAGCTTAATAGTAGGCACTCAGTTTTTAAAATTGAAATGGATTTCCATATGTTGAGTAATGCAAGCATGAAGCCTTCTCACTATATAGTTCATCCATAGAGTAAGTTAAGCACTTATTTGGGTCTCAAGAAGATCCCTTTTTTGAGCAAGTACTCATATATTCTACAATTCTCATTAATTACAGGAAAAAGAAGAATTCGTAAAAATTTTACTGAAGAAGAAGTAAATTACCTTTTCAATGGAGTTAAGAAAATGGGAAATCACTGGAATTTAATTTTATGGTCTTTCCCCTTTCAGCGAGGACGGAAGGCTGTGGATCTTGCTCACAAATACCACAAGCTTACCAAAGGCTCCAAGTGTCCAGCTCCTTGATCAGAATACTTGTCAGTTTTTAGTTTGAACTATTAGAATACAATGCCTTGAAACACAACTTAAAATATTCTTCTAAACTCTCATGAAACCAAGAATGTGAAAATGAGGATTCTGTTTTAATTAAATACTCTTTGTGATTCTGTATCTCTTTGAATTATTATCAAAGTAATTTATAAAACAAATACATTTTTAATGAGTAGATTAGCAAGCCAAAATTCCTTTATAAGGTCAAACATTTGTTTAGGAATATGCTTTTATTTTTCCTTAAGCTCAAAGAACCCAGGTCAGAGAAAAAATTATCAGCCTAATTTAAGCATTATTTGACATTATATTGTAATGGATACCATGTGAGACATTTGGATTTTAGTATATTCTTACCCAGTGAAAGTTCCTCCTCAGAACTTAGAATAGTTTCCCAAGCTGTTCAAGTGAAGTTCCCCCATATTAAATCAATGTTTGACATTTTGTTAGCTAAACTAAAATGTTTCCTCTCCTGGAGGCTAATTGTGCAGTTCCTTTGAATACCCTCAAATTCTATGGTCGGGTTCACTTTTTTCGTGTATGTATATTAGCCTTTGCATTTTAAAAGCTCAGAAGAAATTTTTATTGTTTTAGTTAGTTTTCTTCTAGTGGAAAACCAAGGTATTGATCTCAATTGTCTATTTTTCTTACTCTTTTTATATTCCTATCATGATCCCCAAAGGATGCTGTTGCAGCCTTTATTAAACTTAATATGCTGTTGCTGTGGCAAAGGGATCAAGTATCAGGGCCTTAAAGCTCACCTGTGCTTATATACCCATTGGTTCACTGCTTCATGTCATTGTAGTAGATTTCTTCAGTCCCAAAAGGTATTTCCAGAAAAGTTTGTATTCTTTGACCTTTTCACATCATGACTATATCTACTTGGATAAGTTACAAATTTTTATTAAATTTCTTTTTTTAATGTTATATTCATTTTTGAGAGAGTGCAAGCAGGGGAGGGGCAGAGAAAGAGGGACAGAGGATCTGAAGTGGCTCTACGCTGACTGCAGCGAGCCCGATGTGGGGCTCAAACTCACGAATCATGACCTGAGCTGAAGTTGGACACTCCAGTGACTGAGCCACCCAGGTGCCCCAGAATTTTTATTAAATATCTAATTTTCTGATCCATTATGAAATTTGCAGAGAGCAAATAGGCAGAAAATTTTATTTAAATCCAAACTTTCCTTTAAATAAAAGAATAATTTAAAATTAGGAAAATTCCTTGTAGCATTTCAAGTGTGAATGAATCTATTCCATTCAAATAGGCTGGTGTGCTTTGTACTTCTCAAGACTTAGGCAAGTTAATTTAGGTCAGAGGAAAACATTGGGTCTGTTTTGTCAGCCTTATTGCCTTAGATAATCAGAAGTTGTTTCTTACAGTTCAGAAAGGACTTAAACATGTTTTTCTACTTTAAGTGGGTCTCAGGTAATAGTTCTTTTATTGATCAGATATTATGTATGTAACAGAAAAAATCAAACACTGCTTAACTCAGGCATCCCCAAGAATATGACATACTATAGACACTGGTTTGTGTCAGTTACTGAGACTATATTTAAAATAACCAATACTGGAGCATCTGGGTGGCTCAGTCAGTTAAGTGTCAGATTCTTGATTTTGGCTCAGGTCATGATCACTCGGTTCATGAGATCAAACCTAGTTGGGCTCTGTGCTGACAGTGCAGGGCCTGCTTGGAATTTTCTCTCTCCCTGTCTCTGTTCCTCCTCCACTCGTGCTTGCTATCTCTCAAAATAAATAAATATTTAAAAAATTAACCACATGGAGGAGGGCACTCGTGGGGATGAGCACTGGGTGTTATGTGGAAACTAATTTGACAATAAACTATTTGTTAAAAAAAAAATTAACCAGGGCGCCTACGTGGCTTAGTCGGTTAAGCATCCGACTTTCTCTTAGGTCAGGATCTCGTGGTTCGTGGGTTCGAGCCCCGCGTTGGGCTCTGTGCTGACTGCCAGCTCAGAGCCTGGAGCCTGTTTCAGAGTCTGTGACTCCCTCTCTCTCTGACCCTCCCCTGCTCACGCTCTCTCTCTCTCTCTCTCTCTCCTAGAAATAAATAAAAAAAAAATTAAAAAAAAATTAACCAATACTCTATTGGTTTCTGAAACCTTGAAATTTTATCCTAACCCTTTACTTTTTGTTAACATGAGCTGCTTTTTTTCCTTCTCACATGGAAATATTTGGCAATAAAATAGATGAAGACACATCAAAAGGAAAGCCAAAGAATGATGATATGTAAGAGAATTGTATGGCTTTAGGAATTTAGATATGACCAAATCAACAGGGAATAAACAATGATTTTAATAATGACAGACCTTTGGACTTGGAATTGACCTCAGTTATAGTTCCCTGCCAGAAGCATGAAATACTGTACAACAATCTCGACATTGGTGGCTGGCTGTAATTTTGCATAAATCCTCAGAAACATGGAATTTCACAGGGTGATAATTGATGGTCAGTTCTAACTTACATTAAAATGAAATGTGCCTCCTTCAAGCACCTATTGTAAGAACCACAAAAGTTGAATTTCTTTCTACATGCTAATCCTTGAGAAAGGAAAAGATAGGTATCTATCACTCTCTCCTTTTCCTTCTACATTCTCTATCCTTCATGCTGATAAGCCGAGTTACTTCATACTTCAACAGAATAGTGTTGTGTCTCCTTATGAGCTTAGTCACCGACCACTGGACACTTGTCTTGATTAAATGTGTCCAGGGGGGTGCCTGGGTGGCTCAGTCAGTTGAGCATCTGACGTCGGCTCAGATCATGATCTCACCTAGGGAGTTCAAGCCCCGTTTTGGGTTCTGTGCTGACAGCTCAGAGCCTGGAGCCTGCTTCAGATTCTGTGTCTCCCTCTCTCTCTGCCCCTCCCCTGTTCATGCTCTCTCTCTCAAAAATAAACATTTAAAAAAATGTGTCCAGAAATAAATGTGGCTTGACTGCCAGAGTATGTCTACCCAGTTTGTCATCTAGTATATTAGGCATGTCTTCCTGTATCTAATCATCCACAGCTTTGAGTGTGCCACTGCATTCTCATCCAAGTCACTGATGGTAACTTGCGGTGGTTGGGCCAGGGTGAGAGGCTGGGCAGGCTCCTAGCAGCCTGTGGTTATCCTTATTTATCAGCTCCCTCCGCCTGGTCTTCAACCTGCTGCAATGCTCCCATCTAGCCTACATTTCACTTTCTTGTCTGATGTGAATTGTCAAATGCCCTGTTGAAATATGCATTTGCTATGTCTGTAGCATCCTCCTGCCTGGCATTCCTGCAGAGAGAGAGAGAGACTGTGAATCTTATCTTTTCCTTTTCTAACTAGTGTCAATTTCAGCTAGGGCTGATGAAATTCACTGGCCTTATAGTTTTAAACTCCATCTTCTGTCCTATGGAAAACCAAACACTGCCTGCCTTTTTATGACTTAACACTTTTCCAGACTTCCAAGGGTGTAACTCTTAATGGATTTTCACTCTCATTGTCTTGTTTGAACCTTACATTCAGGTTGGCAGATGCTATGACCATTTGTTGAATCCTGTAACTCATGCTGCCAACAGTTTGGCAGAGCCAGGATCAGAATTCTACTCCTTTGAAATTCATGTAGGTGGTTGCTTTTCTGCCATATCCCACTTCCTTGTGATATTTAGAAATGCCTTGTAAAAGTGAACTGTTTTCCACAGAGGATAGCAAGAGCCCTCAGAGACCACACCTAAAGTTAAGCTCCATGAGTGAAATGTATTTTTTTCCTTCCATTACCCTTTTCCTTCTCCTTTTCTCCCTTGACCTTTATTCTTTCACATCTCTTCATTTTTCTTGTCTCTGCCCCCACCCCCAAGAAAGGAAATCAAAGCTGCCTATTTCTTCTGTGAAATGCTGACTCCTTGGAAATATCATTTTGAAAAACCTATTGAGGGTTTTGACTGGGTGGATCAGTTGGTTAAGCATCTGATTCTTGATTTCTGCTCAGGTCATGATCTCACATATTGGGAAATGGAGTCTGGTGTCTGGCTCTGCACTGAAAGCTTGGACCCTGGTTGGGATTCTCTGTCTCTGTGTCTCTCTCCGCCCCTCCCCGTCAGAGCGCTCCCAGGCATGCTCTCAAATAAACTTTAAAAATTGAAACTTGGGGCGCCTGGGTGGCCCAGTTGGTTAAACATCAGGTCATGATCTCACGGTTAGTGGGTTCGAGCCCTGGGACGGACTCTGTGCTGACAGCTAGCTGAGAGCCTGGAGCCTGTCTTGGGATTCTGTGTCTCCTTCTCTTTCTGACCCTCCCCTGCTCATGCTGTCTGTCTCTCAGAAATAAAACATTTAAAAATTTTTTTTAAAAATTAAAAACTTCATAAACTCAAGTGTATTGTTTGCTGCAGTAAACACTACTTTGCACTCTTAATAGGAAGTGAGGTGAAAAACGGGATATTTATGAGGATTTGGGGGTTTAGTTTAAGATTGGTCTTTCAATGCGAGGCTTGGTTAGAATTAGGTAAAGTTCATGATAGCTTAAGTTCAGTGAGTAAGATTGAAGTACTGGGATGCTGTCTTCTAGCATCGGGATCCTTGGCCAGGTTGTTTTCTGAGCTTCAGGTTCCTAGTCTGTAAAAGGGTTAGATACGATTCAATGAGAGAATGTGAGACTGGCACATATCACCGCCAGATAAATGGCGCTACCGTGTGTTGGTCTGAATCCAAGGCCTGAGCTTTTCTCGTCAGCCCGTTTGACTGCCTGGGCCCTCGACGGCGCACCGCTAAGCGGATAGCTTGGCGAGGACCCAAGGCTGGTGCCGCTACTCTCCTCGGCCAGCAGAGGCCGCCCGCGCGCCCTCCGTCCGGGCGGCTCCAGCTCTCGCCGTCGTCGCCTCTCTGCGCATGGCTGCCCCGGCGGTCGCCTGACCGCCGCCCACCTTCCGCCTCCGGGGCGGCCTCACGACCCTGTGGGAGCTGGCGGACTTGGTGGGCTCAGCGAAGCGCGGCAGGCGGCGCGGACCCTGCGGGGTGGGCGGCGTGAGGTGCGGGGCGGCGGGCGGCAGGCGGCCCGGTCAGGGTCCTCGCGGGTCCTCGGCGGGCCCGGGGGAGGGACCTCTTTGTGGCTGCAGTTGGCAAGATGGCGCCGGTGGGGGTGGAGAAGAAGCTGCTGCTGGGCCCCAACGGGCCCGCCGTGGCGGCTGCCGGCGACCTGACTAGCGAGGAGGAAGAGGGCCAGAGCCTGTGGTAAGACCGCGAGGCGGCCGGGGTGGACTGGCGGGGCCGGGCAGGGTGCGGCCGAGTGGGGAGCTGGCCGGACTGGGCTGCACCGTCGGATAGACTGCCGGGCCGTCGCGGGCCAGTCAGGTCCCGGCGAGACCCTGGGCTGACCGTTTTGCCGTTGTCCTCACAGGTCCTCGATTCTGAGCGAGGTGTCCACCCGCGCTAGATCCAAGCTGCCGTCCGGCAAGAACATCCTGGTCTTCGGTGAGCGCCGGAGGTGGGGCGTTGCCCGGGGAGCTGGGGTGGGCGAGACGGGCGCCCCTCTCACAGGTGCCAGCCTTCCTCTCTCCTGCCGCCTGCCCGCAGCCTGCCTCGCCCAGGAGGGCCTGGAGATCCTGGCTGGACAGCCGGAGAGTGGCCAAGTCCACCGTGCCTGAGGTTGGGATCTCTCTTTTGGAGAGTCCGGTGATGCTGGCGTGGAGTTGTCCCCACGTTTCTTAGTCATTTGGCCGCAATATCAGCCTTGCTTTAAATATCACTGGTTCCGTGTAGTCACAGCCTCGAAGTTTACCAAATTGCAGGTGTGGAGAGGGAGATCTGCATATAAGAAGGTTAGGTGGAGGAGGTGGGGGAAATGAGGTGACTTGGGGGTCAGGGCTATGGGGAATGCCACCGGAACCATTTCTCCATCTTCATGAGTAGGGCACAGTCAGACTCTGCAAAGGACAGCAGGTCCTGGGATCCTCACTAGGGACTTTACTGCATTATTCCAGCCCACACTGCCGGTTTCCTCTGTCAAATTCCTTAGTGTGTCTAGCCTCAGTTTCCTTCTGTAAGTAAGGGAGTTTGGTCTGGTTCATTCATCCGGAGAATCCATTTGTTGAGCAGTTCCTATCGGCTGGGCAGTGGGACAGCATAGACATCCCTCAGACATTGTGCAATGGAGACAGATAAGTTGGTAATTACACTGCACCATGTTGGCATGGGAAGATTATTGTGGGGACATCACATTGCTTGATGCTATTTTGCAAGAGGGTACTTTTGGAGTCAGGTGTTTTGAAGGATAAGCGTTAACATTCTGGGGGCACAGAAGGTTAGTGTTTGTAGTAACAGAGGTGACAGGAGGGTGTGGGGGTTTGGAAGCTGCCAGAAGCTCCTCTGGAAGGTGACTAATGAGATAAGTTGGGTCAGATTGTAGAAGGCTGAAGAGTTGATGCTTTTTCCTGGAGGTTCCTGATTCTCAAGGGCCTTTGTTTTCACGTCCATCCCCTAATCCTCATGGGAATCACTAAGAGGGTGGTTTTAGGGTGGTTTTCCCAGCATTTTTGAGGGGAGCTTATGGTCTTCTTTGGGTGATGACCATTGCAGAAAGTAATAGAGGACCTTCAGAGATCTTTAGGAAGTCGGGAATCAAAGTCACCAGATCTGTGATTTAGAAAGGGAATTCTGGCAGCAGAGTAAAGGTGGCTCAGAATGAGCAGGCATTGAAGTCAGGCTGACGTTCACCAGGCTCCAGATGGAATGTGGAGTGTCTGAATACAGTAGTAGCATTGGGGACAGACAGGAGGCCTTTGATCTGTGGAATGCCGCTTAATTCTCATGTCCTGTAATTCCATATTATTAAGTCCCAGGGGTGCCTAGTAATGTTTCTGGATGGTAGTTCTTCTTAATGTTTAAGGTTTCTCTTTCGAGGGTGGGGGTGGTTGTTGGTTGAAGGGGTATGAGGAGGCACTTGATAATTACTGAGATTGTGCTTAAGAGTTTTGCTTAGGTCTGTAATTATTTTCATCAGTTTCCTAGCTTTCAGGATGCTTATGAAAGAGAGGTACTAAAATCAAAAGTGAATAATAGCTTCTATTCTTCATGATTGTGAGGCAGGATCAGACTTTTTTAGTTCAAAGTTCTGGGCTTTAAGTTTAATTATATTTTGAAGATTTCTTGCTTTTCTTGTGGTAAAAGTTTATTTTGTGTGAAACTAACCCCACCTTTTACTTTCACTTTTCCAAATATATGTCTTATAAATTGTAGTCAAGACCTGTGGACCTGCCTTATTTCTTACCTTGTGAAATAAGGATGACTGCAGTAGAATATCATTTTAGATCTTGGAATTTGCCACCTTTATCACCACCATCCTCCCAGTCATTCTTACAGCAAAGCCTGTTTTGTTTATTATGAGTGCAGGTGAGACCTCAGCAGCAGGCTTTGTGTGAAATTCTTTGTCGTCACTTGTGTGAGTGTCAAGATTCCCCATCCTTGCTTAGAATAAATGGCACACTTTGCCTTCTTATGTACATCCTTTGTAGGTGAAGATGGTTCTGGTAAAACAACCCTCATGACTAAACTTCAAGGAGCTGAGCATGGCAAAAAAGGAAGAGGCCTAGAGTATCTCTACCTCAGCGTACATGATGAGGACCGAGATGGTGAGTGAAGTGTTGCTCTGTGGTAAGGGGTAAATGCATGTCTCAGACTCTGTGGTTGTGGTTCCCATTTTCTGTTTAGTTCTATGAGAATTAATCACAGGGGAATGGATGAAGTGTATGTCTTTGTAGGATTTTACCCACTTAAAAAATTGTTTTAAATGTTTTATCTATATCCGATAAATCTCTCTCTCTCTCTGAGAGAGAGAGAGCGTGAGCAGAGGACGGTCAGAGAGAGAGGGACACACAGAATCGGAAGCAGGCTCCAGGCTCCGAGCTAGCTGTCAGCACAGAGCCTGACGCAGGGCTTGAACCCAGCAACTGTGAGATTGTGACCTGAGCCGAAGTCGGACGCTTAACCAACTGTGCCACCCAGGTGCCTCTTTACCCACTTTTTTAAAGGTTACTTATTTATTTATGTAAGTAATCTCTACACCCAATGTGGGGCTTGGACTTAAGACCCTGAGATTAAGAGTTGCAGGCTTTTACAGAGCACCTAGATGGCTCATTTGATTAAGCGTTCGACTTTGGCTCAGGTCATGATCTCACGGTTCACGGGCTTGGGCCCCACATCAGGCTCTGTACTGACACCTCAGACTGAAGGCTGCTTCAGATTCTGTGTCTCCCTCTTTCTCTGCCCGCCCCTTCCTCCCTCACACACGTGCGCGCTCTCAAAAAAATGAATAAACTGTAAAGGAAAAAAAAGAAAGAGTTGCGTACTTTTCTGACTGAGCCAGCCAGATGCCCCTTCCCTTTTTCCTTTTTATAGTATGTTAGTAAAAATGAGGAATGAGGCTGTTAGCTGTTGCTCTGGGTAGTCTCCAGTTAAAAGGAGCTATTGAAGGTAGAGTTTCAGATGCACGTAAAGGTAGTAAGAAAGATGTTTTTAAAACCTTTGGACTTTTCTATGAGAGAAATGTTTGTCAGATTGATTTGGATGCATTGTTACTGTGCCAGGTCTAGTGGAGAATCTGATATTGGTATGATTCAGACAGTAGCAGTTTAACAGATATTCACAGGAGAATTTTCTAGGTCTCTTTGTGAAAATGTTAGAAATGCTCATTTCCAGGGGCACCTGAGTGGCTCAGTTAGTCAAGTGTCCAACTCGGCTCAGGTCATGATCTGACAGTCCGTGGGTTCAAGCCCCGCATCGGGCTCTGTGCTGACAGCTCATAGCCTGGAGCCTGCTTCAGATTCTGTGTCTCCCTCTCTTTCTGCCCCTCCCCTGCTCTCTCTCTGTCTCTCAAAATAAAATAGACATTTAAAAAAAAAAAGAAAAGAAAAGAAGTGCTCATTTCCAGAGGTGAGGATGTTCTCTTTTAATTCCTTGTCTCTAGAATGTGGATAGTAATAGTTGCTACACAGGGTATTTAGGAATATTAACAGTATATGATAAGCATTTATAAGAATTAGGTATTTCTTAAAAATTCTTATAATTATGAGTTGGACTGGAGTAATGGCTTTTGGTTACCACTACTCAGTAATGCTTCTTTATAAGCTTGTAAGCTTAATGAACAGCCTTAAAATAAATTATCATTGGTGTCTAGATCTTTTCATTTGTAGGAAGGTTATTTGTGTAGCAGAAGAGTGAAGAATCTGTTTTAGATTACTTTCTTTATATTTGCCTTTATCCACTTAAACAGTAAGGATCACATGTAAGGGTGATTATATAAGGGACTAAATCCTACCACCTCTGGTTCCCCATTTCTTTTTTGCTAACTTGAAGAAGTTGGACCCAGGTCCTTTCCAGCAGTATAATTCTTATTAATTCTATGCTCTCCAAGAGTCATTTCATAGAGATCATGGTTCAGGATCTCTTGTTAAAGCTTGGAGACCTGTATTGTATTAATGTTAAGGTAATGGTCATTTTAGAACCCCAGAGACTTTATGCCTGTTCTTCCTCTCCTGGCTTCCTTTGCTGTGCCAAACATTGACTGAAAGATGTGAAAGAAAGGTAGGAGATAGGCTTGGTGCTGAGGGCTCTCCTGTGTGAGGAAAACAGAGGCATTCAAGTGCCCAGCTGGGTGCATTGTCATCAGTGTGGGTAGGGGTGGGACAAAGGGGCCGCTGGGCCTCATATTGTCGGAGCCTTTTGGGTCCAGTTTTTGTTGGGCAGCATGATTATTGTGGAAAGCCCTGGGTTTTGGAGCCACCAGAACCATTTCAAGAGTCCCATTCCCTAATTGTTAGTTGTGACTAACCTCAGCACTCTGGACCTTGATTTCCTCATTTGTAGAACTGGGTAACCATACCTGTTTTGTAAGTTGACAGAATGAGAGTTCATGCATGTTAGGTATCGCCGGCTACTTGAGACACAGTGGTAGCTCTAGTACCCTTTTGAAAGTATAAGACATGGTGTAGATACTCTCTGAATCTCTATAGCTGCTTTTATCAAGATGGTATAAGCATATATCATGCCAGAGCATCATATTACCCATATTCACTTGCCTCTGAGTCGAAGGACATGCTGACATTCATTTCACATTCTTTAAAGTTGCCTTGAAAATTTCCTGTTCTCTACATTTTTAGGCCACCTACTTGCAGGTCTGTTTTTGTTTTTGCAGGTCGTTTTTTGATGGAAGAGTTGTCCTTACCAGTAGTTAATTATACATCTTTCAGTAGTTGTTTTGTTTTGTTTTTTTATTGTGTGATGTGACTGGGTTATGAATATACATTTTGTAGACAATCACACAGATAGAGAAAATGGTCTCTTATCCCTGGTTTATGGTGGGGCATGACACATCAGAGGACCACTGCCTCCAGGGCTGTGGACATCCATTTAATGTCACATGTGGTATGTGTGATCTCTGTGCACATGGGTGATACTGTGTAGTGGGCAGTGGGAAGAGAGGCTGAAGAAAGGAACGATGCCTGGTGAGGGGAAGGCGTTAAAATCAGCGGGCTTCTAGTACAGAGCAGTATCTTTGAAGGCATTTACAGAACCGAAATCAAAACCAGTGTCTAAAATGTATTAGAATTTTGAAAGTATAACTAGATAGTAGATATCTTATTATACTGTTGAAATAAAGTTGTGAATATTTAATTTTTTGTAGCATATGTTTTAATGAATTGATTACCCAAAAAGGGGTAGTTAGCTGAAGATAGGTTTTTAAGTGTATTTTGGAATTTATTGGGAAGAAGTTAGTGAAATGATACTTTTGATTGTAGTTTTCCCTTGACACTTTTGTAACAAAAGTATTTCTCAAAAATGATACCTAAAAACTTAAATTCTCATTTTGGAGAATTACCCTCAGTGGTTGGATCATCCAGTTAGGATTGTGGAACCACATGCTTCATGAAAT
Source organism: Hyaena hyaena (assembly GCF_003009895.1). Lineage (NCBI taxonomy): Eukaryota > Metazoa > Chordata > Mammalia > Carnivora > Hyaenidae > Hyaena > Hyaena hyaena. The sequence goes on along the minus strand of NW_024080649.1, from coordinate 783,253 downwards.
GTCAGCAGTTGCACATTTGTGTGTATGTTTAACTTACTATTATGGAAAACAAAAGAAGGTATAACATAGACTAGAACTATGAACCCCAATATATGTGTTATCTGCCTTAAACAGTTACTAGGTCTTTACCAATTTTATTTTAACTATACTCTGACCTGCTTCTCCTTTCACTTCACACTGGATTATGTTGAAGCAAGTTTCAGACATAAGGAAAGAAATATTTCCATCCATATATCTAAAAGATAAAATTTTTTTTTAAAGTTTATTTTGAAAGGGGAAGTGTGCACACAAGCGGGGGGAGGGGCAGAGAGAGGGGAGGGGAGAGAGAGAATCCCAAGCAGGCTCTTCCTTGTTTTCGTGGAGCCCAATGCACTGCTTGAACTGACAAACCATGAGATCATAACGTGATCCAAAATCAAGAGTCAGACATTTAACAGACTGAGCCACCTAGGCGCCAGGCACCCCATAAGGATTTTTTTAAATTTAATCTTTAATTTTTTTTAGAGAGAGAGAGGAAGAGAGAGTATGAGCTGGGAAGAGGGGCAGAGGGAGAGAGAGAGAATCATCAGCAGTCTCCACACTTAGCACAGAGCCCAGCACAGGGCTCTATCCTACGACCCTGGGATCATGACCTCACCTGTAATCAAGTCAGACGTTCAACCAACTGAGCCACTCAGGACCCTTAAAAGAGTAGGATTTTTAAAAACATAACCATATATTTATACCAAAAATAACCATTCCTTAATATCAGGCATCTAGTAACTCATACCTCTGTGTATATAAGTAATGATTTTATCTTGGCATTTAAACACAAAGGTCCTGTCTCTTTGGCACCCTTTGTAGTATTTGAACACACTGCTTAGTATCCCTGACAAAAAGACCTTATTTAACCGCAGGCTGCTCGGCACAGCTTGGTTGTCTCATAGATTGCTGATATCTGAGGAGAATGGGTTATGTAGACAATAGTGCAGTTGACCAGTGAACATTTTAGCTTTTATATGTATCTTGATACTTATTAAGAGCTAAAATGTCCTTACTCTTTATTCCACAGACATTGCTGGAATCTGTTTACATGTGGACATGGTATGTCGTGATGATTTAAAAATTTTAAAGGTTAGGGATGCCTGAGTGGCTCAGTCAGTTGAGCGTCCAACTTCAGCTCAGGTCATGATCTCATGGTTTGTGGGTTCGAGCCCCGTGTCAGGCTCTGTGCTGAATGCTTGCTCAGAGCTGGGAGCCTGTTTGGATTCTGTGTCTCCTCTCTCTCCGCCTCCCTAGTTCACACTCTGTCTCACTCTGTCTCTCAAAAATAAATAAAAAATGTAAGAGAGGGGTGCCTGGGTGGCTTAGTCGGTTGAGCGTCCGACTTTCGCTTAGGTCATGATCTCGCGGTTCGTGGGTTCGAGCCCCGCGTCGGGCTCTGTGCTGACTGCCAGCTCAGAGCCTGGAGCCTGTTTCAGTCTGTGACTCCCTCTCTCTCTGACTCTCCCCTGCTCACGCTGTCTCTCTCTCTCTCTCCTAGAAATAAATAAAAATATTTAAAAAAAAAATGTAAGAGAAAATTTTTTAAAATGTTCTATTTATTTCTGAGAGAGAGAGAGAGATAGTGTGAGCAGGGGAGGGTCAGAGAGAGAGGGAGACACAGAATCCGAAACAGGCTCCAGGCTCTGAGCTAGCTGTCAGCACAGAGCCTGATGAGGGGCTTGAACTCACGAACCGCGAGATCATGACCCAAGCCGAAGTCGGACGCTTAGCCGACTGAGCCACCCAGGCACCCCAAGAAATTTTTTTTTAAATCTTAGAGGTTAAACAGTTTACCAGGTACCTTGACCAAGGGTTACTGCCCACTGAGTGCTTGAGCTCTTTTCTAATTAGGATTTCTTGTTGTGTTTTGTGTGAAATTCTGTGGTTGTCACCTTTCAGTTCTTGATGTGGCTTTTTTTTCTAGCTGTGCTAATGGTCATTGTAAGGTAGTAACTTAGCTTTACTTCTTTTCTTAGATCACACACGCTGCAATGTATGGATTCTGGATGGAGACCTGTATCATAAAGGTCTGCTGAAGTTTGCAGTTTCTGCTGAGTCCTTGCCGGAGACCCTGGTCATTTTTGTTGCAGACATGTCTAGGCCTTGGACTGTGATGGAATCTCTACAGAAATGGGCTAGTGTTTTACGTGAGCACATTGATAAAATGAAAATTCCACCAGAAGAAATGAGGGAGCTGGAACGGAAGTGTAAGTAAAATAGGATTTTCTCAATTGGAAAATTGACTAGTCTCTTGGGATGGCTCAAACCACCTTCCTTTTCACAGTGTCAAGAGGTTACAAAGCTTCCTTTACAGAATATTTGGTTTTGTTTGCACTATTTATTTCAGAGTTGCTTTTGTGAATTCAATAGTCAAAACGAACTTAAAAAGGTCTTGCTCTCAAGCATCACAGTTGCAGAAGGTAAATGAAACCGTATTCCTTTTTATCTCCATTGGTTCTTTTTAAAAATAAAGATTCTCCGGAGCTCCTGAGTGTCTCAGTCAGTTAAGCATCCGACTTTGACTCAGGTCATGATCTTGTTTGTGGGTTTGAGCCCTGCATCAGGTTTTGTGCTGACAGCTCAGAGCCTGGAGCCTGCTTTGGATTCTGTGTCTCCCTTTCTCTCTGCCTCTCCCATGCTCACACTCAGTCTCTCTCTCTCAAAAATAAATATAAGCATTAAAAAAAATTAAAGATTCTTCCCTCATCCCTCAAAGTTTGATCAGTCTATGGGTCTTTTTGCTTCTCTGTTACTCAGGCTGCTGAGTTAGCATCAGTGGGTGTGGAGAGTTAACTGTAAGTCCATTGCTCTGGGATTCCATTTAGGTCTTAAGGACTCTCTTGTTGACAGGTTTAAAGGAAGTCCTTTGAAGGAGACAAATCTTGGGGTTCCTGGGTGGCTCATTTGGTTAAGTGTCCAACCTCAGCTCGGGTCGTGATCTCATGGTTTGTGGGTTTGAGCCCTGCATTGAGGCCTGGAGCCTGCTTCAGATTCTGTGTCACTCTCTCACTGCTTCTCCCTTGCTCATGCTTGCTCTTGCTCTCAAAAATAAATGAAAACAGGGCGCCTGCTGGCTCAGTCAGTTAAGTGTCCGACTTCGTCTCAGGTCATGATCTCATGGTTCGTGGGTTTGAGCCCGGTGTCAGACTCTGCTGACAGCTAGCTCAGAGCCTGGAGCCTGTTTCAGATTCTGTGTCTCCCTCTCTCTCTGATCCTCCCCTGCTCATGCTGTCTCTCTCTCTCAGAAAAAAATAAAAAACATTACAAAATTTAAAGTAAATATATAAAAACTTTTTAAAAAATTTTTAAAAATATATAAAGGAGACAAATCTTTCAGCTTTTATCGTAGCTCATTTTGCCATCAAGCAAGTATGATTTAATTAGAAATAGGGTCATTAAAATGAAAGGCTTTTTTAAGACTAAGGACACCCAAATCCTTTTGACAACAAAGAACTTTCAAATTAAAGGAAGTGTGTTTGTTTTGTTTTGTTTTTCCTTAATGTGATTCAGAAGCTTATTTTTCCTTTCCCTTGCTTCTGCACTTACATCAGCTTCTGTCCCCTTGCCAGGGAAATGGGAGGGGCAGGGGCTGGAGTCATGGCAGTGTTGAGCAGCAGCAGTGTTGGCCAGGACAGGCTTGGCTCAGCCTGGCTTTTTTCCACAGGGTGACATCATTCTCTTTAGTGAATTAACGAGGGCTTCTAGGGCATGATACTTGGGATCTTCACATTTACTGGCAAAAGGGTTCAGAAATTTTGATGTGCTTTTCAAATCAGGTTTCTTGCTATGTGTCTTCTTGTCACAATTTCCTCTTGCTCCTGTCCCTCATTAGCTAAAACAAGGAATTTAACATCTAATTCTTTGGTGTGTCGTGTGCATGTGTGCTACAGTGGTTGTTATGCAGCTCGGCTTGTCTGCCTTCAAACACTGACCTTTCTAGATAATGCCTCTTTTTCTCGTGGAATAGAGACCCTAAAGACAACTTCTTAGAATAGTTCTGAGGCTGAAGAACTGTTTGTCTTTCACTGCACATTTATCATCTTACCCAGATTAATGGGTTAATGCCCTGGGATTTCAGTCTCTGAATCTGTTTTCTTAGTGTTATAACCTTACAAAGATTTTTTTTTTTTAACCTTGTAAAGATTTTTAAAACAAACAAAAAAGCAAGGTTGAGCCGCGGTTATTGTTCTTTCCCAGATAGGAAAAGTATCTGCCTTATACCTGGCCTGTTCTATGCATTGGAGATGTACACAGCAGATGAGATGCCTGCTTCTGGGGATCTTTCATTCCCCTAAACTGTTGAATTCATTTTTTGCTTAGTCACTGATGCCTATGTCACTTAGGATTAGATTCAGCTGCTTGTGACACAAAACCAAAATAACAGTGGTTTAAACAAGACTGAAGTTTATTTCTCTCTCCTGTAAATGAAATCGGGAGGTAGGCAGTTCAAGCCTGGAAAGCAGCTCTGGGAAGTCAGGTTAAGGATCCTGGCTCCTAGGGGTGCCTGGGTGGCTCAGTCGGCTAAGGGGCCGACTTTGGCTCAGGTCATGATCTCACGGTTCATGGGTTCGAGCCCCACATTGGGCTCTGTGCTGACAGCCAGCTCAGAGCCTGGAGCCTATTTCAGATTCTGTATCTCCTTCTCTCTCTGACCCTTCCCTGCTCACGCTGTCTCTCTCTCTCTCTCTCTCAGAAATAAATAAAACATTAAAAAAAAAAAAGGATCCTGGCTCCTTTCTGCTTATTGCTTTGTCATCTGTAGGGTGTGGTGGCCTTCCTCTTGACAACTAGAGCTGTCGCTGCCTTCACATCCATGTTCTAGGCAGCAGGATGGAGGAAAGAAGGGCTGAAGGGAACATTGTCTTTGTATTGAGGCTGGGAAAGGTAGTCAGTCTATATGGCCATGTGTTCTAGGTATCAGGATTTGGTTTGGTTATAAGGAGGAAGAAAAAGGACATAGGAGGGCAACTAGCAATTGCAGGAACCATGTCCATGCCTTGTGACTCTGGTTAACCTTCTGAAGGCCTCTCTTGTTTTCACCACCCTTAGTCTGAAATGTTTGGAATGGTAGTCACTCCTTTGTGTTGCATGTTGAAGGAGTGCCTTTGTTAGTGCTGGTTTTAGGTTACATTTTAATAAAGCGCTTGGCCACCATCTTGCTCATCAGACTCCCTATTTGCACATTAATTGGACTCTAGGTATTGAATGAGTGGAGAGCTGTCACTCAACCTAGTTTCCAATCTAATACTAGTCTCCAGTCTGCTGAGTTTGGAAAGCTGCTCCATGGTGGCCCACTTTTTCAGGATTTGGTCCCCCAGTGGTCCTAAATCTGTGGCAGCTGTTTGGCAGTGAGGGGAAGGCAGAACAACCCCAGAGCCTCTAGAAGGTGGTACTTGTATAGGTTAGTCTCGTCTTTCCTGCTTTATATCTGGGGCTTCACTTACTTTATCAAATAGAGATTTGTGGATCTCAGAGATTCAGGATTGTGGAACCAGTGGGTAATCAATGAGGTAGGAAGAAGATGAGAGAGAGGTGGCAGCAGCTAGGGTAGAGCACTCTAGTCTCCTTTCACTACCCACTGTTATGTGATGCTAAATGGGGAGCCCCCCAGTGGGCTGTTGGCTCCTCTGTGAAATACTGGCCATCTCACCAATGGAGAGAAATTATTAATACAATGGGAAGTGTGCACCCTAACAGAAATGCACATTTTATTATCTGAATTACATAGTGCTCATTATGTTCTTATTATCCTTCCTTTCACCAACCTCTATGTTATGAATACTTTGCCTTCTAATTATTTTCTGTAATGCTGAGTTACTAAAAACACATGCATATTTCCTACGGCTACTGGATAGCCACAGTTAAGTCATTGTTTTAGAGAGTGACTAATCCAACCCAGGGCTTCCCACCTATTTTCATATTAGGGCATATGTAGACTACAACAGTTTGTGCAGCACACTGGGTAATGGAGTTATATGGAGCCAATCTCTGGGGCTGCCTCATCCCACAGCCCCTTAGTTCCTCTCTAACCTGCTCCAGGCTCTGCCATGCTCACCCTGGTTGAGTGCCTCGTGTGATCTATGACCCAAACTTAAACTGTTATATTTTTCAATGAATGGAAGATTTGTTAAAATACTTTTAAGGAGATTCATGTGAGAACCTTTGATTTCTTCAGGATCTGTCAATAACCATGCTAAGTTAATGAGAAAACCCTTCTCTGTCTCTGTTTTTTCCTAAAATGCAGTAGAGATCTCTGTAGTGTTATATTGATGATGGGATTTTATGAATGAGCTTAACTAAAAAGAAGCTGTAAAATGAAATGTTGATTATATTTGCACTTTAGGTGTTAGTTGAGATGGTTTTCAGTTTGTCTAATAATTTAGGAAAGACAGTGTACTCTTAGATAATTCCAGGAGTTTATATACGGATAACCTAAAATCTCTGTTAAGTTAAAACTCATTGTTTTAAAATGTTTGAAACCTGTTCTGTCAATGAAGAAGAGTATGTGGACCTTTCCCTAGGTTCTCTTTAATCTAATTATTTGCATTTTCTTAGCCTGTTATGGATGAGACTGAAAGGCATTTTGGTCCTTTTGTCCTGTTTGGTGTAGAAGGTAGAGCTGCCTGTTTGCTCTTCTAGCTCATAGTAGCTTTAATTCCTGACCTATTCTTTGGCCTGACATGTGAGCCTTGAAGTCCCCATGAAAAGGTCTGGGTCCGTGGGCTTTGTGTTCACTTGACTTAACTAGGGCCATGAACCATTCTCAGCTTGAAGGCCTTCCTGTGGGATTGTACTCTTGATACAGTAGTGACTATGTGTGCTAAGAAGTGGACATTTTACTGCTGACCCCTTCTTGTGTTAGGAACAGGTCCATTGACACTGCACAGTGACTCAGGATCTCCTAAAGATGAGACTGGGTACACAAGAGTGAGTATGATGAGGAGATATGGATGGTGCTGGCCAAGCCAGCCTCGCTCCTTAGTGCAGACATAGCTGTATGGAAACAGCATGTTCTTGTGGAATTCAGGTGGTTTTACTCTTCTGATTTTTTGAAAATGTTAGATATACAAGAAATGTGGCTTTTTTTCATAGAAACTATTAAATAGTAGAAATTACTAAAACCTTAGAAATTAAAAAAAATTTTTTTAATGTTTATTTCTGAGAGAGACAGTGTGAGCGGGGTAGGGGTAGAGGGAGAGGCAGAGGGAGACACACAGAATCTGAAGCAGGCTCCAGATTCCGAGCTGTCAGCACAGAGCCCAACGTGGGTCTTGAACTCACGAACTGTAAGGTCATGACCTGAGCCGAAGTTGGTGCTTAACCAACTGAGCCACCCAGGAGCCCCAAAGCCTTAGAAGTTTTTTTTTGTTTTGTTTTTGTTTTTTTTAAATGTTTTATTTATTTCTAGGAGAGAGATAGAGACAGCATGAGCAGGGGAGGGTCAGAGAGAGAGGGAATCACAGACTCTGAAACAGGCTCCAGGCTCCGAGCTGGCAGTCAGCACAGAGCCACAAACCGCGAGATCATGACCCAAGCGAAAGTCAGACGCTTAACCAACTAAGCCACCCAGGCGCCCCGCCTTCGAAGTTTTTAAAACCTATTTAAGGGGCATCTGACTGGCTCAGTTGGAAGAGCATACAGTTCTTGACCTCAGGGTTGTGAGTTTGAGCCCCCATGTTGGACATAGAGATTACTTAAAAATAAAATCTTTTCTTAAAAAATTAAATCTTTAAGAAAATAGAAGAATAAAAAAAAATTAATACCAGTTTAAGGGTTGGATATAAGTAAACATGTTTAGGGGAATGTCATTGCTGCTCTGAAATTACAATGCTGAGACTGGATGTCAGAATTGGCATTTTGTATCACCACCTCCAAATCCATAATATTACAGTAAGGCAGAGTTGGGAAGTTTGTCACAACTCTATTTTTTGCCTTTTTCAGTTTGCCAAAACTGGCATGTGTATTTTTATTTGTGTGTGTGATTTACTTCTCCTTTTTCACCTGTAGTTGTGAAAGATTTTCAAGACTATATTGAGCCTGAAGAAGGTTGTCAAGGTTCCCCACAGAGAAGAGGGCCTCTTACCTCAGGTCCTGACGAAGAAAATGTTTCCCTTCCTCTTGGTGACAATATGCTGACTCATAACTTGGGAATCCCAGTATTGGTGGTATGCACAAAGGTATGTGCCAGGGAATTGTAAATCTGCTTGGGTTTGGCCAGTGAACAGTCACCATCTGAAAGAAACTGAGAGGCTTTTGTTGGGTGTCTTCCCATGGGAGAGTTGGACTAACTTGGGATTGATAAGGTACATTGAATATGTCAGGCTGGAAAACGTTGTCATTTAATGTTGCTGCTGGACACGAACAACGTGCTGGAATGTTTGTTCATACAAACTGAGTTATTCTCTCCACGAAGCACTGTCAACTGTATTGAGTGATTCACACTCTGAACTAAAAGCAGTTTTTTTAAGGCTCTGTAAACCAGTTGGTCTAGCCTAAACTGATGGTTAAAAAATCATATAGAAGAGCAGAATTCTTTTGGGGTTTTGGTCATTTAAAGTCTGTTGGATTTGAGATGATTTTCAGAAAAGAATATAACACTGAAAAAAGAAGGAAAGGAACTCAGTTTCTTCTGCTCTGTAGAATGATGATGTGGGAATGAAAAGTAAGTTGAGTCATAGAGAAATAGTTGTTTCTCTTAGAAAAGAAAAAAAAGTAGCTTTAAACCCAATTTGAGTTTATGGGGCGCCTGTCTTGCTCATTCAGAAAAGCATGCAACTCTTGTCCTCAGGATAATGAGTTTGAACCCCATGTGGGTATAGAGGTTATTTAAAAATAAATAAACTTAGGGGCGCCTGGGTGGCTCAGTCGTTTGAGCGTCCAACTTCAGCTCAGGTCATATCTCATCATCCGTGAGTTTGAGCCCTGCATCAGGCTTTGTTCTGACAGCTCACAGCCTAGAGCCTGCTTTAGATTCTGTGTCCCCGTCTCTCCCTGCCCCTCCCCCACTTGCAGTTTGTCTCTCTCTCTCACAAATAACATTAAAAAAAATTTTTAATAAAATTAAATAAAAATAAAAATAAATTAAAAAAAAAACATTTTGGGTTTTTAAAGTACTTTATTCCCAACTACAGAGTGTGCCATTCACATTATATTCTGTGAGATGGGAGTCCTTTGGAGGGTGCAGTGCATAGCCATGTCCCGTGGCCTGCTTCTTGCTGTGACTGTGTTTGATTCTTAGAACTGTAAGGTGATCAGACTGTTATGTCCCCATTTTGCAGCTCTGGAAACTGTAGCCCTGGATGAAAGAGAAATCTCCAGTTGCTTTTCACTCACTTCCACTTTTGTCTAATGTTTAGACCCTTGACTGTGGCTTTCATTTTTGGAACTGTGATAGTTTATTTCTAAAGAAGACACTGTTCCCATCCTTAGCAGGCAGAGAAGCAAAGAAGTGACTCCTTTCTCTTTCTGTCTTCCCTGCAGTGTGATGCGGTGAGTGTCCTGGAGAAGGAGCATGATTACAGGGACGAGCACTTTGACTTCATCCAGTCACACCTACGGAGGTTCTGTCTCCAGTGTATCCTTGGAGTGGTGTGTCAGGGCACAGGAGCACAGGCTCCCTTCTGTGCTAATTCAGGCCTCCCTCTAGATTGGTATCTTCAAAAAGATAAAGAACTTCTGAATCTAGAATGGTCTTCTGTCGGGGAAAAATTGTATACATCTTTTTATTAGTTTTGTATTTTACTGTATTGGAATTTGAGACTTACTAATTTGTGTCTGTGTTTCATTCATTTTTATTTTTAATGCTGTACATTTGATAGGCTTTCATATTAAGAAGAAAGATGATATGGATAGTCTTATTACCAAACTACTTTTGTCATATCTTGGAAATCTTTTTAAACTTTGCTTTTTTGCAGAAAAGGTTAATTACCCAACACAATATTGTTATAGATGCCAGTTTCCCATATGTTTATGTTTTGTGGTGTCCTTGAGACAGAGAGTGCATCAGCAGTCTTTTGAGTCATATTTCTGTAAAAACACAGTAGCAAGTGGTGCTACATCCCCACACTCTGGGATGGTGATGAGGGATAGGTTCCTACCACTTTCTCTGGGTCTTTTATCTTGTCCAGCTCAGTGGAGGGTGCTGGTACATGTAGGTACTCAACTCTTACAGAGGATGTGTTTGATGATAAACTGGATCACATGTGAACATCTGTGTCTAGGAAAGAATCTGCACCCTGGGTATGCTGAGGGTGTTTTCCTGGGCTAATCTCAGAGCCATTAACTTGACTGCTTAGGAACCAACCTGACCGGTCAGAAGACAGCAGTCTGCATGTTAAAAAACTGTGTGGCCTGCCACCATTGACATCCTTTATGCTTTTGACATGGTTCATCTGTCATTACCATTTTAGTTTTAAGTTTTAACATTTTCTATTGATCATGTGTTGACCAAAAACTGATGAGCCTGTGAGTAGTACTTTGAGGATTATGCTTGGATATATTTGCTTTTGTCTCCTCCTGCAGTGAATTGGTTTTCCTTAAGCAGATTGATTAGATGGAGCAGCCTTGATTTACACATCAGTGAAGGAGGAGAAAAACCTCGACTTGTTGTATAAGTACATTGTTCATAAAACGTATGGCTTCCACTTTATCACACCTGCCTTAGTTGTGGAAAAAGATGCAGTTTTTATGTGAGTTCTTTATAGGTGATTTCAAATGCTTCTTTTCATAGTATATTCGCTCTTTTCTTTTTATCCTTCCAAGTAAGGTGCCTTCTGTCTCTCTTGTACACAGCCAGCTTTCTACTGCCTGGGGGCGAAGTGCTTGGGCTGGACCTCACAGGGGATAGATATACCCATTATTTCTACATTATTTGCCATTCTGCTTCAGTCGAAGGGAAGTAGGTGGAGTGAGGTCATGGGTGCTGCCTCTCATCATTGAGAGCAAGGTACCAAAACTTAAGCCAGCCATTTTTGTCATTTATTGTCAACTCCGGTAGGATACTGGCTGGAGGAGGGAGTTGAAGTATAGGAAATTGGGCTTTGATCATGTATTGACCAAAAACTGATGAGCCTGTGATAGTACTTTGAGGATTATGCTTGGAAGAACTCTGATGTCTTCTGTTGAAGCATGTGATCTCTCTGCCCATCAGCAGGGATGATTGCAGGCACCCTTGTTGGTGAACCTGTTAGCATGGGCTTTGGCTCTACTGAATGTGTATTTTGTTTTTGGCATTTTGTATTTTAGGAGCTATGGGGGCTAATGATCCTGGGCAGAGACTTAGATACCTGTCTATTCCAGTTTGTGTTTTTCTGTCACTGGAAAGTGATGAGTGTTTTAGATGCATGAATGAATGTTGAAGCTGTGTGGCCTTTGAGAGGACTTGTGCTAGTAGATCAGTGTTTGTAGGCTTAGATATCCTCTTGACTGCTGAGCACTTATTAGGTGCCTGCGTTCTATGCTAAGGACACAGAGGTGAATGGGATGTGGTCACCGCACACAGCACTGGAGGGCAGGGGTGGGGCAGTAATGGACTAGTGGAGGCAGTGCGGCAGGGAGGGCAGAGGGGGCGATGCTGGAAGGCTGAGTGTGTGTGCTAGGCAGGCCAGAAGGAATGGAGAAGCAGGAGGGACAGTCTCTGAGAAGGCTGAAGATGTGATAGCCAAGAGCTCTTGGGACTGAAGAGGTTGCTTGCTGAAAATTTAGGGAGAGCCTCATTTGTGCTACTCACAGATGGCAAAGCTAGAGCCTTGGGTGGATTTTAGAGGACTGTTGTCCAGAGCAATCAGACAGACACCAAAGACATAAGCTCTGAACAATAGATAAGTGCCCATATTTCTTGTGATCCCAAGGAACAGGAAGCCCTGGAAGACAGGTTGAGGATCTGGGCTGGTCTGGAGAGGAGGAGCATCTCACAGCTTCTGAAGGCTGCCTGGGTTGTGGCCATATCTTGATCATACCCTGTCCCTTTGAATCTCTGATCCTGTTGTTAGTTCGCCTTTCTGGGAGCTGGTGAAGTCAGCAAAACCATTTGAGTGGAGCACCCTGGGTAAGAGCACCCTGTTGGTTGTAGAGCGGTGAAGCAGGACTTAGGTAGAGAAAGGGAGACCTATGAGAACAATCATTTGCCATTTTTTACGGTTTCTAGAGTTCAAAAGTATGTTGTAGAAAGGATTTTACAGTTGCCCTTTTTTAGGAGAGTCTGGTGGGAACAGTAGGCTACTGTAGCTTAACTTAATGGAACATGGGTGCCATCCTGCTTAGTGATCTTGAGCAGGGCAGCACCCATGTAGGAGCCTCAAGGACTCCTTGAGTCTTTCTGGTTTGCAGCCTGAGAGAGTATAGATCCTTCTGTCCTGCTTTGCTCCACGGTACATCTTCCCACACCAGTAAAATTAACGAACTAATCCGTTAGAAAACAGTTTTCAGAAGAGTTCTCAGTTCCTCTACACCAAAGGCCAGGAGGAATGGTCTCCTCCAGAGCTGTGTGTGCTGTTCCCTGTGTCCTCTGCTCTGTGGGAACAAGGCCCCATTGTGTCCTTGCTCTTCTGGGTAGAGTTGTGTGAAAGCTCTGAACACTTCCTGGTGGGTCAGCATGTGTGGTTAGTAAGATCTCACTCTGGCTTCTAGGTCTTCGGCCCCATTAGCTCGGTGCAGAACAGGACCTGCCATGTCAGTCTGATGGGTTATGCTGGTAGTAAATTTTGGCTTGTCTGCCACAAGCTCCAAGCCAGCGCCAGCAGCTACAGACCAGATCTTGTGGGAAGAAGTCTCACCTAGGAGTCCTTGCTAACCTGGAATGTGCTCTAACATGTGCTGTATGGCAGCCCCAGGAAGAGCAAATCAATGCCTCTCTCTTTGCTTTTAGACCTGCAGGCTGGGACAACGAAAAGAAAATAGCTATTTTACATGAAAATTTTACAACTGTGAAGCCAGAAGATGCATATGAAGATTTTATTGTGAAACCTCCTGTGAGAAAGGTACCCAGATCAGTCACTTTGAGTTATAGGTGTTTTCCTCATTGTTTTGTTTGTTTGTTTGTTTGTTTTTATGGGGGAAAAGAACCTTTAAAGAAATATGTCTTTAGGGGCGTCTGTGTGGCTCAGTTGGTTGAGTGTCTAACTTAGGCTCAGGTCATGATCTTACCTTTGGTGGGTTTGAGCCCCACATTGGGCTCCGTGCTGACAGCTTGGAGCCTGGAACCTGCTTCAGATTCTGTCTCCCTCTCTCTGCCCTTCTGCTCACATTCTATGTTTCTCTCAAAAATAAATAAACATTAAAAAAAAAAGAAATTTGTCTTTAAAAAAATAAAAAGAGATATGTCTTACACATTGACCCATTTTTGGGAGAATAAAAATGTAATCCAAGAGCCTTTTTAAAAAAGTTCAGGTGAAGTCTGGTGTGAATGTAAATGGCTCCAGGTGGTGGGGCATGAGTGATGGAGTGCCCATAAGGAGTTGGGTGGAAGTTACCCACTAAGTCTTGACAATGCCACTGCTACCTCAGGATTACTGTTAGGAGACCCCTGTGCTCCCCTGATCTGCACGCCCTGATTGAGAGGGGTTGTTGCCGGCCTGCCAGACTTAAAAATGTCAGTTGGCCACATGGCTTAGCTGGTCTTGGAATAGAGTTGGTGCCAGGCTAGAAACGCATAATTTCGCAGGTGCCACAGGGTCTCTTCCCAGAACCATGTTGACACCTGAGCCCAAGATTCTTTCAGTGAGAATTTTGACATTAGTTTGGGTGTTTTTGGCCTGTGACCACAAATGGTTGTATCACTTCACTTCACAGCTGGTCCATGACAAAGAGTTGGCAGCCGAGGATGAGCAGGTTTTTCTAATGAAGCAACAGGTAAGAAAAACCAGTGAGGCTAGAGCAGAGGCCTTCTCTTGCATGAAATGCCAGTCCCCTGGGATAAGGTCGAGGGCATCATGAAGAGCTTGCAGCATTAAAGGGGTTGCCACCAGGTCTCCTTGTTCCCTCCCATTTCTAGCATTGGTACAGAGTAGGGGTTAGACCAGCTGCCTCAGGTGATCCCCTGCCTACTTGCAGATTCTCACCAATGATAGGCTTGGTATCATGTTAAGTACCCTTTCTCTCTGGAAATTAGGTTTTTTTGGCTTAATACTTCCTGTGTTGACAGTTTACCAAGTGCCCTGACTTCACTTCCATTATTTCACATAGCCCCACACAGTCTTCTGCATGAAGGCAGGTGAGCCGATGTAGGTGAGGAGAGAAACTTCCACAGCTGACAGTTCAGAATGCAAACACAGTCTCCCCTTTCTGTTTTACTAGAACTGTTGTTAGATATGTCACTTAGGCGAGTCACAGGTCTTCCTGATGGTCCAGGCAGCTCAGCAGAGGGTGTTGATGGTTTATTTGCCAGCTGGTCCTTTTTTCTGTGCTCTCCTTGCTTCCTTAAGTACAAAACTGGTAACTTGGATTATTTTTTTCACCATGTACCACATTTCTGAATTTAAACGTTTTGCATGTAGAATATAAAACCCGACTTGGTTGTTGTTAATGGCGCCCTCTAATGGAGTACTGGGAAGTAACTGTTTCTCCAGACTTTCCATCCACTCTGCATGCCTCGATTAATGGCCAGTGTGTTCCTCTTTGCAGTCACTCCTAGCCAAGCAGCCAGCCACGCCCACGAGAGCCTCTGTGAGTACTTTAAAATAAATGGGGTCAAGGCCCAGTGTTGTAGGTGTCTTCACACTTTATGCCATTATTTCTTAGAGCTTATATTTGTGTGGGATTTTGTATTTTCAAAGGAAATTTGGTTTCCCAGAAGGCCCAGGGCCAGGCAGAGTAGGGGACTTAGGATAGGAATATAGCTCTGGGAAACAGAGTGAACAGGCTTTATTATCTTGATGTCTCTTCTCTAAGGAGAAACTAAGGTCTAGAAAGAGACTGAGCTGGGAGCAAAGTCCCAGTCCTACCACCTTTCTCTTTAGACTGTGAAAAATACCCTGCAGAGCATGTCTTCATTTTTGAAATATGTATTTTCTGTTATTTTTATGCTTGTATGTAACTTGGGGTGGTTTTGAACTTAGGAATCCCCTGCAAGAGGACCCTCTGGCTCTCCAAGAACTCAGGGCCGGGGAGGGCCAGCAAGTGTGCCTAGCGCCTCCCCAGGCACATCAGTAAAGAAGCCGGACCCAAACATCAAAAGTATGTATTCTATCTCTGTGGAGAGTTTTTAGTCTTCGGCCTGAGCTCTGAAGGGGTATGTGGCTGTGTTTCGAAGGTGGAGGCCCATGGCACCTGGGCTGTTCTCTTCCTCAAGAAGGGTCTGCTTTCCACTTTCCTTTGCTCAAGGGGAAGGGGCTTATGGTTAGCAGACACTAAGGCCTCTTGCTTTGTTGGAATCACCTTTACACTGGGTTCTGTAAGACATCATTTAGGTAATGCAGGGTCTTTCGAAGAGGAGTATAACATAAGTCACTTTAAAATGTGTATTTTGAGGGGTGCCTGGGTGGCTCAGTTGGTTGAGCTTCCAACTCTTGATTTCGGCTCAGGTTATGGGATCAAGTTCCACACTGTCAGTGTGTGATTCTCTCTCTTTCTCTGCCCCTTACACTTGCACACTCTCTCTCTCTCACTCTTTCTCTTTCTCTCAAACTAAATAAACATTAAAAATAAATAAAGGGGCGTCTGGGTATCTCAGTCAGTTGATCTTCTGACTTCAGCTCAGGTCATGCATGATCTTGCAGTTTGAGAGTTGGAGTCCCACATTGGGCTCTCTGCTGTCAGCACGAAACCTGCTTCCAATCCTCTCTTCCCCTCTCTCTCTGCTCCTCCTCCACTCACTCTCTCTCTTTTAAAAGAAATAAACTTTCAAGATACAAAGTTAAGGGCACCTGGGTGGCTCGGTCAGTTAAGCATCTGACTTCCCGTGGGGTTGTTACCTCACCATTTGGGAGTGTGAGCCCCACTTTGGGTGAGCTCCAGCCCTGCCTCAGGTGATCATGAGCCCCCACTTTGGCTGAGTATGAGACCCTGCTTCAGTTAAGCTCAAGCCCCACTTTGGGTGAGTCCCACTTCTTTCTCTCTCTCTCAAAAATAAGATAAAATAAAATAAAAATAAATCTTAAGTAAATAAGTAATAAATTTTTTAAATGTGTAATTTGAGAGGCACCTGGCTGACTCAGTTGGTTGAGCATGCAACTCTTTTTTTTTTAATGTTTATTTTTAAGAGAGCACACAAGCGAGGGAGGGATAGAGAGAGAGGGTGACACAGAATCCAAAACAGGCTCCAGGCTCTTAGCATCAGCACAGAGCCCGATGTGGGACTTGAACCCATGAAACATGAGATCATGACCTGAGCTAAAGTCGGATACTTAACTTACTGAGCCACCCAGGTGCCCAAAGAGCATGCAACTCTTGATCTTGGGGTTATGAGTTCAAGCCCCACATTGGGTGTGGAGATTACTTTTGAAGTAAGTAAAATAAAATAGAGTGTATATTTTGAGTCCTTGGTTTTGTTTCTCATTTTTAAATGATTACCATATATGAATTGTGGGATTTTCCTTCCGCTTCATTTCTCTCGTCAAGCCCAGTTACTTAGAATTATAAGTAGTCCTTATCCTAATGGCTTAGTAATATCCAAACGTGCTGGCTACAATAAAACTCTCAAAACAAAATTTATTTAATTCTTATGTGTGCAATAGGTATCTTCAATTCAGCTTTTCACATCAGCTTTGGAGTGTTAAGGGCTTATAGAACTGTGGAAAACACTGCCTCATGGATAGGGAGATGACGTGGAGCATGAGTTCTATTATGTCCCCAAACAGGTGGGAAATCTATAAACAGATTTGTACTTAACGTGCCGATAGATGAGTAGCCTTGGCAGTGGCAGTAATGAATGTGCCCAATGTCCTGGGAAGATGATAGCCACAAATTGATGATTCCAAGCTGAAAACTATAGTTTTGTGGTAGTGTTGATTGAGTCATCCAGGTGATATGAGGCTTTTTTTCTTAATGATTCCTTAGATAACGCAGCAAGTGAAGGTGTGTTGGCCAGCTTCTTCAATAGTCTGCTGAGTAAAAAGACTGGTTCTCCTGGAAGTCCTGGTGCTGGTGGTGTGCAGAGCACAGCCAAGAAGTCAGGTACTAAAGGGTCCTTGGAGACCTATGATCCTTGTGGTTGAGCAGTGCTGGAGGTGGGGGAGTAGACAGGAGTGTCTGCTGTTACCTGATGTGCATATCCTCCCTGTTCCCAACAGCCAAGCAAGTAAGCACATCTTCACCTTACACTGAGCAGTACACTTTATAGCATTCAGGTTTCAGCACATTTAAAGGTGGGGTTTGTGTACATTGGGTTCTCAGGAACTGACTGTTGGATGAGTTGAGGTATATCCTAAACTGTATATGTGACCCTGGTATCAGAACTACTCGTTGAAGGTCATGGTCTAGGGTGTAGCATTGATATTTTATTTATTATATTTAATTTTCTGTGATGCTTTATAAGGATATTTGTTCACTGTTCCTAGTCTTGCCATGAGCTGAGCCTGTGAACCCTTACTGTCTCACTGAAGGGTCAGTTCCTCCTCCGTGAAGCTCCACCTTGTCACAGGCACACTGTGGCAACCCACACTCCTTCCGTGTGGGGCAGTAGGGCAAGTCTATGTCTTGGAGGCCTCTGAAACTAAAGAGCTGAGTTCCTTGGGATTTACCCATTTTGCTGGGAAGGTCTAGGCTTTTTTTTTTCTTTTTTTAACGTTAATTTCTGAGAGAGCATGAGCGGGGAAGGGGCAGAGAGAGAGGGAGACACAGAAACCAAAGTAGGCTCCAGGGTCTAGACTCTGGGCTGTCAGCACAGAACCCAACGTGAGACTTGAACTCACGAACCGTGAGCTCATGACCTGAATCGAAGTCAAACGTTTAACCAACTGAGCCACCCAGGCTCCCCACCCAGTTGTTGTTTCTATAACAGGGATGATAGTAACGCCTGGCTCGCTGGACCTTTCCATTGACTGTAAGGAATGTTAATACAGTGTTTTCCCAGGGCACCTGGTTGGCTCAGTCGGTTAAGCGTCCCAACTTCGGCTCAGGTCATGATCTCATGGTTCATGGGTTCAAGCCCTGCGTCAGGCTCTGTGCTGACAGCTAGCTCAGAGCCTGGAGCCTGCTTCAGATTCTATGTCACCCTCTCTCTCTGACCCTCCCCTGCTCACACTGTCTCTCTCTCTCTCAGAAATAAAACATTTAAAAATTTTTTTAAAATAATAAATACAGTGTTTTCCCTAAATGGTGTTTTCAGATCATAGGAGGCCCTCAGGAGATCACTACATCCTCAGGTCAGCCAAACCTTCTGGGACTCTTGAGTTCTTAGAGACTTCATCTGGTCTGTTGGCCCAGACTAAGGGCTGGTATTTCTGATAGGAGAAAAGGGTCATTTCCAGGCCCTAGCTAGTGTTTGACAACAAAAGAATATGAGCCCTGACTTTGTGCAAGATTGAAATGTCTGACCTTAGTCTTATATTCTTATTGAAGCATTATGTTTCCAGGCTATCCATGTGCATTAGAGTATTGTAATTAAAAACAAAACCTAAACACCTGTGTGAGGCACAGAAAGTAGTTTGCCATATTGCCAGAAATTCACATGCCACTTCTAACAAGGAGGTGATGACAGTGCATGGGGACGGAGGTGGGTGGTAAGAGTGTTTTCAGAAAGACCCTTATATTTGGCACAAAGGCTTGCCCAGCAAGGGGGCAGTTATGTAGTTGGAGGAACATGGACCTGTGATGTTTGGAAGGAAGGGTTGAATTAAGGCATCTCCTCATAGTCATTACAGTGAAAAAAAAGGCTTGCTTTCATTCTTACTGAGGTTGTTATCACCACAAGTGATTACAGAAGTCTGTATAATTTTAAATGTTCCCTTTTAAAAAATTCTTTTCTGTTTCCCATCACTGCTGCTTTTTCTTTCTTTCTTTCTTTCTTTTTTTTTTAAGGACAAAAGACTGTGTTGACAAATGTTCAGGAAGAACTGGATAGAATGACTCGAAAACCAGACTCCATGGTAACAAACTCTTCAACAGAAAATGAAGCCTGATCCTCCTTAAAAAGTGCATATGTAAAATGACCAAATAACTATGTATATTGATCTGCTAAGACAAGGATTTTTCTGATATGGCACATGCTATCAGTTTTTTGGGGCAGGGGAGATGAACTTATAAAAATACTTCATTGGCTTGTCTGAGTATGAAATGCACATTTAGGAAGGTTATGTGTCAGACCCCTTTGTTAAGGATAACCCTTGGACTCTCAGGCATGTGGCTGTCTCATGAGAAGCAAGTACAGCTGGGCCTTTTGTGAAAGGGAGGGTCGATCGAGAGAAAGAGGGCCTGCTTTCTTTCAGGGTGGAGCAAATGAGACTGGGAAATCATTGATCGGAGGGCGGTTAGTCTGACCAGTTGAGTGTTAGCAAATTCACTTGTTCTTGGGAAGCAGATTAAGTAGCAGCAAGTCCAGGAAAGATAATGACGGAAAGGAGGAATTCGAGAAGTGATGGTGGGGAAGCTGAAGGTTGGAGGAGATGAGGAGGGAGGAGACGAACGGTGGTAGTATATACCGTGTGTTCAGTAGAAAGTTGAGTAATCATCTTTAAGATTTAAAAGTATTTCCAAACTAAATACTGAGAAATGGGAATAAGACTTGTTCTGAATGCATCTTTAACTTAAGAAAGATGTGTAAGCGTGGGGTGCCTGAGTCAGGTGGAGCTGACAAAGGTGGGGAAGATGGCAGCTGCCCAAGACAAGATGCACACGTGCGGCCCAGGCCATGTCCTCAGAGGACGAGCTGGGCTCCATGCATGTGCGTCCGGGGGGGCAGTCACTGTGGAGTGTGTTTAAAGTCAGCAGTTACAAAATTAGTTTAACTTTGAGTTGTTTTCTAAAATAGCTCCTGTTTGTTTTTTAAATTAAAAAAATTTTTTTTGTATTGCCACAGGCTGGCCTACTAACAGAGCATGGGCAACCAACCTCTCATTTTACCATAATGCAATGTGCTACAGAAAGTTTGAGAGAGGTTTGTAATGTAATTGCACTCTGATGAACTGGCTTGCACCAATCCCTGCCTTATGGTCTGTGGACACCTTCACAGAGTTCCATTGATGCAAAAGGGTCTTGTCCTAGCTCTCTGGTCTGATCAGTGCTATCAGATGGACAAATAAGTGTGAATGTTTTATAGTGAAAATGGAAATGATACATTTCTCTTACTTGTGTTTTTCATAAGTGTAGCATTTTTTTCTTAAGGAAACAAGAGTTTCTGTGTCTCCATTGAGGGCAAATTCATGCACATTGTCATGTCCTACCACCATTCTAGAAATGACTTCTGTGGATTTGAAATGGCACTTTTAATTTTATATGTGACACAACATTTGAATGCAAACACTACCATTGGTTTAATATATAAAACATTTGTTGTCAAACCAAGGGAAAAAAACCACAGTTCACTTCTGTGGAGTTTACTTTTTTTATATGAATGTTTGTTGTACTGTGTCTGAAAATAACTTTCCTAACGTCATTACTTTCACATACCAGATTTGATTGACCACTAACATAGTACTGGGCATAACTTAATATCCTGTGTTGTATATAAGAAGACTCTAAGACTGTCTTGAATTGCTTTTTTGTAAAGGTCTGAACACTGTTAAGGAGAAAGCTGAGTATTTAGTTGCCTTTCTGACAAACATAAAAACATGTTTTTTGTGCCAGTCTTATTGTTAAAAATACACTTTTTCACCCCTTTTTAAATTCAGTTATTTTTTTTAATGTATTGTGGCTTCCAATCACCAGATTGTCCACGTAATGACAGTAAACTTACTGTATAAGGATAGTTTTGCTGTAGTGACCAGTAGATGCCCAACAGTTGTGGCCACACTGATGTGGGGTCACGTAGCCCCTTTCTCTATAGCAGCTGGGGTAGGGGTGGGGGCAAAATGACCTCAGAAACAAGACAGAATTATTGGAAAGGCACATGCCTTTGGGGGATACAGTGTGATTTCAAATGTTAATGCAGAATTTTACTTTTTAAAAAGTTTTTTTTTTTTGTCATTTAAACTAATAAGCACTTTTGTGTCAATTTAAGATGTACTAAAACTGATGAAGTGCTAAGACACCTGTCTTGTGAGGGAAGATTTCTTGATCACTTTGAGTTTCTCATAACAAGTGGATGCTCCTAGTAGTGGAAGACACTGGTGCGCGTAATATGTCATGTGCTCAGTGGTTGCCAAAGTCTACCAACTTTGGGAAGCTGCAGGGTTCTTTTGGGAGGGGGTGGGAGAAAGGGAGATATTTTTTGTTATTTTGGAGTTTTCAAGCAGTGGAACCAAAGGCCAAACAATAAACAGTCTTTACTTTTTAAAGTAAAATTCATTTATTTGCAGAATACACATTTATGGTAGACTGTTAAAGACAATTTTCTGACTATTTATATATATTATAATGGCTACATCTGCTGTTTGTCTTTAAAATGGAAAAAATCAAAGAAATAAGCCCAACCTTGAAGATGTGCCCACAATAAGGGCCATGAATTGGTCTTTCCTAAAAATGCAACGGGTATGCTGCTAGAATTATTTAATTTTGTTTGCACTTTTTTTTTTTTGGATTGGCATTTTAAAAATCACTATTTAAACTGATGCTGTCGTATTTTATGAGTTTAACAAAGTTGAAAGTGACTGCTCTGTACATCATGACCTTAACAATGTTGATGCTGTAAGTGAAAGTTCACTGTCGTCTCTATACTAAGTTTATTGGTGTTTTTAACTTAAAATTAGGACTGCAGTTTATTCCCCCACCAGCCTTAGTCCAGGGGTGTGGCTCTAACCAGATCCAGTTATGCAGTCTTGTGGAACCTTGCTTTCTAGTGCTGGAAAAGAAGATGTCTCTAATTACTGGCTTCAATAAACACGAGTCCAGACTGCTTACAATTTTTGTGACTTTCTTTATGATAAATTATCTCACTGGAGAGAAATTGAATTATCTGCTAATTATATGGCATGTAATATGGCAAAAAACGTTTATTACCTCTCTCACTAAAAATTTTCAGACATTCTGTTAAGAAACCTGTTAAATCTATATTTTGAAATTTGTGGAGTTCTAAGCTGTGGGTAAAGTACAGTGGTGTTTGTGAGTTATCCAACATATTTCCTTGCCTCTTAGATAAATTCTTGATTGTCTGAATTGAGCTCATTTTCACTTAACTAATTTGGAAGACTTCAGCTACATTGAAGAATTTCAGAGCAACTACATCGTAATCCTTTTTACCTGTTTAAATGGGGAACAGCAAAAAATGTTTAAGAAAATCTGTTATATCAGAGATTCCTAGTTTCTATTTATTACACTTTAAGTGTATTAAATAAGTCCAGGTTATATAAAATCTCACATTCTGGATTTTTCTTATTGTTTATTCATGATCTGATTCAGGTTAAATGGCTTTTGCAAGGATGAGGTTGTAAAATAAGTGAGGTTGTATATGTTCTAGTGCATGACATTAGGTTGTCCCTGTATTGGGGATGTTAGGTTTGATTCTCTTTGATTAAGATGGTGTCCCTCAGATCTACCCAGTAAACTGTAGGTGTTACCATTGAGCATCTTACTGAGTTATCTTGGTCTTCAGCCACCTCTTACCCATTGGTCATAGCATCTGCTGATGATTTTTGCCTAAATCCATTATCTCATTAGGAGTCTTTTTTTTTTTTTTGATGTATATTTTTGGAGGAGAGCATTCAAGAGTCACAGAGAGAGGGAGACGAAAGGATCTGAAGCTCTCTGCACTGACAGCTGAGAGCCTCATTTGGGATGGGGCTCTAATCTACAAACCATGAGATCACAAGAGCCGAACTCAGATGCTTAACCGACTGAGCCATCCAGGAGTCCCTCATTAGGAGTCTTAAATGATAATTTTCTTATCCCTTCATTCCTCCTGCATTTATTACCTGGCATTCATCTATAAAAAGGAGTTTTCTTCTCTCTGCCCTTTTTGGGTAGTTGTTTTCACTGTGAATTTTTAGATTCAGAGTGTTATAATCCAATAACTCATTCTTTTTGATGCTCAACTTGCCCCGGATTTCATGAGAGGGAGCCCCTTCAACCAACCATCCTTTTTTTCCTTTTATTGAGATATAATCATGATCTAAAATTTGCCACTTTAATATTTTTTTAATGTTTATTTTTGAGAGAGAGACAGAGCGCAAGTAGGGAAGGGGCAGAAAGAGGGAGACACAGAATCTGAAGCAGGCTCCAGGCTCTCAGCTGTCAGCACAGAGCCCAATGAGGGACTTGAACCCACAAACTGCGAGATCATGACCTGAGCCAAAGTTGGACACTTAACTAACCGACTGAGCCACCACTTTAAAATGCTCAAAGGCAAAATAAGTCAGGCAGAGAAGGACAGATGCTATATGTTTGCATGTACAAGTGGATTAGGAGGAACTTAATGGAGGACCATGGGGAAGGAGAAGGGGAAAAACAGGGAGAGGGAGAGAGGCAAACCATGAGAGACTCTTGAATGCTGAGAACAAACTGAGGGCTGATGGGGGTGAGGAAGAGGGGAAGGGTGGTGATGGGCATGGAGGAGGGCACTTGTTGGGATGAGCACTGGGTGTTATATGCAAAGCAACTTGATAATAAACTATTTTAAGAAAATAAAATGCTCATAGCTTTTTAGTATATTTGCTGTGTTGTGCACCCACTACCACTATCAAATTCCATAACATTTTCCATTACCCTAAAAAGAAACCTACCTATTTGTCCATATTTCCCTTCCCCTTCATTATTTAGCATGATGTTTTCTAGGTTCATCAATGTTGTAGCATGTGCCAGTACTTTATCCCCTTTTATGGCTAAGTAATGTCTCATTGCATGGATAAACTACATTTTATTTATTCTCTTATCAGTTGATACACATTTGGGTTGTTTTCAATTGTTGGTTATTATGAGTAATGCTATTTCATATGTAAGTTTGTGTGTAAACATACATTCTTTGGGCACATACCTAGAAGTGGATGTGCTGGGCCTATGGCGTTTTAACTGAAAAACAACCAAATTGTTTTCCATAACAGCCGTACTGTTTTACATTCCTACTAGCAGTGTATAAAGATTGTAATTTCTCCACATCTTGGCTAACACTTGTTTGCTGGGAGGCTTTTGTTTTTGTTTTAAGTTTAGCCATCCTAGTGAGTACGAAGTGGTGTCTCAGTGGCTAATGCTTTCATGTGTTTATTGACCATTTACATATCTTAGGAGAATTGTCTATTCAAATCCTTTGCCCATTTTTAAATTAAGGTATTTGTCTTATCGTTGAATTGTAGGAGTTCTTTATATATTCCGGATACTAGACTCAGGTACAGCTGTGTCCTTTTGACATGCTCCCATTGATCTTGGAGCAATTCTGTACTTTCTGACTTTTTTTTTCTTGAAGGTCATTCTCAACACCTATCAGCAGTTGTAGAAAGTATTTAACCCCTCCTTATATTTTGCCTTGAAATTGAGGTTAGGAGTTTGGTGAATAAAGACTTATTTGGGGGATTATTTTATTTGATGAAACTAGCAGTAATATTGTAATAGCAAGTATATTAGAGATCACCATATACCAGTGACTCCGCTAGATGATTTTTGTATAAATCAATTTAATCTTCCCAACAGCTTTGTGAGGCAAATCTACCATCATCGCCATCTTAGTTTCCAAAGGAGGAAGCAAAGGCACTGAGAGGCTGAGCAGCTACTAAGGTCAGAGTCAGAATTTGAACCCAAGCCAACTAGCTTTGGAATTTGAGCTGATTGTGCTCTGTTGGTATGTGTTGTACTCCTGTAAAGCAGAGGAGAGAATTTGTCAACTGGAAGTGTTTTCATCTGTGGTGCTAAGCACTTGTCTATTGGTGTTTAACCTTTTTTCCTTTCTGTCACGGATGGAGGAGTCATTCTTGTTAGGTGGGAAAACTGGCAGAGAACGAACCCAAAGAGAAAGTATATAATACCAATACAAAAGGAAAAATGACCATAGCCACAGTAACTTTGCTGAGAAAGGTGGGTTGAGGGGCCTGCCACTCTCTTGGAAGGACCTCTGTCTCTTAAGGCATGAAGAGTTTTGGGGGTCACCTGTGGTAAAGGCTCTTGGAAGGCCCTGAGAGGTAGATTTTCACGAGTACGGATATCCCTGAGCGTGTAGGCAAAGTCAGCCTGCCTGTACACCTGCTTGGTGGCCCTCACGCACACTACAGGTCCACTCTGTCACCTCCTGTCACTTTGGATTGGGAGCAGCACGTAGAGGGAGGCAGCTGGCATAATGGAACAGGCATGGGCTCCCCTGGGTTCCAGTCCTGGTGCTTTCTCTCACCTTACAGAGGTCTCACTTTTGAATCAGGCGAGTATAGGGTTTTTTTTTAATGGTTTTGTGTGTGTGTGTGTGTGTGTGTGTGTGAGAGAGAGAGAGAAAACATGAGCCGGGGGAGGAGCAGGAAGAGGGAGACACAGAATCTGAAGCCGACTCCAGGCTCTGAGCTGTCAGCACAGAACCCGACATGGGGCTCGAACCCACGAACTGCAAGATCATGACCTGAGCTGAAGTTGGATGCTTAACTGACTGAGCCAACCAGGCGCCCCAGGCAAGTAAAGTTTATACAGATGAGGAACAGATTAAGAAGCAGAACAAGAAAGCCCAAATTGATGACTGTAACCCGTCTCGGACCTCCTTCCTCTGTAAAAGGGGGATAACATTTCTTTCCAGTCATTGTGAACGGCAGAGGAGATACACATCCACTTGGCATATGGTCGGTCTTCAGTGTGATTGTTGGCCTTGAAGATACCTCTTGAAAGGTCTACATTGTTCCAGCAACTCCATTTGTACCTGTGTAGAATCTACTCTGTCCATTTGTGGCATTTTACATTTTGTAGATTAAATATCATCTCATCTATAAAAAATACAGGTAGAAGGGATGGATAACCTGTAACCACTCACCTGGTGCAGTTCCCATGGGATGCCACATATGACCATGGATTCTGGAGACAGGGACAGTGCTTGCTATTAGTACTGTATTTCTTACCCTGCAAGGCCTGCAGATAAGCCACAAGGATGCAGAGTGCCTTCCTGATTCTCTGCCAGTTGAGGCACAGGCAGTGTGCTGTGATTAGGAACAGCAGGCCTCTAGCAGTGTGGTTGAGAGAAGGAAGAAGCCAAAATGCCCACCGTGGATAGCCAGCACCCTGCTGGTACGAAGAGCCAGACCATAGCTGAGATGCAGTCCAGAAGTCTCCCTGGGCTCTGATTGTAAGGGGATCTTGCAGCTTGAAGGGAGGGGAGACACTGCTGAAGTAGCAGGGGTTTGAGAGGCCGGGAGAGGGGACTCGGGTTCTGTGTGGTAAGTTTGAGGTCATGAAGTCCCTTCCCCAACCTTGGGCAGCATTTTAGCCTAACCTTTCTAGTGTTTCCAATCTTAAGAAATTCTCATGTGGGTAAAGTTAAAATCTTTTTCCAGTACTGTTAACGTTTAACTTTGTGTGTTCCATCTTGTTTTCATTAAGCAACTCAAAAGACCATCGAAATATCTTCATATATGATGTTTTTCTAGAACATTTAATTGTACTTGTTTCTTGAATAGAACTGAATTAACATTCATGAATGATCAATAGGCTTCTCTGTCTTCTCCTACTTTGTCTTCTGTCTAAACCCACCTCAACCCACCCAACCCAACCAGCTTCTTGAAAGGACTCTGAAGTTCTAGAAAAGGCAAGCAAGATGTGAACTTTAGATTTGTAAGCATCTTGATTTTTGTTTGGTGAAGAACTCAATTTAAAACTGCCCTTTTTTAAGGCAGTGATTTAAAGAGTGGGGGTGCTTGGTACATCTGTCAGCAGGCTGTGGCATATTACATCTGTCCCTGATATTTAAAATATTTGGCGCCATTTCACTGTGAATTCATTTTTTACTTAGAATCAGCTAACAAATGCTAGCCTGGAGTTAAACTTGGGAGTATATAGGAAACTAAACACTGATCGTTTAGATTTTGTATACAAATAGTATGCACATGTGGAGAAGGTTATTTCAGAGGTTCCATTTAATGTTAGGTGGTGCACCCTGAAACCCATCTTAGAGGTACAACGGCACAGGAGGGAACAAACAGCAAGGATTTGCCCTGCACTGCCATAACTGCACAAGATTGCCCCTGACTGGTGCAGGCTCTCCCTCACTGGACAGCCTTGCTCTTGACATTCCTCTTCCCATTTGGAAAAGCTTAAATCTAGGTTTCCCAAGGTATGTTCCGGGTATATCAAATTCTAGGTGGTCAATTGGGATTGGAAGATTCAAGGTTAAACTAAACAGATTAAAATTTTTTTTGAGCTAATTATATTTTTATTTTACTTTTTTAAAAAAGTTTATATCTGAGAGAGAGAACATGAGCCCAGGAGAGGACAGAAGATCCAAAGTGGGCTCTGTCCTGACAGCAGAGAGCCCAATATGGGGCTCAAACTCACAAACTGAATCACGAGATCATGACCTGAGCCAAAGTCGGACACTTAACCAACTGAGCCACTCAGGCACTCCCACAAACTAATTATATTTTTAAAGTTTATTTATTTTGAGAAAGAGTGAGCATGTGCATGTGAGCAGAGGAGGGGCAGAGAAACAATCCAAAGCAGGATCCATGCTGTCAGCACTGAGGCCCACACAGGGCTCAAGATCATGACCTGGGCCGAGATTGAATTGGACACTTAACCGACTGAGCCACCCAGGCACCCCAGTAGATTTTTGCTCCGACTTATTTTGTGGGTGACTGTTGGTGAAGGGCTCAAGCGTGGGCTTTCCCAGCTAGCTGTGATTATGGACATCTTCCAGGTTCCACAAATGTTCCCTTTGAAAACATTCACATGCAGGGCTTCTAAGGGTTGGTCAAGATTTGTATTTTTATGACTGTTCGAATTTGGACTCTGGTGATATTTCTGTGTGGCCTCTCAGTTTCCTTTCCCTTGCCTCACCTTCTCTTCCCTCTCACTCTCCCTGCTACCAGGGAAATCAGCATTTGTAAATTGGTGGGTTTGCCATAATAGGAACACCCCTTGGGAAATTTTGCCCCCAGGAGCGGGTTTCTGTGACTCTCGTGGGTGGCATGGTCATAGGCACAA
Source organism: Hyaena hyaena (assembly GCF_003009895.1). NCBI lineage: Eukaryota > Metazoa > Chordata > Mammalia > Carnivora > Hyaenidae > Hyaena > Hyaena hyaena. The sequence continues at coordinate 755,107 of NW_024080649.1, read as the reverse complement.
AGGGCAATCCAGCACACACCTTGCTTCTGGCTCGAGTCCTCAAGGGGGGCATCACCAAACAGCCTCAAACCAGCCACTCTGCCAGATGGTTCTCATCACCCACGCTTGGAACCATAAATATTTCTGGCATTGAGATGAACCGGAACTGTTCTGACATAAAAGGAAAACCGTAGCCCACAGTCCGAGCCCTGACACATGGGCTGTCAGGTGGGCTTGTGTTTGAGTCCTGGCTCTAGAACTTACTGTGTACTTGTGGACCACTGAGTCACGTAACCTGTTAGCACCCTCATCTCATAGGGAGGCTGGATGCATTGAGGTGAGTGCCTTTTTGCAGTGCCAAGTGTGCAGATGGTCCTGAAACAGAACCAGCCCTGGACTGATTGTGTGAGAGAGACCTTAGTGCTTGAAATCACCGCTTTCAAGATGGAGAAAAAAAGCCCAGGGAAGGAAGTTACTCATCACCATCACACAAGAAGGGAGCAGAGTTGGGACTGAGAATCCAGGTGTCATTGCTGCTGTCTCACTGCTTTCCCTCCACCTAATCTGCACACTTTGCCCAGCAGGGGCAGGGCTAAACACCAGGCCTTAAATATGAAGGAATAAATTGCTAGTTTAGACAGTGGGCAAGAGAGCTATTTTAGAACAGACAAGCTTTCAGCACACTATAAATTCCATCACCTGGGCAACTGCCTGGTTTCTTGGGCAAGGCAGCTCTCCGCCATCTGCATGCGTGGGCTTCCAAATACGTGGTTGAGGTATGTGACTTCTTGGCACCTCCCCCTGCCTCTCCGCAGCAACCATTGCCATCTTCCAAGGAACAGTGGGCATGATTGGGTGATATCTGAGATTTTGCTGATAAGAAGGTAAACAAGGTAGGCTGCGCCCCTCCAGGGCTAATAGTCCTCTGGGAGCAACAGATAAGGCAAGCAATGTGTCTAACACCACAGTCATCTTTGCTCAAAACAACCCCCCAAATCATTGGCCTTTTTCCTCTTCCCCACTGATTTGGCCCTATAGTCTTTTTTTAAAGTTTATTTATTTTGAGAAAGTGGGAGGGGCAGAGAGAGAGAGGAGTGACAGAATCCGTAACAGGCTCTTTGCCCCATGAACCATGAGGTCATGACCTGAGCCTGAAATCAAGAATTGGATGCTTAACTTGACTGAGCTGCCCAGGCACCCCTGGCCCTAAAGTCTAGGTGGGCAGAGTATGGTAGGTGTCTGGGGCTGGGGTGGGAAGCTATGATGACCCAGAGGTGGTTTATGGAACCTGAGCAAAGTGAAGAGAATGTCCCTGTAGGTGGGATGAGGGAATGGCCAGGTGTTAAAAACCTCTTCAGGATGGAGAGGGAATCTTAGGGACGAGAGGGGGCACAGGGCATCAGAGCCCAAGTGGCATGAAGACAGTAAACCCATGGGGGCTGGTCTGATTCAGGGTTATCAGTCCAGAGGGAGGAGGGAGGGCACCTGCATGGAGTGTCAGAACCTGGGCCTGGTGAAGTACGTCTCTACCTGAGAGGAGGGGCCCAATGTGGGGTCACAGGGTAGGAGGGCACCTGTGCAGGGATTGAGTGCTGGCTATTGGAAGGTGGTTATGTACAGGGGCACTGGTCATGTAAGTTAATGTATGAAAGATAATAACCAGGTTTCTCACTGCCAGAGAAGAGAGTAACAAATAATGAAAAGAGAAAACTAGAATGTTGGAATGGAGTTAGAAATATTAAGGTGAACTCATGGTTTTCAATACACACACGCATACACACACACATACACGTGTGTGTGTGTGTGTGTGTGTGTATGTTTATATACATATGTATATTCCCTAGCTATCTGCACCAAGAGGGCCTGGGAGGACCGACAGCCCAAGTGAGCAAACTTCTTCATTCCCTCCTCTAATTTCCTGACCTCCCAGACTCTGCCCTTAGCTTGTCCTACTATTATGTTCTCCTGCCTATTCTGACCACTTACCTAACGCCTATCCATCCTTTTGAGGCTTAGCTCAGGTCCCCACGAATCCAGGGACCTCCAGTCCCCCTGAGAATCAGACTCCCTGAACTCTTGGGATGTTTCTGGCTGCACCAGGGTGTCCTTGAATGGGTCTGGGGATCCCCAGGCATCCACAGACGTTCTCTTGGGGGCTCTGAGACCTTTTAAAGGGCTGTATCCATTATTTAAGGTAACAGAGACTGCTACCCATTTGATAGAGAAGATAAGACTGAATTATTTATCTCTACTTTTTGTTTTCACTCAAATCTGATCATGTCAGTTCCGTGCTTAAAGAGCCCAGTGCAACTCTAATGGCTCACCTGAGTGCAGGGGCCTTCAGAATGTGTTTCCAGCCTACCCTGTCCATCTGCCCCTTCCCCTGCCCCTGCCCTTCACATACCCTCCAACCTTCCCTGTCTGAACACAAACTCAGGTTGCTCACCTCTTTCTGAATCCCTCAGGCCTTTCTGTGAGCCTTTGCTCAGGCTGGCTCCTTATTCCAGAATGCCTTGCCCTGCTTGTTCAAAATAATGACAACAATAATGAGTGAATATTTGTTGAGTGTCTACTTTGTCTCCATCACAATTCTAAACCCTTTACAATTTACAGTCAGGGAAACTGAGCCCACCGATGTTAACATCTTGTCTGAAATTACACAGCCAGTGAATATAGTTCTGTGTTCCCCAAATGGGTACTTGCATGCCTACCCCACGTCCAGCCCTGGGCAAGCCCCAGAGGACACAACCCAGATCATGGTCTGGAAGAGCCGCAGATGGATGGGTAAACAATGAGTGATAACATAGTGTAGTGAATACTTTGATGCAAGGGGCTATGGAAGCCAGGGCAGAAGCACCTGACCCAGCCTGGGGACTCAGGAAGGTATTCCAGGATGAGTTGACATCTAGCCTGAGCCTACAGGATATCCAGGAGTTAGCCCTCCTCGTTGTGCTATTTTGAGTATTAAATGAGTTAATTTATGACAACCAGTAGAGCCACGTCTGGCAGATGGAATGCATTTTAAAAGTGCCTTCTCCTCCTCCTCCTATTGGCCTCAGAAAGGAACGGGTGTTCATATTGCAGGGTTGTGGGGCCAGCAGGTGGGATTATCAATTATGTTTTAGCCTCGTGGAATTCAGGACCCTCAAGTGTAGTATCTAGTGGGCAACTGGATCTAAGTGGCTGGAGCTCCGGAGGATCGTCTGGAGTCATAGGAAAGGTGATGAAGCTAGTACCCTGAGAAAGTGTGAACTCCGGGGACCAAACCTATACAGATGACTGAAAAGTGCAGCCAGGGAGGTAGGAGGAAAGTCAGGAGAGCCTGGGACCATATATGCTAGGCAATAAGACTGCTTCCAGAAGGCAGAACAGGTGGCAGGATCACATGCTGATCAGTGAATTCCTACTTAGCCTTTAAAACCCACTTTAACTTCTTGAAGTTTTCCCTGACCTCTCCCACCCCAGGCAACTTTACTGGCCTTGTAGTCCCTTAGATATTTGCAGCAGCAGATTCCTGTCCCCACCTTAGGCCTAAGCATCAGACCCTTCAGAAGTTTCTGAAAATCTACCCCCCAGGAGTGCCTGGGTGGCTCAGTGAGTTAAGTGACTCTTAATTTCCACTTGGGTCATGATCTTGCAGTTTGTGGGGTCAAGCCCCATGTGGGGCTCTGTGCTGGCAGTGCAGAGACTGCTTGGGATTCTCTCTCTGCCCCTCCCCTGCTCTCTCTCTCTCAAAAAAAAAAAAAAAAACACACCTACCTCTTGAATGATTCCTATGCATACTGAAGTCTGTATACCCCTGCATTCTACAGAGAAAGCCCAGGGTAGGATTCTCACCTCCCGTCTCAGACCCTGATAGAAGGGAACCATGACTGATCATTCTTGGGTCAAGTCCACACTCTTCCTGGATGGGCATCACTGGGGAGGTGGGAGATGGCTATTGGGGTAGAAAAGGAGCAGTCCAGAACAAGGTAGGGGTGCATCATTAGAAGCAGGGGGATAGATGCTAGGCAGATGGAAGCAGGCATGCGCACTATGGTCCCACAATGGCTATTCCCACAGGTCTTTTGTGGCCCTGTGGCCAGCACGTGGAAGCAGGTCATCAGCAAATGTTTGGTTTACGTCTGTTGCCCCCTGGCTACCACAGTGGCTCCCTGAAGTTCCCAGGCTTTTAGTCAGCATCCGGCCTGGGATGACCACGGGTACTGGAGGGAAGGCAGCACCCACAATTCCTTATAGTCACACTTTCCACCTTCCCTAGAAAACCATTCCCCCTCCTCTGCCATGGGAAGAGAAGGTGGAGAGCCGCCAGGGAGAAGCAAGGCAGCTGCTGAGCAGGCAACTCTTTCCCCGAATCATCAAGTGCCCGCAGGGTTTGGTGGCAGCAGGACCGGCAAAGTGGCATCCCACGGAGGGTGGGATTCCACCGGAGTCTCTGGGAAGGGATGCACATGGATTGGCTCGAGTTGTCCTTGGTCATAGGAACTGAAGGAATGTCAAACTGGAAAATCCCAGCAAGCACTATTTTTAGAGAAGACTTGGAGAGCATTTTTCTGGCTGAAGAGACAAGTTTTTTTCAGAAGCAGCAGTTAACTGCAACCCCTGAACTGCTCCCGCCTGGAATTCGCCCAGGCTCAGCGCTCCCTCCAGGCATGTGGGAACGAGAACGCACGGCACAGCACAGCCCGAGGGGTCCAGTCAGTATCCCCCACCCCAGGGAAGACCGGGGCATCTGGTTCTTTCAAACACAAAAATGGCTTGTTTATTTTTACATCTTTGAGTCTAATCTTTCAGACATAAGGAATTTGTATGGGTACTTTTCCTTGAAAGGCTGTTTAAAAGTGAAATAGTTTCAAACTAAGTTGTTAGTCTTGTGACATTAAACATAAAATTTTCTGGCACATTTGGCTCATTTTGATACTAACATTGATGGGGTGCCTTGGTGGCTCAGTGGGTTAAGCGACTGGCTCTTGATTTCAGCTCAGGTCATGATCTTGCGGTTTGTGGGTTTGAGCCCCACATCTGTGCTGACAGTATAGAGCCTGCTTGGGATTCTCTTCTCTCTCTCTCTCTCTCACCCCACCCCCACTCATATTCTCCTCTCCCCCCCGCCCCGCCCGCTCTCGCTTTCTCTCTCTCAAAGTAAATAAACTTTAAAAAGAATATTAACATTGATAATTGTTCATGATAAACTTAATTTGTCCTCTCACTATGTATTTCATGCTTGAAGTGTTCTACTTCACCACCAACGTCTATATTTTTGTTTGAGGGAGAAGTCTGTAGGGATCCCGCTAATTACTGAGCTTATTAGAAGTAGATTAGATCTATTGCTTAATTGATGTTATGGGAAAAGCTACCCTGCCTTCAACACTCATAGAAATGCACTAGGGAGAGGCCTCAGTAAGAAACAAAGTGAAATGTGAACCTCCTTTCTCCTCACCAACGCCAGGCACTGCCTCCAGGTATAGAACACCAGGGACCACCATTTGGGAAGGTGTTTTGTTTGCTTCCAGTCCTTCATGGAATTTAGAATCTAAAATCCTTATAGGACCAATGCTCTTGAGGTTAGAACTTTCCATGAGTCTGTGGAATCATTGCGCTTGTGGAGGGGGCTAGTGTGAGGAGGCCTACAGACTTGGAGGTGGTTGCCCTTGGAGGGAAGTAAGCCCAGAGCTAAATGAGAGGCTCAGGGGCTTGGGTGGGGCCAGGCCTGATCCAGGTGTGCCAGGGTAACCTGGGGAATAGCCTGTATCAAAAGATGCAATATACTCTGAGGAGTTCTTTCAGGATGAGTTCAGGGATTGACATATGAATCAGCATTATGATTGTTGGCAGAGTTTATCCACTGGCAGCAATTAATAAAGTAACATTTGGCTGGTGCATCAGGCTCCCTGAGTCTGGTTGCCTTAAGTCAGCCTTAGATATGTGAACCAGACCTGAAACCCAGGGACCTGTCCGAAGGCTGCCCACCTCTCTATCATTTATCATCCTCATTTTGATCTCAGCGCTGATAGACACTTGGAGGCACACTACAGCCACAGACTCATGATGTATTACAATTAGAAACTGAGGAAGATATAATACCAAGTTTTAGCTACCATTACTATGTGGGATTCCTAAGGACATCCTTTGCAAGTCTGTGTAACTTCTGTTAAAAACCAGAAGTAAAAATTTTAAGTCTGTCCCCAGAACTAAAAATAAACCTAGGCTAGTGTCCAGGAACAGGGAACAGTTAATAAGTACTGGAGGAAGCCTCTAATCTTGCTTCCGCTCAACCCTTCTCCCTCAATGAAACCAGAGAGAGAACTCTAAAAGTCAGGCCTCCCTGGGCCACTCTCCCACTTAACACTCTTCTGTTCAGAATCCACCCTGTCACGCCCACAAAACTGCACAGGGACTATCCTGAGGCTTCCTTCTGGCTTGGGGTCTTGCCTCTCATCCTCCTCCCCTTGAATTCTGCATTTGAGCCTCTTCTCCGGGCCTTTTCACATGTTGTTCCCTCTGCCTGGAACACTCTTCCACCAACCCTTATCATCTCTTTGCTTAGCTAACTGCTGTTCACATTTAAAATCTCAGCTGGAATTCTGATCCAGAGACTCAGTTAAATCCTTGCTGGAAACTTCCAGAGCACCACAAACAATACTCAGCACGTGCTCTGCTATACTTACTGGTTTCAGTGCTTGCTCTCCATGTCCTCACTGGCTGGGACTCCTCACTTGCTCACCCCTGACTCTCAAGTTCTTTTTTTTTAATTTATTTGCAACTTTGCTTTTATTTTTAAAATATTTTATTTTAGTTTTTAAAGTAACCTCTACTCCCAGCTTGGGGCTTGAACTCACACTCCCAAGATCAAGAGTCACATGCTCCACCAACTGAGCCAGGCAGGCACCCCAACTTAGCTTTTATTTTTGTTAAAGTTATATGTGCACAGAGTTAAGAGAATCAAATAGTTCTATAAGGCCTATAACCCTTGTTAACATTTCCTGTTCCCCAGAGGCAATGCTTTGAAACTTTTAACTGATTATTTTTGTACTTATCTCTTATATGTTTAATTAACAAGCATATACTGCTACCTCTTGATTTTTCAGTTTCAAGCATCTACTGATCTCTCGCAATAGATGATGAGTATTTAGATCTCTTGCACACACTCCCCTTCTCCCTATCATACCTGCATGCGTCCTGTCCCTCTATCTTTTCCTTTCTACAGGGGTTACTTACATCTGGCTAGATCAGCATTCATTGTTTACATTATTATAGTTATGCAAATATTATTGACAACTGAGCCATGTGATTTACCATACTTCTTTTCTATGCATTTTATTTTTCCTTCTTTTTAAAAAAATTTTTAACGTTTTATTTATTGTTGACAGAGAAAGACAGAGCATGAACAGGGGAGGGGCAGAGAGGGGGAGACACAGAATCGGAAGCAGGATCCAGGCTCTGAGCTGGCCGTCAGCACAAAGCCCAACGATGCGGGGCTCGACCTCACAAACTTTAAGGTCATGACCTCAGCCGAAGTCGGATGCTTAACCGACTGAGCCACCCAGGTTTCTGCTGTTGTTAAATATATATGAATATTTGCTTAGTTCTCTATGCGTTTATCCCTAATATATCTCAAAACTTTCCTCAAACTGTGTATATTCAGCACATGAATTTCATCTTGAAGAAGTCTTTCAAAGCCTTTCGCTCCTCCAGGCTGGGCTGGTTGACTCACAGCCTGATGCACAGGGGCCTCTGCTCCCCTCACCCTGGGATCCTTACCACCTCTCTCTAGGCTGCACCCACCCTTTCCTGGATCCCGCATCTTTTACTTCCTTGGCTTAAATCCTTGTTCTGGTGGTGTCCTCCAGTAGCCTCCTGAGAAAAGGATAAAAGGAATCTCTACATGTCTACAATCATACCTGATTAATATTCCATATGGAATCAGACTTCAAGGTAGGGATCATTTTTCCTCAGGATGGAGACTTTGCTTCATTTCCTTGTAGCCCCCAAAGCTGCTGTGGAAAAGTCTGATGCCTTTCGGATTCCTGATCCTTTATAATGAAACCTGCTCTGTTCCTCTCTGGGACTTTGAGCATCTTGTCCTTGCCGGTCTCATGTGCCTGGGTGCAAGCCTGTGATCATTCACTGTGCTGGGCACTGGTGGGTCCTTTAAATCCAAAACTCATGTCGTATCATTCAGAAAATTGTTACTGAATTACTATTTTATGTTTTCTTCCCTCCAATTTTCTTGGTTTTAACTCTACGCAAGTCTTACTATTCTATTATTCTCTTGGCTTATTCCTCTAATTTTCTTTCTTTCTTTTTAACTTATTTTTGAGAGAGGGGCGCCTGGGTGGCTTAGTCGGTTAAGCGTCTGACTTTCGCTTAGGTCATGATCTCACGGTTCGTGGGTTCGAGCCCTGCGTCGGGGTCTGTGCTGACTGCCAGCTCAGAGCCTGGAGCCTGTTTCATTCTGTGATTCCCTCTCTCTCTGACCCTCCCCTGTTCACGCTGTCTGTCTGTCTCTCTCTCCTAAAAATAAATAAAACATTAAAAAAATTTTTAAATTTATTTCTGAGAGAGAAAGAGATAGCATGAGCAGGGGAGGGTCAGAGAGAGGGAGACACAGAATCCGAAGACAGGTTACAGGCTCTGAGCTAGCTGGCAGCACAGAACCCGACGTGGGGCATGAACCCACAAACTGTGAGGTCATGACCAGAGCCGGAGTTGGACGCTTAACCAGCCGAGCCACCCAGGCGCCCCTATTCCTCTAGTTTTCTTATCTTTTCTCTCATTTTCCATCTCTTTTGTCTTTCAGCTCTACTTCCTGTAAGATTTCCCTTTCTTTAATTCTTTTGAATTCTTTTTAATTTTTTTTTGCTTTCATATTACTTAGCATCCAGGGAGACATACACACATACATTGCAATATAGTACCCCTGCCCTCAACTGTGCCTCATGATCCCTAGCTAAGAGACTCTCTGTTTTATCTCCTCCAGAGAATAAAACTCCAGTCTTGGGGGATGGGCATGAAAAGGGATTCAGGGGTCCAACTGCTTCTTTTTTTTTTTTTTTTATGTTTTATTTATTTCTGAGAGAGAGAGAGAGAGTGTGAGCAGGGGAGGCTCAGTGAGAGGGAGACACAGAATCTGAAGCAGGCTCCATGCTCTGAGCTAGCTGTCAGCACAGAGTCTGTCACGGGGCTCAAACCCACAAACCGCGAGATCATGACTTGAGCCGAAGTCAGACGCTTAACTGACTGGGCCACCCAGGCGCCCCTCCAATTCCTTCTTAAAAAGACTTTCAATTGATCTTTTTTTTTTCTGCCTCCACCTCCACTTCTACATGTGCTTGGTGCTGCCCATTCCAGAGCCTTTTGTTCTGTGATATAATCTAAGTTGTAGTTCAGCCTTTCCCTGTGCATTTTAGGGTTTAGCTTTCTTGGATCTGCTAAGTCAATTATCACTTGTCCATTTGCTATTCTGATTCCAACTTTGTTGCCTTTGTCTTCTTTACCATTCTTTGTCGCAGTGCTTTTATGCCCTAAAATAAATAAATAAATAAACAGATAGATAAATAAATAAATATCCCTGTAACTGTGATTTCACTGTGGAATGTCTTTTGGGAGACAACACAGAGGCCAAAGCCTACATCCAACTTGCCATCTTTACCTGGCAGTTTCTCCAGTTCCTAGTATATTTCCTAGCACATAGTAAGTGCCCAGTACAGATTTGTTGGTTGAATTGAGTCTTAGAGATACTGTCTTTTCCATCTTTGGTAACCCAAAGGTGAAAACCCTTTAAACGGAAGTCTTTTTAGTTATGATGTTTACTGCATCTCAGCTTGGAGTTCAGCAGTCTATCTAAATTATATATTAGGCAATATCGTGTGGTGTAAAAAGTTGGAACCTGGGCTCCACTCGCCACTGAATTGTGTGGCCTGGGACAAGCTACTACCACTTGCCAGACTTAGTCTGCCCTTCTGTAAAATGGGAACAATAATACAAGTGTCTTCTTCAGTGCCTACGGCATGGGAAGCTCTCAATATTTGTGGTGTTTAAGAGTTCAGTACCAAGGCGACAATTCTTAGAAGTCAGTGTTTTACTTAAGCTTAAAATTAGCCTTCACACTTGAATTGCAAATTGGTTCCTAATTAATGCCCGTCAGAGCAAAAATCTGTGTTTAACTTGAGTTGATGATTAGACAGAGATTACAAAATCTTGTCAGCGGAGAGGCAACTACTGTTGCTTACCGAGGGTCTACAATGGGCTAGTGCCCCGTCCTCGGTCAGGCCGGTGGATCTAGAACTTAAGCTGGGAATTATTGTTAAGTATTTACCGTGTCTGACCTGCAGACCCCGTGCTGAGCGACCCTTCACTCAACTGTGAGTTTCACTAACGCCGCGCTCAGTCCCTGGCCTCTGTACTGGCTGGTTGCAAGGCGTTCAGGGTGGGAGCCCAGACCCTTAGACGGCTCTAGCCAGAACCCCCTGGGCCAACCACCGTTCGCTGCAGGGGTTTGCACAACACATCTTGGTCTTCACTGGTAAGTCTCCCAGCCTACCTGCAGAGGACCCCACTTCCTCCAGAAGAGAAGCTAAGGCAGCGCCCTGGGAAAGCAATTCCGTGTCCTTTAAGTTCACTTTGACCCTCCCCTTAGCCCCCATTCCTCTCGGTCCCCACGACCCCGCCCTCGCAGGAGGGGATCCCAAGGCTTGCAGAGAGCCTTCGGTGCCCCTGCGCACAGGCAGGTAAGGGCGGGGTCCGAGGAGACGGCGCCCCGCCTCGCCCGAGGCCCCGCCCCCCAAGGCCCCTAGGCGCGAGCCGCCGCCTCTGTCTCGCCCTAGCCGCGGAGCGCCGCCGAGCGGCAGGCGGAGGGGCGCTCGCTCCGCCCCCTCCCGGCCCGCCGCGCCGGCTCCCGCCTCCTCCTCTCTCAGCCTGCTCCCGCCTCCCTCCCTTTCCGCTGCCGAGGCGGCGGGAGCCGATCCCGAGCGGACCGAGTCGCCGCTGCAGCCGAGCGGCGGGCTCAGAGGAGGAGGAGGAGGAGGTGGCGGCAGCGGGACGGGCCACGGGCGGGCAGTCAGGCGGCGGCGGCGGCGATGCGGCGGCCCCGCTGAGCCGGCCAGCTCCGGGCGCCGGGGGCCGGCCGCGCGAGGCGGCTCGGGCCAGGCGGCAGCATGCGGAGCGGCGAGGAGCTGGACGGCTTCGAGGGCGAGGCCTCGAGCACCTCCATGATCTCGGGCGCCAGCAGCCCGTACCAGCCCACCACCGAGCCGGTGAGCCAGCGCCGCGGGCTGGCCGGCCTGCGCTGCGACCCCGAATACCTGCGCGGAGCGCTCGGCTGCCTCAAGGTCGCCCAAGTGGTAGGTGCCGGGCGGGGCCCCAGGTGCGGGCTGGCGGCCTAGCCGGGAGTCTTCCCTTCCCTCTCCCGCTTCGGGGGCTCAGGCCCGGCCGGCCACCGCCGCGCACCCGCTTCCCGGGGCCAGACCCCAGTTCCTCACGCCCTCTTCCTCGCAGGATCCTGGGCCGCCCTTCCTTCCACCTTCCTTAGGGAACCTGCCCTCTCCAGACCTGCAGGCTCAGCTGTGCGCCTCCTACCTGAACACCTGCCCCCGGGCCTACCTGTCCACTCCCGCCTTCGCTGTCGCGAGCCTTTTTCACTATTGGGCTTGGTGGTCCGCGGAGCCCGGCGCGAAGGTCATGCTGACCCCCGAATAACTACTGGTCACGCAATTTGTGGCAGGTTTTCGGGGCCCGCACAACCTCCACCTCCCCTGAAGGCCCTTCTCTGTATGTGTGCTTCCACCACTGGGGACTGTGGCTTGGCTTCCTCCTCCGCACCTAGCAGAGCGCTGAGCCTACGGTAGACGCTCAGTAAACGTTTGTTGAATGGAAGCATGTAGCCTACATGCAGTGGGGGTGCCCAGATCTAACCCCCAAAGTCTCCAGTTTATACCGCAGAGGTTTGATTCCACCTGGTTAACCTAGAAGATAGAACGAACATCCCTGAGTCCTCCGCCCCAGCGCAGTGGCTGGCATTGCCCAGTTGGTACCCAGAGTTAAATCACTGGAGGAGGGCAGCCAGTTTTTGGAGGCAACAGGCAACTTTCTGTCGGACTTGTGATAGTAGAGATCATGTCTCAATTATTTTCAGCTTCCAGGGTGTGCAGGGTAGCGGCCTGGCACCTCTGCCCCTCTTTCATGGTTTTTGTAACAGGCCTCTCCTGGCTCTCTTGTGGACAGGGCACGCTCCAAATTCAGCAAAAACTGTGTTCCAGTGTTATACCCTGTCACAGGTAGGCCTTCCTCTGAGGCCCGCAGCAAAACTTTATAGCCTTCTTTATAACCATTTGCACGGAGCCGGAGCCGCAGTCGCAGCCGCAGTGTGTGTACATTTTGTTTCTTCCAAGCATTGGGCTTGTGCTTACTTGAGTCCATAGATAAACGTCCTTTGGGAATAATATAAAATGGGGACACCCTTGAAATAAAGGTCTCAGTGTTTGTAAATTGCAGAATCATAGACAATTTTCTCTCTCTCTGGTGAAAGGCTTGTTCTGCTGATTGCCAGGGGATATTTTTGAAGGGCTCTAAGGAAAGACAAATGGAATGGGTTATCCCCTACCTAGAATTTTAAACTGACCTTATCCAGTAAGCTGGAATGTCCTCAGAGATATGTTGGTTCTGTAGTTAGGCATTGCTGTTAGCAAAGAGAATGGAGGAGGTGGGGGAGGGCGGGGGCTGGTGGTGGTGTCTAACTGCCTTTTAAAAGGCAGCTAGCCAATGTTTGAGTATAGCACAGATAATCAGAAATAAGTAAAAAAGAGCGGGGTGTGAACTTGGACTCAGGTAGAACATAGGGCCTTGTTAAGTACCTTGCTTTGTTTATTCGGTAGACTTTTGAAAGTAAATAGACCTTGCCACTAGAAGGATCTGGTAAAAGAATGAAAGTCGGTAGTTGTATACAACGCTAATTGCCATCTCATTGCTGGAACTTGGTTACCTAAGGCCAGAAATGGAATCCAGTGATAATTGTTTCTGCCTCGTGGTAAGGTGCTGTTGTGTTGTAGAAATTTACTTTTCATCTGGAGAAATTTGAGGTCCCAGCCCCTAAAATCTCACCTAACTCTGCCATTTGTCTAATGTGTTGGATTTAAACAGCGAGAGGATGTGTGGGTCAGTGAAAAAAGACCTGCTTGATTGAAGGTTATGGCAACTAGAAACAGTCTTCCATGTACGTACATGACTTCTCAGCCTTGATATAAGTCAGGGTTTTTAGGGGAGAAAACCCTCAAAGCTCCAAGAAATTGGACTACAGATTTAAAAAGAAGTCATTATGAAGATACATTTAAGATGTTACAAAGCTCAAAATCCCATGAAGAAATATGGATAAGTTATAATTCTTATATTAGAGTTTATATTATGGTTAACTTACTGTTTTTGAGAAAAATTTGAGTTTTTTTCATTTTAGTGTTTAATGGACTTTTTTTTTTTTTTTTTGTGGTTTGTGGCCTATGGCAACCTGTTGCCATCCTTGCTACTTCACCTGTGGTCCACAGAACAGCAGCATTGCCAGCATCAGAGAGCTTGTTAGAAATGCAGAATCAGGTGTGCCTGGGTGGCTCAGAGAGTTAAAGGTCTGACTTTTGATTTTGGTTCAGGTCATGATCTCATGGTTTGTGAGTTCAAGCCCCACATTGGGCTCTGTGCTGACAGAGCAGAGCCTGCTTGAGATTCTCTCTCTCTTCCTCTCTCTCTAACCCTCCCACATTCTGTTGCATACTTTCCCGCTCTCTCAAAATAGATAAATAAACTTTAAAAAAAAGAAAGAAAGAAATGCAGAATCGAGGGCTTACCCTAGACCTTCTGAACGATAATCTGAAGTTTAACAAGACTCCCCGAGTCATTCACATGCACTTTCAAGGTTCAGACTTACCTTTCTGTATCATTTAGTGTTAATGCCTCATACAGGTGCTAGTAATCAGTTCTCTATCAGAACCATTAATAGTCAACCTCAAGTCTGAGGTTTTCCTTTTTTTTTTTAATTTTAAATGTTTTATTTATTTATTTTTTAAAAATATTTTTTATTTATTTCTAGGAGAGAGAGAGAGAGACAGCGTGAGTAGGGGAGGGTCAGAGAGAGAGGGAGATACAGACTCTGAAATAGGCTCCAGGCTCTGAGCTGGCAGTCAGCACAGAGCCCGACACGGGGCTCGAACCCACGAACCGCAAGATCATGACCTAAGCGAAAGTCAGACGCCCAACCGACTAAGCCACCCAGGCGCCCCTTAAATGTTTTATTTATTTCTGAGAGAGAGAAAGAGTATGAGCAGCGGAGGGTCAGAGAGAGAGGTAGATACAAAATCTGAAACAAGCTCCAGGCTCTGAGCCACCTGTGAGCACAGAGCCCGATGCAGGGCTAGAACACACAAACCGTGAATCATGACCTGAGCCAAAGTAGGATGCTTAACCAACTGAGCCACCCAGGCTCCCCAAGGCTGAGGTTTTTCTGTAAAACGAGCCTATATCTCCTAAAAGGATTAAGAAAATGAGGTGACATGTAGAATTTAGCACCTTGTGTGTTAAGCGCTTAGTTAATGTGTAATAAAAGATAACTATCATTGTTGCAAATTAATGTTTCCTATCTTTAAAGAAACTTGGTGAAATTGCCATCCCCAAATTACAATTATATATTTGAATTAAAGATAGTTTAGTTCCTAGCGATTTAAAAGTTAAATCGATATTTTAAGTGGAATGTTTTTGATAGCAAAACTAATCTGAAATATGAAAATTAGTCAGTGTATTTTCATAGATTAAATTTTTAAAAATGGAATTTATACCTATCTTTTAGTTGGAGAGAATGTCTCATGTGGTTACATAAAACAACAAAATGTACTTTTTGTGGAAAAAGAGTTGGTTTAAACTATTGATTCAAATGCTTTCTTCCTTCTTGTGAATGTGGATTCTATGAGTGCTTATTGGTTTTTAGCTGCCAGACATCGTTTAATGAAATAGTTCATTTAGGTCTTTTGTTTTTTCTCCATCAGCTTGATCGAAAGCAGAGTTTTGCTCTTGGGTTGGTGGAAGAGGGTGGTGGTGGTGGTTGGGGAAGGGCATACTGTCAAATATACCATGATCTAGAACAGTGTCAGAAGAAGACAGGCCTTGGATTGAATAATGACAACAGCAGGCATCCTTTAGTGAGAGCTTGCTCTGTTGTTATCCCTGTTTAATAGAAGAGAAATTGAGGCACACAGGTTGTGACTCCTTCAAGGTCACATGGATAGTGGGTGGTAGTGCTGGGGTTTGAACCCAAGCAGTCTGATTTCAGAATGTGCTCTTTACTGCCTCCCAAACACGTCATTTTGAGTTCCACAGAAAGGGTGACTGCATCGAAGGACATTTCTCTGGTCTTTGGCTACCCTGGTGATGATTTGGGTGACCTTTATATGCTTAAGTGAGACTCACAAGGGTTTCAGTTTCTCATTGGCCATTGTGCAGGTGTGCAGCTCCTGTGAGGTGCCCTGCCCCTCACCCAACAGACCTGTCCACTTCCTCAGTGAGGGGACGGGCCTTCTCAAAAGTGTCAAAAGCAGATTCAGCATTTCAGTTCTAAAAAGACCTCTCTGGGGGCACCTGGGTGATATCTAGAAGTAATAGTGTCTAGGAGTTCCTTACACTATTCTTTCTACTTGTGTAAATGTTTAAAACTTCATAATAAAAAGTTACAGAAAACATGGTTATGTGTTGGGGCACCTGGGTGGCTCAGTCGGTTAAGTGGCTGACTTCGTCTCGGGTCATGGATCTCGTGGTTGGTGAGTTTGAGCTCTGTGTCGGGCTATCTGCTGACAGCTCAGGAGCCTTCTTCGAATTGTGTCTCCCTCTCTCTCTGCCCCTCACCTGCTTGCTTGCTCTCTCTCTGACTCGCTCTCAAAAAATGAATAAAACATTAAAAAAAAAAAAAAGACCTTTCCAGAAGTTCTTTTGCCTCAGACCCTTTTTTCCAGCCCCTCTCATGCCTGATTGACCTTCTGACGTTGCATTGCCTGTGTTTAGGACTTTCTGTAACCAAGTTGGGTGATATAAGGTGTTTAAATTCAAATTTTAGCTCTGCTGATCTTGAAATCTCTTAACCTTACCCTTGTCTTGGCTTCCTCAATAGTATACGGTGGGTAATAATGACGGAGCATTTTAGAATTGTAAGAACTAAGGTTAAGAGGTGTTTTCTTAGGTAACTCAAAGGTAAATGTGTGTATTTGCATTTCAGAGTTGAGTAATAACATATCTTTTATTTGATGGAAACCTGTCAGTTTTTTTTTTTTTTTTTTTTTTTTAATCTCAAGCCAGTAGGGCAAAGTTCCTCACCCTTCCTGCTCTGTGGGGGATGTGACAGGACTTGTAGATTAAGTATTAGGTTTCACTGCATTGGATTCTCAGATCTACCTTAAAGTGGCTCCTTGTAAAACGATCTCATTTTTACTTAGGAAATTATTGTTATCTTTGGGAATTGTCTTCCTGCTCAAAGACTTAAAATCAAAGAAAAGTAAAGTTAAAACCACTCTTTTAGGATGTTAAAAATAGTAAAATTATCATCCCAGACCTCAGAAAACAATAGTACACTCCCATTTTTACAAAATGGGACAAAGACAGTTCAAGAAAAGAATACTACAGGCCAGTCATTCTCATGAACACGGGACACAAAAATCCTCAAAAAAAAAAAAAAAAAAAAAAAACGAGGAAATCAAATCCAGTGGTATTATGTAAAAAGAATAGTACACCACAACCAATTGTGATTTATCCCAGGTATAAAAGACTGCTTCAGCTTCCAAAATCAACAGATGTAATCCACCATATGAACACCTTACTGAGCAAAAAACGAGTGATTATGTCAATGGCTGCAGAGAAAACATTTCACAGAATTCAGTATCCATTCATCATAAATACTGTCAGCAAACTAGGAAGAGAAGGGAACTTCCTCAACCCAAAAAAGGGCATCTACCCAAAATCTATAGCTAACATACTTAGTGATGAAAATGAATGCTTTCCCCCTAAGGGAAATGAAGCAACAATCTCTACTCTCACCACTGATGCTCAGAATCGTACTGGAAGTGCTAGCTAGTACAAGAAAAATAAATGGAAGGCATACAGATTGGAAAGAGAACAGCTGTCCCTATTTGCAGATGGCATGATTGTGTGGACAGTCCAATGGGAATCTCTAGAAAAAGCTCCTAGAACTGATAAATGTATTAGCACAGTTGTAAGATAGAAGGTTAACACACAAAAAATCAATTATTTCGGTATCCTAGCAATAAAAGCAGTAAATCATTGGAAACAGGAAAGAACAAAACTAAAACACCCTATTAGTTATAACAGCTCTGAAAGGAATGGAATACTTAGTATATAAATCTAACAAAATATGCACAGGATTTGCATGCTGAAAATTACAAAACAGGAAGAAAGAAATTAATGTTCATGGATTAGAAGACTGAGTATAGTTATGATATTAATTCTCTACAAATTAATTGTGTTTAACACAATCCCAAAATCTCTGCAAAGTTTTTTTTTTAGAGACAAACTGATTTTAATGTGTCTTTTTTTCTTTAAGAATGTTATTTTTTATTCAAAAAATGCTTATTTATTTTGACAGTGTACATGAGTGGGAGAGGGGCAGAAAGAGAGGAAGAGAGAATCCCAAGCAGGCTCTGTGTTGTCAGAGCAGAGCTTGACATGGGGCTTGAACTCACGAACTGGGAAATCATGACCTGAGCTGAAATCAAGAGTTGGACGCTTAACCAACTGAGCCACCTAGGTGCCCCAAGGATTTTATTTTATTTTTTAAAAGTAATCCATATGCCCATTGTGGGGCTGAAACCCACAACCCCCAAATCAAAAGTACCATGCTCTACTGACTGAGCCAGCCAGGTGCCCCTGATTCTGAAATGTATATGGAGAGTCAAGTTATCCAGGCAAAGGGATGGTGAAGGTTGGTGGGGGAGGTTCAAGGAAGAGGGAACTGCATAATCCCAAGTCACCTTTGTTGAGGTGTGTGTGTGTGTGTGTGTGTGTGTGTGTGTGTGTGTGTTGGGGAGTAGGAAGATGCAGACGGGTTCTGGCCCGTTACTCCTTCACTTCATGCCACAAGCAGGTCTTTTCATTTATAAACTGGGGCTGATGATAGTACCGCTTGCACTGATGAGCCTGCCATACAAAATCCTGAGCAAAGTGTCTCACATACAAAGTGCTACAAACCTGTTGGCACTCTAGAATATCCCTAAAACAAGTTGGGAAACTGAGTGGTTGAGGGCCAGGTGGAAGGGAGACTTAGTGTATGACTTTAGTGTATGACTTTTTGTGCTTTTTGAATGAGATGCCACATGCAAATATCTTCTATTAAAAAATTATTAAAATGTTAGCTGTTATTAGGTCTATCTTAACTAATACCTTAGCCTGAAAGCAAATATACTGACCATATTCTTTAACCTTTTGCTTACTTTGTAATTTGGAAGGCTTTGGGGAGAATGATTTAAAAATACAAACCTCCTGAAGAAACTTAAAGTTTAAAAATGTTTTCAATACATTTTCCTGTAAAAACAAGCATTCTGCACGATTGCAGGCACTTAATTTATTTGTTTAATTTATTTGCTAAAGGCAACATTTCTTTCATTTGTGAGGAATTTATCCTAATTAAAAAAATTTTAATGTTTATTTATTCCTTGAGAGAGAGAGACAGAGCATGAGTAGGGGAGAGGCAGAGAGACAGAGGGAGACACAGAATCTGAAGCAGGATCCAGGCTCTGAGCTGCCAGCACAGAGCTTGACACAGGGCTTGAACCTGAGCTCAAGTTGGAGGCTTAACTGACTGAGCCACACAGGCGCCCCTACCTTAATTTTATTAGTTAATACATTATATGGGGTTGTAAAGTGTTATAGCATGATGGCTATAGTTAATACTATATTGCATGTTTGAGAGTTGTAAGGAAGTAGATTTTAAAAGGACTCATCACAAGAAAAAAATTTTGTAGTTATTATGGTGACACATATTAAGTAGAGTTATTGTTATCATTTACCAGTTATACAAATATTGAATCATGCTGTATACCTGAAACTAATACAATATGTCAGTTGTGTCTCCATTTAAACAACTAACCTATAGGAAATGAAAAAGAAATCTCAGTATGACAAATCAAATGAAAAGGTCTTTGGAGTTTTTCTCTTCCAAAGGCTAACAAGATAATTTCCTTTTTTTTTCTTTTTTTCTTTTTTTGCTAATAAGAAGAATGCTTGAGTAAATGTCTTGCACTCTTCTTTTGAGGTTTATTACTATTTTTTATTAAATTTCAAGGAATGCATTTATTAGATCAAAGGGCAGTATCATTAAATTTCTGAGCATTAAAAAACTTATGGAATCGGTCAGCACGTCTCTACAATATGCCTGAAAGTGTCAGTTTATTCCAGTTCTGCAGTGCGCTTACCCACAAGCACTTACCAGTCTCAGTAAGACCTTCTGGCTCCTCCTGAGTCACAGGGCCAAGTCAGCTCTTCCTTAACAGGCCTGGAGGACCTTTTTTTTTCTCTTAATTGGAAAGTGAAACAAGTCTTTACCAGGTCATGGCGCTTCAGAAGGACGCTTAGAGGAGGGAAGACAGGAGTGTATGTGCACTGCCCAGTTCAGGGTACTTCCCCCTCCTGGTAAAATGGATGCTCACTTGGGTGCTCAAGAGAGCCGTATTTCCAGCCTAGAAGTAGTTGTAGAAATACCTGAGCTACTTCACATTGGTGGTGCACCCCATAAAGGGTGGAGGTCTGTCTGATGGCCGAGGCTGGTTATTTTGTATGGTGGGCCTGCTAGCTCCATGCACTGTTGAAATAACCTGGAAATACCAGCCTTCTGGCCTTCAACCCACAGCTGCCGTCACTGCCTCCTTATCCTTATTGCTGGAAGTCGCTTCCAATCCTTTTGTGGGGTGATGTCAGATTTCTTTGGAAAATCAGGTTGTTTGTTGGAGGATAGAGCTATAGTCAAAGGCCTGTGACTATGAACACGGATCCTGAATTTTCCCAGACAGTCCCAATTTCCTGTGCTGTCTCGTCAGATCTCATGTGAGTATATCCCAAGTTGGGTTTTTTTTTTAATGATTTTATTTTAAATTATGAAATATTCCAAGCATTGAAATGATAGTGATTCATCTAACAAGTACTCATGTACTGACAATGTGTCCTGATATTTTTGTTTGGAAAGTAAGAGTATTCCCCCCGGGGACTGGCTGTGTGTACAAGAGAAGTAAAAAGCAGGGGTAGATGAGCTAGAATTTGGATTCATTAGTGAGGTGGGACTTCAGAGAGCCCAGGAGGAGGAAGGCTAGACCGGGAGAGAATTAGAGAATAAGACACCCCCAGACAGCATCTCGTGTGGTGGCGCAAAGCCAATTTAAACGTTCAAAGGCTCTGTTCAAAGTGGTCCAGGCCTGGGAGCAGGCCTGCAGCTGGCTGAGGAAGGGACAGATGAGTGGAAGGATACAGAGTTTAGAAGGCAACACCTCCTTTGGGAGAAGATCTTGCTTTATTTGTAAGCAGTTTAACTTGATGGGGAGGATTTTTGTGTGAAAAATTCTCACTTAAAGGAGGGCCCAGTGTTCATCTCTGCACCTCTCCTGTGTGGTCTTGTCTCCACACATTAGATGGTGGGTTCTGTCACTAGTTTTCAGAGTGAGGTCCCCTGGAAGCCCTAGAATTTGTTGAAGTGGAAATCGGGGATTGAGAGACTGAGGGACTAGGTACTAATTGCATTTCAAAAAGACGAATCTAATTGCATTAAATAGTATTCAGGCCAATTTCTTTTTTGACTAGCATTTTATGGTACAGATTATTTTATGTTGATGGCTTTGATTAACATTTTGAGTAACATACCCCTGCCTCAGAGTCTTTGCATTTGAGATACATTCTTGCGCCCTCTGCTTCCTGCCCCCCCCTCCCAAAAATGTCACTTTGCTCTGTTCTTCAGCACTGTTCTGTTCTAAAGAGGCCTTCCCTCACCACACTGTAAAATAGGACACTCCCATCCCCACTCTTTTTCCTTTCCCTCTGCTGAATTTTTGTTCATGGCTTTTACCACCCGTCTAGACTGTCAACTCCATAAGAGCAGAGGTGTTGTGTGGTAAGTTTCCTTATATCCCCAGGGTCTGTAACAGTGCCTGTCACATAGTAAGGCCCTGATCAACAGTTGAATATACATAGCTGGTTAATAAAAGAGAGAAAAATAATGGAATATTACTTAATGTATAAGGTCAAATTATTTGAGAATATGGGATCCATAAGGGAAAATAACCTAATATTGGTTATTTACAAGTAAACTTCTGGACTCCGTTTTAAGTGGAAAGTATTGGGGAGAAAGTATGGAAACAAAATGCCACTGTAATTCTTTTTTCTTTTTTTAACTGTGAGTTTTAAAAGGGTATCTACTGCTACTAGGAAACAGAAGCTTTTGCTTAAAAGGCAGATTTTTGTAAAAGAAGGGGAAACCATAAGAGGCCTCGCCAAGGCTTTTGCTTAGGAAAGTGTAAGATGAAATCTAGGGATTCTCTAATTATTATTGAAGTTGTCTGCTTTCTGATCAACGTGTTAAGAGAGAGAACTGCTCAGGATCCGGCAAGCCAGCACTTTGGGAGCCCTCAGAGCATACACTTGACGGGTGTGTAAAGAAAGTTGCAACTAGGATTGAGGCTGAGAGTCCCAGTGATTGTCTTTATAAAGCTCTCTGATTAAAAAAAAGAACAGCAGTTCAGTGGGGCCCTGGGAAGGGAGGCTTCTATCTTCTGAAGGCTGGAGGGGGCTGTAGGAAATACTGAAGTCCAGAATTTTGTCTATGAGCATTTCAAATGATTGGTTAAATTTGGGAATTATATGGGTTAATAAACATTTAAAATGTTTAGAGTTCAATCAGATGTGGATAGTTTTGGATGGCTCCTTTCTTACCACTACAATTTGATGACTGGCACAGTGGAAGCCTTCATTTTTGTGGTTTCCCATTTATTCCAGCGCAGCTATGAAAAACAATTTAAGTCTAAAAGATTTCTGTGCCAAAAAAAAAAAAAAAAACCCCAGAAAACAAAACAAAAAAACCCAAAAAACCAACCCAAGCGCCAGGAACAGTGGCTCTCCCAGTGGTAGTTGCTTCTTTAGCTCACCTACTTTCTTTCAACCATTTTTGGTCGAAACCCTGTACATGTGTATGCTTTGAGATTAAGAGTTGGCTGAATGACTATAGAGTTAGATCAAGAGCAGTACGTAAATGTAAAAATTCTAAAGTATTTCCTTCTTAAAATCTATATTTTATATATGTTTGAATGCCTCAGCTGGGCCAACTACAGTTATCCACAAATAGGATAAGAATCCTTGCCTCCCGTGGGTGCACAGTCCACTTGGGGAGCGAGGGTCTGATATGGGACAGAAAAGCACACAAATTGTTCTAATCACCAGAGGCAGGGGACCTTATAGAGGACAGCTTGGCAAAGAAGCCTTTGGTGGAAACGGGCACTTTACATGTTGGGTGTTGAATAGCCAGTGGCTAACATACAGGTGTGGTGTGTCCTGTGGAGGAGGAATATACCAGGTGCTCGGAGTGGATAAGGAAGAGGGGTGAGCCCAGGCAAAGGTAGGGAAGGGGAGAAGGACACAGAGGGATAAGGAGGACCCAGGTGGAAAGGCCCTGATTCGTTAGGCCAGTGAATTTGGATTTTCTGAAGGAGATGGGGAATAGTTGGTGCTAAGGCTCCTGAGCACTTGAAATGTGGCCAGTACAAATTGAGATGTACGTAAGTATAAAATAACATGCCAGATTTTAAAGCTGGAATAGGAAAGGAAAGAATGTAAAATATCTCAATTTTTTATGTCAATTACGTGTTAAAATACTACTTTGGATATAATGGTAATTTAGTAGTAAATATACTACTAAAATAATTGTTTCCTTTTGCTTAAAAAAATCTAGCTATTAGAAAATGTAAAAGCGCTTCTGTGGTTCCCATATTTTTCTTGGCTATTGCTCAGTTAAAGCTCAGTTAAAGCGGGTGAGAATTGGCTTTGAGGAGGAGGAGATGAGAAGGGCCCTCCCTGCATGGTAGGAGACCTTGAGTAATTCAGGTGAGAAACAAAGACCCAGGTGGTCTTTTGGCAATGGGAGCAGAAAGACTGTGACAAATGGTAATTTTAGGTGGCAGTTATGATTTATAATAGTCTCTGTTTTTATTTTATGTTATATTCACCTCTGAGTCAAAAAAAACTATTGAAGCTAACATCCATCGAGCATTGACTGTGTGTAAGACTGCTAAGTGTTTTATGTGTGTTCTCTCATTTACTGCTCACAGAAATCCTGTGAGGCAGGTGCTTTACAGATGAGGAAACAGGCTTTTTGATATCACTAACTTGCCCACCGTGTCCACTGTTAGTAGGTATGGAATTAGGCAGCCAACCTTCAGAGATCACACGTGGAATACTGTCCCCCCCCGCCCCCCCCGCCCCATAGCGTGTGTGTTTCTACAACCATTAGGCAGTTTGTGAGCTTTGTTCGATCATCACTCGTCTTCCCCATCCTACAGGGACTTAGTCCATTTTTGTTTTCCTTCTGCCAGCACTGCCTGGTCCTGGTATGCCTGCTAGCCTGCAGAGCCCTTCTGGCTCCCGATTCTTCCACAATGAATGGGTCACATCTGTCAGAGTCTGGAGAGGTGTTGGTTTCATTAGAAAGGGGAGCCCCTCAGCTCTTCTCTTTGAGCTCCTTGGGTTTCCACTGACATTTAAGAATTTCTGAGATCAGAGCTAATGAAAGTTGTAAGGAAGCTGGGAACATGTTTGCTGGTGGAGGAGGGGTAGAGAGATAAAAATTGAGGCTTGACTATTCTCCTGTTTGCTTGAGCCAGCACCTCAAAAGTATTTGGGTTTGGAAGAATTATTGACTTCTGGAACCTTTTTTTCCCTTCGTAGAACACCTGTCATATAATATTGGCATCTGTTTGGACTTTAGCTTGTTTATGGGTATTATAAGATAATTTTTAAAAGATAAAATCATGATTCTTGTACAAATATAAAAGATTTTATTAATTAATGAGGGAGCCAGTAAGGTGTTATAACCTGTTGAAAGGAAAATTCAAGGAGTTTGCACACAAAGACCATGTGTGTGTGTTCCCATACGTGTATATCCCCCCCGCCCCCGCAACATGCACGCACCATGAAATGAATTTGAATAGATGCAACTTCAGCTTTGAGGAGAATCGCTTGTCTCTCTACTAGACATTTAATTTACCTGTCTACAGACAAGAATCATTTGTGTTGCATATCATTGTGTGTCAGTTATGTACAACCTAACAGGATTGCAAAATATCTCAAAGGCCATGAAATGCACACATACCATAGGATCAGATAACTTGGAAAGTTATGTTCTAACAAGGCCTATACTTCCATACCCAGTAACCCTTTTGGTACATTTGAAAATCACAATTTATTCTGAGATGGGGAATATCTGGGGAGGGGGCTGTGTGAGCTAGATTTTTATCCAACTGATGCATGTCAGGCCCCCAGTGTCATTTGTCCTTTTCTCTCTGTGTCTTCTGCCCCTCCACCTGTGCTGTTGGGTTGCTGGAAGAGCGTCCCTTATGGCCTTCTGCACCCCACTCTGGATTTCTCTGTTGTTTTCTTGTCACTTTCCTTCACAGAAATAGATCTTGATCACCTACACTTAGGGCCACACCTTTAATCCTCAGCCTGGTCTTTAGGGGCCTGAGTGAGGCCAGAATGGCAAGGACTACAGGTAAGAGGACTGCCTGCTACCATAGGGTTGGTGTGAGGTTGAATGGAAAGTGCTAGCGTGGAGCTTGGCCGAGAGAAGCACCTGGTGAATGCTAGACATCAGCTTTCATGCTGGTGTGTCCCGGCTCATCCAGCCAGGTTCTAGTTGAGTTACTGTCCCCTTCAGGCTCTCTTCACCTAGATTTGCCTCCTCATCCTGGCTGCAAGCTCCTTAGCTTCTTGTTCTCACACTGCAATACACTGATGCTGCAAGGGCACAGCCCGAAGATACTCTAGCAGTGAGCGGGCAGGGATGAGACTGGGTCCTGTATACCTTTTCCCTGTCTCCTTTCCTCTACCCCTCTTCCTATTGGCCTTGCCATGCCCATCATTTTTTTTTTTTTAATGTTTTACTTATTTCTGAGAAAGAGACAACGTGAGCAGGGGATGGTGAGAGAGAGAGGGAGATACAGAACCTGAAGCAGGTTTTAAGCTCTGAGCTAGCTGTCAGCACAGAGCCCGACGCGGGGCTCGAACCGTGAGATCATGACCTGAGCTGAAGTTGGATGCCTAACCGAATGAGCCACCCCGGTGCCCTGGGTTTTCTTTGTTCTGTTTGATGTCCTATGTCGTGTGATGTCCTATGATGGAGCACTAGCTTGTATTACATGTGTCCCTCACTCTCTGGACTCTCTGGCTTTCGTTTTTTAATAATTTAATTATATTTAAATTTTATTTATTTAAGAATCTCTACACCCAACATGGGACTCGAACTCCCAACCCAGAGATCACGAGTCTCACATTCCTCTGACTGAGCCAGCCAGGTGCCCCTGGACTCTCTGGCTTTCAGAACAGATTTGGGTATACTTACAGTCTATTGTAGTAAGTCTAAAACATCTGCAAGGCAGAGACCCAGTTTTCTTCTGTTCACTGTTCATACTAGTGAATACTTGGCTGCTTGGTAAGCACTTACCAATTCATCCAAGTTCAGTTTGATATATTATCCAGGAAGAAAAGAAAAACAACTAATTCGTGTTGAGGGTGTGTCTTCATCTGCCATACAAAATACCATATATGGGGTGGCTTAAACAATAGCAGTTTATTTCTCACAGTTCTGGAGGCTGGGCCAAGGTCAGGGTACCTGCAAGGTAAGCTTCATTCTGAGGCCTTTTGTGTTGGCTTGTAGGCAACAGCCATCTTACTGTGTGCTCACATGGTCTCTTTGTGCACGCATAGAGAAAGATCTCTCTCCCCCATTGTTGTTGTTTTCCTAAAAGTATATTTACTTTTGAGAGAGCATGTACATGGGAGGGGCAGAGAGAGAGGGAGAGAGAGTCCCAAGCAGGATCCTCACTGTCAGTGCAGAGCCTGCTGTAGGGTTCAAACTTATGAATCATGAGATTGTGACCCGAGCCAAAACCAAGAATTGGATGCTTAACTGACTGAGCCATTCAGGTGTCCTTCTCTCTTCTCCTTCTTATGAGGGCTCCATCCTCCTGACTTCATCTAACCCTAATTACCTTCCAAGACCCCGTCTAAAGATACCATCACAGTGGAAGTTAGGGCTTAACATATGAATTTTGAGTGAAGGGAGATACACGTAAGTCCGTAGCAAGATGGGAGCATGGTATAAATCAGTAGTGGAGGTTCAAGGTGGCTCCAAACACCTTGAAATTCAGAAACTTAGAAGTTTTAGACTGGAAGGAATCCTGAAGCCAGTCATGTGTGCCCCTCCTGTGTTTTACAGGTAACAAATCTGACCCCTTGAGAACTTGTGGCTTACCTATGGTTACCCAGTTTGTTGGTTGCCCTGGAACCTGAGCCTAAGGCTGGCATTTCTTCCCCATGACTAAGCCGTTGCTATGGCGGTGACTGGACAGTTGTGAAACAAGCTCTCTGAATTCAGGTCTTTCTTACTCTTTATATGATTATGGGATGAGAAGATGAGTAGTAAATGCCCTTCGGCCCTTATTAGGTTAGTAAGTTAGTAAAGACTGTATAGGACAAATCAAGTTTTTGTGATGTTCTGTTCATTTATTTATTTATTTAAAATTTTAAAATTTTGTTTTAAAGAGCTCTAGCCAGGGGAGAAGGGCAGAGGGAGAGAGAGAGAGAGAGAGAGAGAGAGAGAGAGAATATCTTAAGCAGGCTCTAGGCTCAGCGTGGAGCCCGATGTGGGACTTGAACTCACAACTCTGATATCATGACCTGAGCCGAAATCCAGAGTTGGGCCCTCAACCAAATGAGCCACCCAGGAGCCCCTGCGATATTCTGTTGAAAGTGCAGGTATTTAACCAGTCCTGGCAAGCTGTCCAAGTAAATGTCCTGCGATGGGCAGCCTACTTGGGAGCCCTAAAGTTTGGATTGTAACAAAACCCAAATGTTGGTAGATATAAAGTTGCCTTTTAGTTCCTTAATTTCTCTGATAATAAATTGAGATCAGGATAATTTGCCAGCAAATTGGTCTATCTTCTTTTAGAGTATGGTTTTGGAGCTGAAACTGGGAAAACAGACCCCCACGTGTCACAGGAAAACACATGCACATGGCTTGATGCATGGTCTTGAAATGTGTGATGGCAGTGGAGGGGTAGTGAGAGTTACTGGCATCGTGGTGTCATGGTCAATGTGGTTTTGGTGAGGTAGTTGGAGAGACACTGCATACGCTTCACCTTCTCTAGATGCTTTGGAAAAGCTTCAACTGTTGGTCTGGGACTTTGAGGGGCGTTAGGGGCTGCCAAGTTATTAGATGAGTGAAGCCCACAAAGAATGATGAATTGCAAGATGGAAGGAAACCTGGGGGAGCCCAGTAGGGTAAGTAGGGTAGTAGTTTGTGGAACCCCTCCTCTGTGCCTAGCTCCATGGCATTCTTTTTTTGAGAGAGAGAGAGAGAGAGCGTGAGCAGGGGAGGGGCAGAGAGAGAGAGGGAGACACAGAATCTGAACCAGGCTCCAGGCTCTGAGCTGTCAGCACAGAGCCCCACGGTGGGCTTTAACTCACAGACAGCAAGATCATGACCTGAGCCGAAGTCGGATGCTTAACCGATTGAGCCACCCAGGTGCCCCACTCCACAGAATTCTGTAGGAGACCTGCAGTTCTTCTTTTTTTTTTTTCCTTTTTGACAGACTGTAAAATCTATCATTGTGTCTCAGACCAGATCAATATAAATGAAAATTAAGTTAAAAAAATTTTTTTTAAATTTTACCTAATTGCAATAGTAAGCTTCTTAATACTTAACACAGAGATCATTAAGACCTTCCAGATATAGGATTTAGCCAGTTTAGTCCAGCAATATTATTGTCACAGAGGAACAAAGGAAGTCCTCAACATCTGCTCTAAATCTTTATTGTCCAGAACTACTATATACAGCTGGTAGGTTGTGTGCACACAGTAGGTCTGAGGGGGTAAGGAGGCTGAGATCCAGCCTGCACACTCTGCTTGTCAACACACACGCCCTGGCATTGGACAGTTTCCCCTGGAAGGAAAGGTTGCCTGTTTGTAGTTCATCAGCCCTGGGGATGTGTGTGCGTGCCATTTTTAATTTGCTGTCCTCTTACCAAGCCAAGCCCCCACTCAGACCGGGATCTTCCTGTAACTGACACGAAGGTGCTGTACGGAGCCGCTTATGTCTTGATTATTTAATTGGGAAACTTATTTGAGACATGGCTTAGCTGTGATATTAAGCTAGATGGGAGGGTATATTTTTTTAAATTTTATTTATTTATTTTGAGAGAGAGAGTGTGTATGCATATGAATGAGCACAAGTGGGGGAGGGCTGGAGAGAGAGGGAGAGAGAGATTTCCCAAACAGGCTCTGTGCTGTCAGCGCAGGGCCCGACACGGGGCTTGAACCCATGAACTCTGATTTCGTGACCTGAGCCGAAACCAAGAGTTGGACGCTTAACTGACTGAGCCACCCAGGCGCCCCGAATATAAACTTTAAATTAAATTTCCCAGATAATAGTATTTTAAACAGATTTATTTTGAATTAATAAGCGTGTGCATATTCAGGGCTTTCCAGCATCTTGTGTGGTCCTCTGGGAGGTATATGGATGATGATGTGCTCAATACTACATGACTGAATGGAAGAAGACAGATAAAAAGTAATTTGCTGACTCATTTTGACAAGAACTCCCATGTTGTTGGAATAAAAAACCTTCAATCTCACTCAGAGCTTTTGTGTGATTGTAGTAGAGGTTGGTGCAGATAAGCCCATACAACTTCTACTCTAGGAGTTCCTGTTTAGATGTGTGCACTGAGGGGCTGGCTGGGTGAGCTGCTCCCGTGCTGAGCCCATCCCTGCAGTGCTGGTCACCTCACAGTTGGCCAGGAATAAGAACATGGGTTCTTGTGGGTTTGCTACAGAACAGATAAATGGCCTTGGAGGGAACCCTGGTAGGGCCAAGCAACAGGGCTTGAGCATTTTACTTGAGCTG
Source organism: Hyaena hyaena (assembly GCF_003009895.1). Taxonomy (NCBI): domain Eukaryota; kingdom Metazoa; phylum Chordata; class Mammalia; order Carnivora; family Hyaenidae; genus Hyaena; species Hyaena hyaena. The sequence goes on along the minus strand of NW_024080649.1, from coordinate 725,943 downwards.
AGTATACAAGACTGAGCTTTTCTTCCTAGCTGCCCAGTCAAGGGCATCCCATGGCCTCTGGGCCACAAAGGGCCCGTGGCCTCCCTTCGTAGACTGGACTGTGACCTAATCACATCTGAAAGAGGACTGAGCTCTGCCTAGATTCTGGCTGGCCCCGTTCTAATCTGAGGCCACCAAATGCTTCATCCTCTGCCACCTGAGCCAGCTTGGGGACAGGTATCTGTCACTGGGCTAATCTGGCAGGGGCTGTGAGCACTAACTTGGCCTGAGAACGTGGAAGCCCAAACCTGGTAGGGCCCAGGGACCATGACCCCACCGTGAGGGCAGCATATGGCACTGTCTGTCCCACGTAGCCAAAGACCTGAAAGAATTCTAGGAGCAAGTCTGGTCAAGGACCTGAGTCGAAGTAGAAGACCATGGTGAAGGAAGGTAGTTGTCTTAATAAAATGCGAACGCTCTGCTTGGTTGCTTCCAGGAAGAGAAAACTGGCTGACAAAAAATACTGCCTTAAAAGTCAGTAGGCTGCAAGGAGGAGCATGTTAAAAACAGTGCTGCCTAACTCTTTGCGGTGAGAAGCACAATCTTGTGCCGTAAGGAATGCCATACGAAGAGGCCCTCTGGAACAAACCACACTTCACTGTTAAGTACTCACATTCAAGTGCAGGACAACATTCAGACTGTGGTGTGTGCACTAAGTATTTTCTGCAAGTGATCGCATAATCCAAACAGCAGCTTTTAAAGGCCAGAAGAATCCTAAAAGAATGCTTAGGCAAAGTTGCAGTTGTGTCGTTTTCTCATAGAGATATATTTATATGTATTATAAATATATTCTGGTAGATTATTTTATTTTTAATTTAATTTTTTTTAATTTTGAGAGACAGTGCATGTGCGTGTGCGTGAGTAGGAGGTGGGCAGAGAGAGAGAATCCCGAGCAGGCTCCACGCTGGCAGCACAGAGCCCTTCGGGGGGCTCAGTCCCACGATCCGTGAGATCCTGACCTCAGCTGAAATCCAGAGTTGGACTCTCAACCGACTGAGCCACCCGGGTGCCCCAAGGTTTTATTTATTTTTAAGTAAACTATACCCAATGTGGGGCTTGAGTTAACAACCCCAAGATCAAGAGTCACATGCTCTACTGACTGAGCCAGCCAGGTGCCCCGGTTCTGATAGGTTATTTAAAATGTTCATCTCAGGGGCGCCTTGGGTGGCTTAGTCGGTTAAGTGTCCGGGTTTCGCTTAGGTCATGATCTCGTGGTTCGTGGGTTCGAGCCCCGCGTCGGGCTCTGTGCTGACTGCCAGCTCAGAGCCTGGAGCCTATTTCAGAGTCTGTATCTCCCTCTCTCTCTGACCTTCCTCTGCTCACTCTGTCTCTCTCTCTCCTAGAAATAAAAAATAAAAAAAAATATTAAAAAAAAATGTTCATCCCAGATCTGTCTGCTGTCTCTGCTGCTAACTCACTGACTGAAGTTGAATTCCAGAGAGTGTCTGATTGGCCTGATTACCACTGACTTTATTTGGGTAGAGCTTTTCCAGCCAGGCAAATTAGAGCTGCCTGGCCAGCCTGTGGCCTGGGTGCCCTTGGGTCAGGTGTCTACCCATCTTGTGCGCTCAGAGTCCTCAGCATGACACCCCTGTGCAAGGGGCAGGCTGGGGTCACTTCTCCTAGAGGAGAGGAGGGGAGGGGACGGAATAGTTAGCTCTCTGAGGCATCAGTGAGCACACTGCCCCTTTCCTATGAAACTGTGATTACTCTCCATCACAAGCCTTCTTCAACTCTCCCTTCCTTCATACCTCTTCCAAATTTCTTATTCTCCTCCTGGGTCTGCCTCCCTGCCTTTGTTCCATGTCAGGATCCATTCTGCCTGCTCACTGGCACTCACAGGCCTCCTTCCATCAGAACATCTTTGCCATTGGCCTGATTCCTCCCCGCTTCTTTATTGAGAGACACCAGAGAAGGTACCACTTGTCTTGAGAAGCCTCTGTATTCCTATTCTTCTCCAGCCACCCATCTGGTAAAGTGTCTTTTGGGATCTGGTTCTATCTGAGGCTTACAAAGCTCCTTTATGTCCAGGAGCAGAGTCTTAAATCATACATGAATTCATCTGTAATATACATACCACTTTTAACTTGAAAACTGTTTTCAAAAATGGGAAAAACTTATTTTCTGATTATAAAGGTATTTTGTGTCTGTTGTTTAAAGGTTAGACAACTTTAGAAAAATAAAGAGAAAAGTAAAAATCACCAGTGCAGTTTTCTCAATGTTACAGAGAACTTCCATTAACAGGTATATATTGTTTTAGATTTTGTTCCTGTGTGCATGCTTGTAAAAATGGAGTATTATACATGCTATTCCATAACTTGATTTTGGGTATATTTATAACTCCAAAAAGCATTCCATCTGAATATTAACAATCTGAACATTGAACATGTGAACATTGAACACTGTCCAAAAAAACAGCTAACATCTGAGTATTACGCTTCATTATGCTTTAGACTGTCTCTGCTTGGCTCTGTCCAGTAAACTCTGGCTTGCTTTTGGTTGCCATTTGGAAATTGATCGGTTTCTTTTTTTAATTTTTTAACTTTTTAGTGTTTATTTATTTATTTATTTATTTATTTTTTTAATGTTTTTTTTTATTTTTTTTTTATTTCTAGGAGAGAGAGAGAGACAGCGTGAGCAGGGGAGGGTCAGAGAGAGAGGGAGTCACAGACTGAAACAGGCTCCAGGCTCTGAGCTGGCAGTCAGCACAGAGCCCGACGCGGGGCTCGAACCCACGAACCGCGAGATCATGACCTAAGCGAAAGTCGGACGCTTAACCGACTAAGCCACCCAGGCGCCCCTAGTGTTTATTTATTTTTGAGAGAGAGAGAGAGACAGAGCACAAGCAGAGGGAGAGGGAGACACAGAATCCAATGCAGGCTCCAGGCTCTGAGCTGTCAGCACAGAGCCCAAGGCGCAGCTTGAACTCACGGACTAGGAGATCATGACTTGACCTGAAGTCGGACACTTAACCTTCTGAGCCACCCAGGCACACCGATCTGTTTTTCTTTATTTTTGTTTTGTTTCATGACTGAATTGGCAGAATTGAAGGCTTTTATTTTATATTTTGAGTCTGGAAAAACATCATTTAAAAGCTAATTTAGAATTTGTCATATTATGGTTTTGAATTAAATCAGCAAGAAAAAAAATTTAGGGAGTGCACACCGGTTTCTTTCTTAGAACATAAGAAAACTGACAGGAGTTTGAGCTCTAGAGGTTTGGGCACATGCCAAGGATGTTGGTGGTCTCCATGTGTTCTAGTTTTTCCAATTAAAATACAGTAAAATGGACTTTTTTTTGGGTGTAACAGTTCTATGATTTTTTAACACATATACATTCACATAACCACTACCACAGTTAGGACACAGAACAGTTTTATCAGCCCACAAAACTTTCATTCTTTTTTGTAATCACATCCAGCCTTTGACAGCTCATTGCTGTAGTTGTGTCTTTTCCAGAATGTAGAATATCCTATATGTTGAATCACAGAGTATGCAAACTTTTGAGACTTTCTCGTTTTAATGCATTTGAGATTCATTCATGTTGTGTTTTATTCATAGTTCATCCCTTTTTCTTGCTGAACAGTTTTCCATTGTAGGTAGATCGCAAAAGTTTCTTCACTGCCCTGTTGAAGGACATTTGGGGTGTTTCCAGTTTTTAGTGATTGTGAGTGGAGCTGCTATAAACATTCATGGACAGTTTTTCTGTGCACATTGGCTTTCATATCACTGGGGTGTTTTGTACTTTCAGTGTGTGGATCCTCTACGTATTTTGTTAGATTTATATGTAAGTACTTCAATCTTTTCAGTTCTTGTAACAGATGTGGGTTTTTGTTGTTGTTTTAACTTTAGTTTCTGATTATTTATTGGCAGGATATAGAAATAGGATTGATTTTTGTGTTTTGACCTTGTATCTTATAACTGTGCCAGCTTACTCAGTTGTAGGAGTGTCTTTAGAGATTCCCATGAGATTGTCTGCGTAGACAGTCATGCCATCTGCAAATAGGGACAGTTGTTCTTTCTTTCCAATCTGTATGCCTTCCATTTATTTTTCTTGCACTGGCTAGCACTTCCAGTACGATGTTGAATATCAGTGGTGAGAGTAGAGATTGTTGCTTTGTTCCCCTTGGGGGAAGGCGTTCGTTTTCACCAGTATGTTAGCTGCAGATTTTTGGTAGATGCCCTTTTTTAGGTTGAGGAAGTTCCCTTCTCTTTCTAGTTTGCTGACAGCATTTATCATGAATGGTTGTTGAATTCTGTGAAATGTTTTCTCTGAAGCCATTGACATAATTGTGTTTTTTGTTATTTAAGCTGTTCATATGATGAAATATATCTGTTGATTTTCAAAAGTTGAATCAGCCTTTTATTCCTGGATTAAATCATGATTGGTTGTGATTTACTATTCTTTTTACACATTGCTGGATTTGATTTCCTAGTATTTTGTTGAGAAATTTTGTGTCTATGTTCATGAGAAATATAGGTCTAATTGTCTTTCCTTGAACTGTCCTTGGTTTTGTTATCAAGGTAATGCTGGCCTTAAAAAATGAGTTGGGAAGTATTCTTCCTCTTCTGTTTTCTGGGAGAGATTTTTATAGAGTTGGTATTATTTCTTTTTTTAATATTTGGTAGAATTCTCCAGTGAAACCATCTGGGCCTGGGGTTTTATTTTTTAGAAAGTTTTTAAACTGAGAGTACAATTTATTGAATAGATTTAAGACTATTTAAGTTCTCGTTTACTTCCTGGGTGAGTTTTGGTAGTTTGTGGCTTTCAAGAAATTGGTCCCTATCACTGTTGAATTTACGTGTATTGGATTGTTTGTGGTATTTCTATATTATTCTTTTAATGTTTGTGGGAGTCCATAGTTGTATCTTTTTTTTTTTTAATTTTTTAAAATGTTTACTTACTTGAGAGAGAAAGAGAGAGAGGAGACCGACTGTGAGCAGGGGGAGGGGCAGAGAGAGGGAGATACAGGATCCAAAGTAGGCTCTAGGTTCCACTTTGTCAGCAGAGAGCCCGGATGTGAGGCTCAAACTCACAAACTGTGAAATCATGACCTGCGCTGAAGTCGGATGCTTAAATGACTGAGTCACCCAGGTGCCCCTGTATCTTCGTTTTTATTATAAGTTTTTTTCTTTTATTCCCAGTTTCCATCTGGCTGGTGAAGTAAACCAATTTGCCGTTTCAGTGATATTTCCCTTTTTTTCCATTGTATTAATTTTAGCTCCTATTATTGTTTCCTTTCTCCTACTCACTTTAGGATTACTTTGCTCTAAGAAAAGTTTCTTTAGATTGAAATTTAGCTTGTTGATTTGAGATGTCTGTTCTTTTCTAATATAAGCATCCTATTTTACACATTCCCCTCTGAGCACTGGTTCAGCTGCAAGTTTTCAATAAGTTTTCATTTTCATTCAGTTCAAAATATTTTCTACTTTCTCCTAAGACATCCTCTTTGTTACATCAATTATTTAAGAATATGTTGTTTAATTACCAGGTGTTTGGAGATTTTTCAAATTTTCTTTGCATTACTAATTTCTAGTGTAGGGGCGCCTGAGTGGCTCATTTGGTTGAGCATCTGACTTTGGCTCAGGTCATGATCTCATGGTTCATGAGTTCGAGCCCTGCGTTGGGCTGTCAGTGCAGAATCCGCTTCACACTCTGTTCCCTTCTCTCTCTGCCCCTCCTCTGATCGTGCTCTCTCTCAAAAATAACTAAACATTTTAAAAAGTGAGAAATTAATTTCTAGTTTAGTTTTCTTATAGTTAGGGAACACGCTTTATGTGATTTTCTCTTAAAAATTGAAGTGTAGTTGACATACTTTATGCAGTTTTGATTATTTTAAATGTATTAAGGTATGTTTTCTGATCCAAGATATAGTTGGTGATGTTCCAAGTATACTTATGAAGAATGTGTACCTTCCTCTTGGTAATGTGAAGTACTCTATAAATGTTAGTTAGATCCAGGTGGTTGATGGTATTGTTCAATACTTATATATTATTTTTTTAATTGTGATAAAATATGGGCACCTGTCGGTTAAGCATCCAACTTTGGCTCAGGGTCAGGATCTCATGGTTTGTGGGTTTGAGCCCTGTGTCAGGTTCCGTGCTGACAGCTCAGAGCCTGGAGCCTGCTTTGGATTCTGTGTCTTCCTCTCTCCTTCATCCTCCCCCACTCACACTCTGTCTCTCTCTCTCAAAAATAAACAAACATTAAAATAATTAAAAATAAATAAAATAAATTGTGGTAAAATATACATAATGTGAAAGTTACTATTATAACCATTTTCTAATTTTTAAAATGTTTTATTTATTTCTGAGAGAGAGAGAGAGAGGCAAAGTGAGCAGGGGAGGGTCAGAGAGAAAGGGAGACACAGAATCAAAAGCAGGCTCCGGGCTCTGAGCTAGGTGTCAGCACAGAGCCAGACTCAGGGCTCGAACCCATGAACCATGAGATCATGACCTGAGCCGAAGTCGGATGTTTAACCGACTGAGCTACCCAAATGGTCTTGTTCTAACTCTTTTTTTCTTTTTTTTAATTTTTTAAATTTATTTCTAGGAGAGAGAGAGAGAGACAGCGTGAGCAGGGGAGGGTCAGAGAGAGAAGGAGTCACAGACTCTAAAACAGGCTCCAGGCTCTGAGCTGGCAGTCAGCACAGAGCCTGACGCGGGGCTCGAACCCACGAACCGCGAGATCATGACCTAAGCGAAAGTCGGACGCTTAACCGACTAAGCCACCCAGGCTCCCCTGTTCTAACTCTTTTTAAAAGTACAGTCCACTAGTGTTAAGTATATTCACATTATTGTACAACCAATCTCCAAAGCTTTTTCATCTTGTAAAGGTGAAGATCTATACCCATTAAATATCTACCCATTTCTCCTTTCCCCTATCTTCTGGTACCATTCTACTTTCTGTTCCTAGATATCTCATACAAATTGAATCCTATATTTATCTTTGTATGACTCACTTGTTTCACTTGGCATAATGCCCTCAGGGTTCATCCTATACCATATATCAGAATTTCCTTCCTTTTTATGGCTGAGCAATATTCTATTGTACTCATGCACTACATTTTTTTAATCCGTTCATCTGTCAGTGAATGCTTGGGTTGCTTCCACCTTTTGGCTATTCTGAATAATGCTGCTATGAACATAGGCGTACAGATATTTCCTTCAGACCCTGCTTTCATTTTTTTTTAAGTTTATTTATTTATTTTGAGAGGCAGAGTGAGTGGTGAAGGGGTTGAGAGAGAGAGAGGAGGAGAGAGAGAGAATCCCAAACAAGCTCCTCAGTGTCTGCATGGAGCCCGACATGGGGCTCCAACTCACACACCACGAGATCATGACCTGAGGTGAAACCAAGAGTCAGACACTTAGCCACCCGGTACTCTGAGACCCTGCTTTTAATTTTTTTGGAGATATATACAACAGTGGAATTTCTGAATCATGTGATAATTCTATTTGAGGAACCACCATATTATGTTCCATAGTGGCTACACTGCTTTATATTCTCGGCAGTGCACAAGAGTTTCCTTTCTCCACATCCTCACCAACACTTGTTATTTTCTCTTTTTGTTTTGTTTTGTTTGATAATAGACATTCTAATGGCTATGAGGTGGTATCTCATTGTGGTTTTGATTATTTAATGACTAGTGATGCTGAGCATCTTTTCATGTGCTTGGTGGCCATTTATATATCTTTGGAGAAATATGTCTATTTAAGCCCTTTGTCCATTTTTTAATCTGGTGGTGGTGGTTGTTGAGTTGTGAGAGTTCTTTATATGTTCCAGATAGTAACCCCTTATCAGATATATAATTTACAAACGTTTTCTCCCATTCTATAGATTGTCTTTTTACTCTGTTAATTGTGTCCTTTGATGTACAGAAGTTTTAAATTTTGATGTAGTTTAATTTATCTGTTTTTGCTTTTGTTTCCTGTGGTTTTGTTATTGTATCCAAGAAATCATTGCTAAATCCAGCGACATGAAGCTTTTCCCCTAGGTTTTCTTCCGAGAGTTTTATAGTTTTAGGTCTTACATTTCAGTCTTTGATCCATCATTACTTCTATATTTTTGCTGGCTTTTTTGGTCTACTAGTTCTGTCCGTTATGGAGAGAGGAATGTTGAAGGGCTAAACTATATTTGTTCATTTCTTCTGTCAGTTTGATCAGTTTTTCTTTCATATATTTTGAGGCTCTGTTATTGTATACATATTTAGGATTATTATACCTTTTTAGTGAATTGAAGCTTTTATTTTTATATAATCTCCCTTTAGATCCCTGGTAATTTTCCATGCTCTGATGTGTCCTTTGTCTGGTATTAATATAGCCATGTCACCTTTCTCTTACTGGTGTTAGTATGGTGTATCTTTTTCCATTATTTTGCTTCTAACCTACCTATATATTTGAAGTGAGTTTCTTAAAGACAGAAACAGAAGGGTCCTATGCTTTTAATCTGTTCTGACAAAATCCATCTTTTTAAAAAATGTTTGTTTATTTTTGAGAGAGAAAGAAAGAGCACTAGCAGGGGACATGCAAAGAGAGAGGTGGGGGACAGAGAATCCAAAGCGAGCTCCATGCAGTCAGCACAGAGCCTGATGCGGGGCCCAAACTAAGGAACTGTGAGATCATAACCTGAGCCAGAGTCAGACATTCAACCGACTGAACCACCCAAGTGCCCATGACAATATCCATCTTTAATTGGTGTGTGTTTAGCCTATTTACATTTGATGTTACTATTAATGTGTTTTGATTTAGGCCTACCATTTTATGATTTGTTTTCTGTTTGTTCCCTTTGTGCCTTGTTCCTCGATTTTCCCTTTCCTCTTTTCTTTTGGATTATTTGAATATTTGCCAGTATCCCATTGTAATTGATCTGCAGAGTTTTCACTGTATATGTCTTTTTATAGTTTTTAAAAGTGTTTGCTCTAAGAATTATTTTATAGCGTTTTAAAGTTTAATTATAATTGCTGTGATGTCTATAATTATAGAAACCTTACCATCACATAGGTTTATTTACCTCTTTACCCTCCTTCCTCGTTTTAGTTGTCGTATACATTGAAACCCCATCAAATGATGTTAGAAATTTTGCTCTAAACCATCTTATAGAACTTAGGAGGAGAAGAATTGTCTATTGTATTTACACAGATTTTTACCATTGTTATTGTTCTTTCATTCCCAGTGTTGCAGTTTTCCTCTGGGATCATTCCCATTCTAGCTGAAGATTTGAAATTTTAGCATTTCATTTAGAGCAGGTCTTCTGGCTATGAATTCTCTTAATTTTCTTTTTTCTAAGAATGTCTTTATTTCACTTTTATTCCTAAAGGATAGTTTTGCTGGATATAGAATTCTGGGTTGTCAGTTTGTTTCTCTGTACTTTAAAAATGTTATTCCCTTTCCTTCTGCTGTCTTTGGTTGCTCATGATAAACCTGTATCATTCAAATCATTGTTTCACTATGTAGAATGCATCATTTTTTCTCTGGCTGCTTTTAGGGCTTTTTTTCCCCCCTTAGTTTTCAGCAGTTTGATTATGTTGCATCCAGGCACAGACTTCTTTAATGTTTTGGTTAGGATTTGCTGAGCTTCTTGGGACTTTAAATTTATGTCTTTTGTCAAATATAGGAAGTTGTCTGCCATTATCTCTTCAAACACTTTTTTTCTATTTCACGTTTTTTTCTCCTTTTGGGACTCCAGTGACAGAAAAAGTAGACCTTTTGATATTATCTCATGGGTCCCTGAGGAGACCTATGTTCCTATTGTTCAGATGTGGTAATTTCTGTTGATTTATCTTGAGGTTCATTGATTCTTTTACTTGGTCAGTTCCATTCTGCTTTTTAGCCCATCTGTTGAGTTTTTTTTTTTTTTGGAGGGGGTGGATATTATATTTTATAGTTCCAACATTTCCATTTGGTTCCTCTTTATATCTCAGTTTCTTTGCTGAGAGTTTCTGTCTTTATATTCGTTTCAAGAGTACTCATCTGTCCTTTTTCCTTGGATTATTTTTACTTTAGCTGCTTTGTAATCTGAGAGTTCTAGCACTGTGCCATTTCAGCACTGGCATCTGTCAGTTGTCTTTTTCCGTGTGATTGGAGATTTTCCTGGTTCTTTATATGCCAAGTAATCTTGGATTATATCATGGACATTTGATTATTAGGTTTTGAGACTCTCGTCTTGTTTAAATCCTGTGAAGAATGTTGAGTTTGATTTGGTTTTAGAAGGCGGTCAGCCTGCTTAGATTCAGGTGGCAAGTTCTGACCAGCCTTCCGTGGGGTCGAGGATTTGATGTCAGTTCTGTTTCAGAGCCTTTGCGGTGCTATTGGGATCTTTCTCTTCTGTGTGCTACCCAGGGGCCAGTCAGGCTGGCTCAGTCAGTTAAGTGTCCCACATTTGATTTCTGCTCAGGTCATGATCTCAGAGTTCGTGAGATCTGCGCAGGCACGCAGAACCTGCTTGGGATTCTCTCTCTCCCTCTCTGTCTAACCCTCTCCTGCTCACTCTATTTCTGTCTCGCTCAAAATAAATAAATTAAAAAAAAAAAAAGATGCTTAACCAGCTGAGCCACCTAGACACCCTACTATTGCCCTCTTCTCACAGCTTGGTCCACAGCCAAGGTGAAGCAGTGGGAGGACAGGGAAAGGAAAAAGAAGTGGGACTCACTCCTCTGGGAACTTTGCTTCCTTGGATCATACAGGAAGAGTTCCCTTCCGCAGAGTTTCAGGCATCTACAGGCTCCTGCTGCTATAGCATGTCTGCCGCTTCAGGCTTGGCCAGGGTCTGGAGTATGAGGATGAAGGGCAAAACAAATGAAAATTTTTTTTTATAAATCTTCTTTTTAAAAAATGTTTATTTGGGGCGCCTGGGTGGCTTAGTCGGTTGAGCGTCCGACTTTCGCTTAGGTCATGATCTCGCAGTTTGTGGGTTCAAGCCCCGCGTCGGGCTCTGTGCTGACTGCCAGCTCAGAGCCTGGAGCCTGTTTCAGTCTGTGACTCCCTCTCTCTCTGACCCTCCTCTGATCACGCTGTCTCTCTCTCTCTCTCTCTCTCCTAGAAATAAATAAAACATTAAAAATAAATAAATAAATAAAATAAAAAATGTTTATTTATTTTGACAGAGAGAGAGATAGAATGAGATCATGACCTGAGCCAAAATCAAGAGTTGGACACCCAACTGACTGAGCCAGCTAAGTGTCCCAGGACAAAAAAAGTTTTTAATTACTTTTTTCAGTTTTATTTTATTTTATTATTATTTTTTAATTTTATATTTGAGAGAGAGGGAAAGAGCATGAGCAGGGGAAGGGCAGAGAGACAGAAACAGAATCTCAAGCAGACTAGGCTCCAAGCTGTCAGGACAGAGCCCGACGCGGGGCTCAAACCCATGAGCACTGAGATCATGACCTGAGCTGAAGTCAGACACTTAACTGACTGAGTCACCCAGGTGCCCTGGACAAAAAAAAATTAAGGAAAATAAAAAACAGGCTTTCTCCCCAGTATCTACAGTGTTAAGAATCACCTTGGCCACTTCTCTAGCCAGAACTGGAGGGATTGGCTTGGAGCTCATTCTGTCCACATGTAGTTCCCTTTTCTGAGTTTGAGGTTGCCTTGAGTCCAAGTTGGGCAATACGGGGAGGAAAAATAGGCTGCTGGTTGGTTCAGTGAACTGTGAATTCTGGTCTTCTTCCCTCATCTGCCTACTACATTTCAGTTTTCAGGGTCCTGAAGTAGCTGCTGCGTGCATTGTTCCTAGATTTTATAGCCACATTCAGTGAGAGAGGGGGCATTGTACTTCTTCCATGAACTGGAACTGGAATTCCCAAGTTGTGATGTTTGGAAGCTTTCTAATTTGTTTTTACTTTCTATAGCAAATAGGCTATTGGCTTGCAGGGACCTTGGCCTGCTTAGACTAGAGATAAATCATGGTGCTGTGGTGGTTTTTTTTTTTTTCTTTTTGTTTATTTTTGTTTTAGAAGTGAGGAAATGTTTAAAATATCACTCTGGACATTCCTGGCATGTGCAAGGAATCACAAAAATACACGTTTAAATGAGTTTGGTCTTAATGTTTTTTCAAATGAATGAACAGACTTCAGCCTGTAGATATGAAAATGGAATGTCCCAGATGAGAAAAGATTTGTGACCACTCAGTTCAACCCCACCATCAACATTTAAGTCTTTAACTTCATCCTTTACTGACATTTAGCTTCAATATGACTGACGTCATCTAAAATCACCTCAATATTCTGTTTTCACTTGACTGCTCTTAGGAAATCTGCTCTCCCCCTTGTTACTGTTAAAGCTGAATCTTTAACAGTAAGTGTATACCAGAGTCCACCTATGGCACTAGCCTGGCCCTCTCTCCTGTTGGGATAATATTGAAGCTTATCTTACATATTAACAATCCCAAGTCTCTTATCCACAAATATGGCAGTGGATAAGTCCAGCCTTGCATGTTTTCTACAAATAATTAGAAACTCACATGGGCAGAGTCATCCCCAAAGGCTTTCGCCTGAACCTCTGATCTAGGTTGAAATGAAACATTAATGATCACCCTTTGGATAGTGTCCAGTTACCTGTGGGTATGGTTTAATGGCCATTTATTAGATGCCTGTGCATTTCTAGTTGGTCAGTCCATCATTGACCAGCTGTTTGCTGAGTACCTGTTCAGGGGGATAGAGCAGGGAACCAGACAGACATGATTCCTGAGATAGGCGCCACCATGCAGTAAAGTGGAATGAACATAGGAATAGGCATGTTGGAGGCATTTCCTCCTTCAGCTCAGTCTGCAGGAGAAGCCAAGGCTACGGAAAAACAAGACTAAGGGCAGCCTGCTTGGAGGACATCGAAGAGAAGCCTAGAGGGAGAGGGCTAAGATCAGGAAAAGCTTCCCAGAGGAACTTGTATTTATCTTTTTATCTGCTTGTTTCAAAATTACTCTTTTTAAAAAATTATTTTTATTTATTTATTTATTTATTTTTAAATGTTTTATTTATTTCTAGGAGAGAGAGAGAGAGACACAGCATGAGCAGGGGAGGGTCAGAGAGAGAGGGAGACAGACTCTGAAACAGGCTCCAGGCTCTGAGCTGGCAGTCAGCACAGAGCCCGACGCGGGGCTCGAACCCACGAACCGCGAGATCATGACCTAAGCGAAAGTCAGACGCTTAACCGACTAAGCCACCCAGGCGCCCCTAAAAAATTATTTTTAATGTTGATTTATATTTGAGAGAGAGACAGAGCGTGAGTGGGAGAGGGGCAGAGAGAGAGGGAGACATAGAATCTGAAGCAGGCTCCAGGCTCTGAGCTGTCAGCGCAGAGCCCAATGTGGGGCTCGAAACCACAGACCGGACCACAAGATCATGACTTTAGCTGAAGTTGAACTCTTAACCAGCTGAGCCACCCATGCACCCTTCCGAATTACTTCTTAAAAAAATGTTTATTTATTTTGAGAGAGAGAGAGAGAGCACGCATGAGAGAGAGTAGGGGAGGGTCAGAGAGAGGGGGAGAGAGAGAATCCCAAGCAGGCTCTACAATGTCAGTGCAGAGCCCAAACGTGGGGCTTGATCCCATGATCCATGAGATCATGACCTGAGCCGAAACCAAGAGTCAGACGCTAAACTGACTGAGCCACCCTGGTGCCCTTCAAAATTACTTTTTATTTAAAATTTTTTTTAATGTTTATTTATTTTTGAGAGAGAGAGAGCACAAACAGGGGAGGGGCAGAGACAGGGAAACAGAGGATCTGAAGTGGGCTCTGCACTGACAGGAGTGAGCCCGATGTGGGGCTCATGAATTGTGAGATAATGACCTGAGCTGAAGTCAAGTGCTCAACCAACTGGGCCACCCAGGCACGCCTCAAAATTGCTTTCTAGGGGCACCTGGGTGGCTTAGTCGGTTAGGCGTCCGACTTTCGCTTGGGTCATGATCTCGCGGTTCGTGGGTTCGAGCCCCGCGTCGGGCTCTGTGCTGACTGCCAGCTCGGAGCCTGGAGCCTGTTTCAGAGTCTGTCACTCCCTCTCTCTCTGACCCTCCCCTGCTCACGCTGTCTCTTTCTCTCTCTCTCTCTCCTAGAAATAAATAAAAAAAACATTAAAAAATTTAAAAAAAAAAATTGCTTTCTAAAGAAATCATACAAGTACCACTAATTTATTTTAGAAAAAAAAAAAAAAGAAAATAGTAGTACCTTAAAAGAGCAAACAAATTTCCTGGAATCTCCTAATCAGAGATGAACACTATTCACATTGTATATAACACTTCTGTCTGTGTGTTTATTAACATGTGTATGTATGGATGTGTACACACGCACACACACACATGCAATACAGATTACTTTATAACATGATGATAGCATACTTCTCTTTATCAGTAGGCTTCACAGCAGTTTCTTTTGTTTTTCATTTTTACCTTAAGTTTTTTTGAGTAAAGTTGACACACAGAGTTTTTCATTTTTATCTTTAATCTGAATACAATAAATTTCACCTTTTATAGTATACTGATCTGTGAGTTTTGACAAATATGTGGTCATTTGTGTACCTCTACACTCAAAGTCCAGAATAGCTTCATCACCTCTCAGAATTGTCTCATGCTTCCATTTTCTTGCTAATCATTCCCTCTACTTCTATCTAGTCTGTGGCAACCAGTATATCTTGTTTCTATCCCTATAGTTGAGCCTTTTCCAGTATGTCACATAAATAGAATCATATAGTGTTGTTGTCTTTGAGTCTGGCTTTTTTCACTTAGCATGACGCATTTGAAATATTCTTCCGTGTTGCTGAATCAGTAGTTTGATCTTTTTTTTTCGCTGAATAGTATTCCATTTTATGGACATACCACTATTTGCTTATCCATTTGTCGAGGCCACTTAGATTGTTTCTGGTTTTTGGTGATTATAAGCAGAGCTGTAGTAAACATCATGTATAGGTATTTGTGAGATCATAGTTTTCATTTCTCCAGGGCAAACACCTAGGAGTGGGATTACTGGGCCATAGGGCATAAGTGTATGTTTAACTTTATAAGAAACTGCCAAACCGTTTCCAGAGTGGCTGTGTACTATTTTGTATTCTCACAAGTAGTGTATGAGAGTTCTAGTGGCTTTGCATCCTTGCCGTCACTGGGTATTGTCTCTTACTCTCTAAATTGTAGCCACGCTGAGTGTGAAGTGGTGTATCATTGTGATTTTAATTTGCATTTCCCTGGAGAAACGGGCACCCTCGTACACTGTTGGTGGGAATGTAAACTGATGCAGCCGCTCTGGAAAACAGTGTGGAGGTTCCTCAAAAAATTAACAACAGAACACCCCTATGACCCAGCAATAGCACTGCTAGGAATTTACCCGAGGAACACAGGAGTGCTGATGCATAGGGGCACATGGACCCCAATGTTCATAGCAGCACTCTCAACAATAGCCAAATCATGGAAAGAGCCTAAATGTCCATCAGCTGATGAAGGGATCAAGAAGCTGTGGTTTATCTATACAATGGAATACTACATGGCAATGAGAAAGAATGAAATCTGGCCATTTGTGGCAACATGGATGGAACTCGAGGGTGTTATGATAAGTGAAATAAGTCAGGCAGAGGATAGATACCGTATGTTTTCACTCATATGTGGAACAGGAGAAACTTAACAGAGGACCATGGGGGAGGGGAAGGGGAAAAATTAGTTAAGGAGGGGGAAGGAGGCAAACCATGAGAGACTCTTGAATACTGAGAACAAACTGAGGGTTGCTGGGGGTGGGGAAAAGGGGCATGAAGGAGGGCACTTGTTGGGATGAGCACTGGGTGTTATATGCAAACCAACTTGACAATAAACTATAAAAGAAAAATAAGAAAAATTAAAGTTAAAAGTCTTTTAAAGTTTGCATTGAAATATAACATGTAGAAAAGTGCACAAAATCATTAGCATGTTACATTTCAATAAAGTCTCATAAATGAAGAAAAAATAATGTGCATTTCCCTATGGGCTATGATGTTAAAGATCTTTTCATGTGTCTATTTGCCATCTATGTGTCTTCTTTCATGCAGTGTCTGCTACCCACTTTTATTTATTTTGTTTGTTTTGAGAGAGAGAGCGAGAGCATGCACGTGCACGAGCATGAAGGGGAAGGAGAGACAGAGAGTGAGAGAGAGAAAATCCCAAGCAGGTTCTGCACTGTCAGCACGGAGCCTGATACAGGGCTCAAACCCATGAACCATGAGATCATGACCTGAGCCAAAAGCAAGAGCTGGGCCTTAACCGACTCACCCACCCAGGAATCCTCTCTTCTACCTACTTTTAAATTGGATTGTTTTCTTACTGTAAAGATTTGAGAGTTATTTGTATATTCTGGATATAAGTCCTTCAACATTTCTTTTAAACTTAGGTTTTTATTATGGAAACTTATAAACATTTACTAGTTGTATTAATCAGGGTTCTCCAGAGAAACAGACTAGCGGGATATAAAAAGATTTATTATGAGAAATTGGCTCACGTGGTTATGGGGGCAGAGAAGTCCCATGATCTGCTGTCTGCAAGCTGGGGATCCAGGAAAGCCAGTGGTATAATTTAGTCAGTACTACCAGCCTACAGCTGATGAAATAAATTCCAAGCCAAGGGCAGGAGAAGATGTGACTCAAGCAATGAGGCAGGGGAAAGGGGCAAATTCTTCCTTTCTCTCCCTTTTGTTCTCTTCAGGCCCTCAGTGGACTGATCGTTCAACTGCAGTGGGAATAGCAGTCTACTTTCCCGAGTTTACTTGAGGTTCAGATGCCAGTCTCACCTGGAAACACCCTCACAGACAGACCCAGAAACAATGTTTATCTGGGCACCCTGTGGCCCACTCAAATTGACATAAAATTAACCTTTGTATTAGTACAAGAATTCTGTTATGTATCCCCATATACCCTTCCCCCCATCTTCAACGGTCATCAACATTTTACTCATCTATCTATCTATCTATCTATCTATCTATCTATCTATCTAGTTATTTAGAAAGCGTGAGAGCGGGAGGGGCAGAGAAAGAGAGGGGGCGACAGAGAGAGAGAGAGAGAGAGAGAAAGAGAGAGAGAGAGAGAGAGGATCCCAAGTAGGCTCCGTGGTTGATGCAGAGCCCGTCACAGGGCTCAATTGCACAACCACAGAACCCCCATCTAAGCCAGTATCAAGAGTTGGACGCTTAACTGTTTAACCAGCTGAGCCACCTAGGAGCCCCTTATTTTCTTCTTTACTAACTCCTTCTGTTTTTCTGTCTGTCATATTTTAAAGCTCGTCTCAGATATGATAGCATTTCAACTGTAAGTACTTAGCATACATCTCTAACAGTTAAAGACTTTTCCCCCTAAATGATACATCCACAGTGTTATCACATCTAAATAATTAATAGTTCCTTAATATCATCTAAAATCTAGTATGTGTTTCTTTTTCTCCAGGGATCTCAAAAGTGCATTTTAGGTTTGTTTGAATCAGGACCTAAAGAAAATCTGCATGGTGCTTCTGCTTGATATGTTTCTTCGTCTCTCTCTCTTTTTTAATGTTTATTTTTAAGAGAGAGAGAGAGTATGAGTTGGGGGAAAGGCAGAGAGAGAGGGAAACACAGAATCCAAAGAAGCAGGGTCTAGGCTCTAAGCTGTCAGCTCAGAGCCTGATGTAGGGCTCAAACTCATGGACCATGAGTTCTTGACCTGAGGCAAAGTTGGACACTTAACCTACTGAGCTACCCAGGCGCCCCTCTCAGCCTCTTGTAATCTGCAATAGCACCCTGCCTCCTTTTATGCTATTGATTTGTTGATGAGATGAGGTGATTTGTTGTGTAGCATTTTCTATATTTTGAATTTGGCTGATAGCCTCCTCTGTAATTTTAACGTGCTTTTCTTTCTTTGTATAACTTTTTCTTAAGTTTACTTACATATTTTTGAGGGAGAGACAGAGAGAGTGAGAGGGGGAGGGGCAGAGAGATAGGGAGAGAGAGAATCCCAAGCAAGATCCGCACTGTCAGCACAGAGCCCGACGTGGGGCTCAAACCCACGAACCATGAGACCATGACCTGGGCTGAAACCAAGAGCTGGACGCTCAACCAGCTGAGCCACCCAGGTGCCCCAACATGCTTTTCTAACTTCCATCTCCTGTACATTAGTTAGCTCTGGAGGTTTGACTTTAGGGGGGGTGGCAAGAGTGTTTTCTAGGTCCTGCTGTGTATAGCCTATTGCATCGATATCAGAAGGCAATATCTGATTGTCTCACTTTTAGTGATGCCAGGATTGATTGGTGGGTATGAGTATGTTGAGCCTGATCCAGCTTTTTATTTATTTATTTACTTAGTTATTTATAAAATTTTTATTCATTTTTGAGAGAAAGTATGCAAGTGGAGGAGGGGCAGAGAGAGAAGGAGACACAGAATCCAAAGCAGGCTCCAGGCTCTGAGCTGTCGGCACAGAGTCCAACATGGGGCTCGAACCCATGAGTGGTGAGATCATGACCTGAGCTGAAGTCGTACACTTAACCGACTGAGCTGCCCAGGTACCTCTGATCCAGCTTTTTAAAACCCATCGACTGTTTACTTAATAGCTTAACCGCCAATGATGATTGTAACCTGGCTCAGTGGCTCTTGGGGGTGGGAGATTTTATCCCTCAGGGAACATGTGACAGTATCTGGAGATGTTTTTGGTTGCCACCACAGGGAGTGGGTTGAGTACTTGGCACCTAGCGGGTAGAGACCAGGGATGCTGCTAAACATCAGATGGTACACAGGATAGCCCCTGCAACAGAGAGTTATCGAGTCCACAGTGTCAGTAGTGCCGAGTTTGGGAAACTTTGTTCAGGAGTACAGTGTTGGTGTCATAATTTTGAAAAGGTCTCCATGTGAACCAAGTATGTGATCCAGTGGTTAGACCAGGAGCTACAGGAAGTCCGAGTGAGGGGAGAGTAATTGAGCTGAAGCGCTATAGAAAGCTTTAGTGGAGGGTGATGCGAATGGGTGTTAGAAGGATGACTCTGATAAGTTGGCAGAGAAAAAAAAAAAAAAATATATATATATGTATATGTATTTTATTGAATACAACAAAGTTAACATCTAGCTTTCAGGTGGGTTGAGAAATTGGCCCAGGTCCAACTGGTGATTTTCTGATTCTGTCCTTCCTTCTCTGCATTTACTATCCGTAATTCTGTAAGGAAGTTTCCCTCATCATCCATGTGATTGCCCTGAAATACAGTTTGCGCTGGAAAGGCAAGCAAGGTACCTGCTTGGTTCTTGTCCTTTGTTTTCCTGATAACAAGCGGAAGCTTTAGCAACACCCCAAAGGTGAATAGTGGGGTTTCACCCCCTTGAAATGTCCATTAAAAGCTCATGGATTTTTCTGTATTTAATGTATTTCAGTATTTTGTGGTCATTTAAAAAGACCTTTGGTTTTGAAATAATTTCAGACTTACACAAAGGTTGAAAGAGTGGTACTGAATAATACATACTTTCTCCTGGATTCTCCAAATGTTAACTTTTTACCACATTTACTTTATCTTTTCTCTTTGTGTGTAGGTGTATGTACGTGTGTATATGTGTAGATTTATATAATATCTTAAGTCTTTTGAGAGTGTAGTGCAGACTCGATGCCTGTTTATCCTTCAATACGTCAGTGTCTTTAAAGGTAAGACCGGTGTTGTCACAAAACCACAGTAAGATGATCAAAGTCAGGAAATTAACGTTGATAAAATACTGAAGCTAAACTTTAGACCTTATTCGTGTTTCTCCTCTTGTCTCAAGACTGTTCTGTATAGTACAGGAAAATCCTGGGTCATATGTTGCATTCACTTATCACATCTTTTTAATCTCCTTGAATCTGGAATAGTTCCTCAACCTTTGTGTTTTGTGACATTGGCATATTGGAGGAATCCAGGCCAGTTATTTTGTAGAATGCCCCTCAATTTGTGTTTGACGTTTTCTCATGTTTAGATTCTGGTTATTTTGTGGTTGTCAGGAATACCGCAGAGATGATGGGGCTTTTTCTCAGTGCCTCATATCAGAGGCAAATGAGATAGATTCGTTCCATTACTGGTAATCTGAACTTGGTTAAAGTGATATGTGCCAGGCTTCTCCACTGTCAAGTTACTATTTTTTCCTACATAATTAGTAAGTATTTTTGTGGGGAGATACTTTCAGAGCATTTAAATATCCTGTAGCTCCTCAAACTTTTCCTCATGAGTTTTAATATCTATTGATGATTCTTGCTTGAATCCAGTATTGTTACGATGGTTGCCAAATGGCGATTGCCTGAATTTGTCATTCCTTCTGTATTTTTTAGCTGGATTTCAACTGTAAGGATGAGATTTCTCTTCTCCCCTGTTTATTTAATATTTAACTTATTATTTATTTTGATGCTCCAATTGTCCCGGATTTGGCCAGTGGGAGCCCCTTTCATTGTCCTTCAGACATGTTCCTTTCATCCTCAGACACAAGATATCCAGACTCATCTTAGATTCTCTTACCTCAACCCTGGAGTTCTCCTAGGGAGCCCTGGTTCCTGACACTGGAAAATGGTAGTATTTAAAAACCAAGATTTGAATATTACATTTGTGTGTTATGTATATATATTTATATATGCTGGTCTCTCAGGATATGCAGTTCACTATTTTGACCTAAGTTAATCTTTAAGAAAAAGCTCCTCTTGGACTGCTGTTTCTCATTCAGTAAGAAAAACAGTGCCCTTCTTGCCATTTGGTTAAGATGGTTTTCAGAGATGCTAGGGTGGGGAGGTGCCCAAGATGAAGGAGAGGGGGCGGGTTTTGCCTGTGAATCACAAGGGATGGGATGCTACTTCCTGGGCTTTCAGCTTTATCCATGAAGCAAGGACATGGGAAAGGAAGGAGGGAAAGGAAATCCACGCCAGCAACACAGTTAACCATCTTCATATGTGTGTGGTTGAAGGCAGCTTGTTTCCTGTGTCCTCTACATGTGTGCTGTTTTTGCTCCATTACTAATTTAAACGGTCTGAAAATGTAGCTTTCTGGGCAGGGTGGCATTTGCAGGAAAATGTTGTGGGCATTTTTTTGGCAAGAAAGATGCTGACCGTCCTGTGGCTTTCTGAAGTCATGTGCAATTCTATCATCAAACCACATAATAAGATTTTCTAAACTTTTTTTTAAAAACAAGATGTTTTGCACTTCATCGGGAATACTGTTGTGTGCTGTACGTAGTTGAATGTCCAGAAATAGACCTATTTTGATCTAAGACTATGGTATGCTGTGGCCAGCTATTGTATATAAGTGACCTGTGGGTGTGAGATCGAGCTCACTACAAGTATGATAATTTATGTTAAAGGTGAGAGTCTTACCAAAAAAAAAAAAAAAAAAAAAAAAAAAAAAAAAAAAAAAAAAAAAAAAAAAAAAAAAAAAAAAAAAAAAAAAAAAAAAGAACTTGAAATGCAATCCCCAGAGATCAGCTCTGATATATGGCTTTAGGATTTCAAAATGGCAAAATTATTTACACAGCAGACCCCGGCCTGGAAAATCAGCACCGGTTGGGTTGGTCTCATAACACGGCCGGGTTCAGGCCTGAGCCCTTATGTCCTTCATGGAAAACAAAGCCTTTGGGGCTTGAAGCGGGCGCTGCTGGGAAGGTGGCCACCCACGTGCCTGGCAGAGCCGCTTGAGGTGCTGGTCACCTTGCCCTGGTCTCCTGTTTTCTTCTTTCTGCCCTGAGTCCTTGGCAGCCTCCCACTCTTGTTTGTCTCTCCCTTTCTTCTCAACAGTAAGGCACTTATTTGCCTCTGCCCCTTGACTCCTTTGCTTAAACTAATTCTTCTGCTTAAACAGTGCTCCCCGCCAGCCTGGGTGGCTTTAGCGCTTGAAGGTGTCCCTGCCCTTCCCCAGCAGGTAGTTCTGTTTTAAATCTCCCCCTGTCTCAAATCCTTTGACACTGCAGTTAGCTTCTGTGTTTGAGAGCCACTCCCCGCAAAATTGGCTCACTGTTGTATTGTCTCAGCGGACAGGAGGGAAATATTTTAAATGTACTTTCCTCAGCGGATGGCCTCCACTGAGGGTGGCAACTCAGGGAATTATTCTTAGAAAAATTAAGATGTTACTGTAGTTAGATCTCTTTGAGAAAGAGTGATCGAGTTGTGTGCTTCAGAGACCCTTGTGGGTCCCCTACTGTGTTCCTTGAAGAGAAGTCATACAGTGATGCTTTTTTCCAAGAGTGTAGGGAGGAACCAGACCCTGGTAAGTAAGTTCTCTGTTACATGTCTGGCCTAGGAGAACGAGGTCTATGGAACCACGGCTTTGGGGCCTTGGGCTAATCCTCTGGCCCCACAATGGAGATGCCACCTGCCTCATGAGTGGGCGTGAGTTTCAGCGAATGGACCTTGCCCAGCACGGGGCCTGAGAGCATCCTTCCCTTATAGAAGGATATCCCAATATCCTTATTGCTCCTACATGCAAACCAGTGTTATTCCGAGGTTATTAAAGGCCCTCTGCAGAACACACAGCATGGCCTCTGGCCTGGCAGCTTCTGTTTTAAGGTAGTCTGTCATTTAACAGGCCTGTATGTGTGGAGAGCAGCCTACAAGCCCTGGCCTCAGGATGTAGAAGACGGTGGGGAAAGGCCTCATGCCCCTTCTGCCCCTTCTGCGCTTCTAGTCCCGGCTCCCACCTCAGCTTCTGCTGTGAGGAGCAGTGTCGGGTCTTTGAAGCTAAATACAAGCCATGTCTCATCTTTCAAATATGTTTTTCAGTATTGGTGGGAAGAGAGACTTTTATTCATTCATCTGTTCGTTCATTCATTTATAAGATTTATTTATTTTTGAGAGAGAGAGAGAGAGAGAGCACGTGTGTACCAGCAGGGGAGGGGCAGAGAGGGGGACAGAGGATCTGAAGCAATCATGACCTGAGCCGAAGTCAGATGCTTAACTGACTGAGCCACCCAGGCACCCCCAAAATAAAAAATGTGTTTTTTAAATTTTTTTTTTAATGTTTTATTTATTTCTAGGAGAGAGAGAGACAGTGTGAGCAGGGGAGGGTCAGAGAGAGAGGGAGTGACAGACTGAAACAGGCTCCAGGCTCCGAGCTGGCAGTCAGCACAGAGCCCGACGCGGGGCCCGAACCCACGAACCGCGAGATCATGACCTAAGCGAAAGTCGGACGCTTAACCGACTAAGCCACCCAGGCGCCCCAAAAAATGTGTTTTTTAAAGCACAACAGAAGTAATTTCCCAATGTGTAAATGAGGCTGATGATTTGGATGCTTCCTAGAGCATTAGCTGAGAAGGCTATAAACAGGTGTTCTGTTGTTTGGTCAGCAAAGTTTAGGACCTACTGTTAATGGGAATAAAAACATGAAAACTAAGGTACTTTGGTCAGGGGCTAGGTTCTGCCCCTACCCTCCACTTTACCCCCTACCAAGGATCTCAGTTTGAAAGTCAGGCACCACCTCACACAGGCTTTCTCTCCTGCTTCTCCTCCAAGACCCCTGAGTCCAGTTCCTTCTAGGAAGACTTCTCAAGACCTCTGATGCTGCCCAATCTCTCAGTGTCTGTTAGTGTTCCAAACCTCAACACTTCTCTGGGCACTGAGCCTTGGTACCCGGATCGTTACCTGTCTTTGTGTGTATAATGGGGTGTGTTGGAACTGATGCCTGAAGCCCGGCAAGCCTCTAGGTGCCACAGAGCAGTCAGGGTCACTGAAGAAGTTGTGTGGCCACATAGGAGCCACTACAGATTCAGATTGTTGGAGACAGTCTCCATGTGGATAGTCATTTTTGCATCTGGTGGTTTTAAGACTCCTTAGAACTATTTTTAAATATTGTGATTTTTGTTTGTATGCATATCTTTAAATTTTTTTAAATGCTTATTTTACTTTTGAGAGAGAGATAGACAGACAGCATAAGCAGGGGAGGGGCAGAGAGAGAGGGAGACACAGAATCTGAAACAGGCTCCAGGCTCTGAGCTGTCAGCACAGAGCCCGATGTGGGGCTCGAACTCACCAACTGTGAGATCATGACCTGAGCGGAAGTCGGATGCTTAACCGAGTTGTATGCATATCTTTAAATGAGTTTGATTAGATCATCTAATAAACCGATAATCAAGGAAGGTTAGGATTTTGTCTGATCTTTGAAGATGGCTTCATACATATTAAGGTCACTTTTCCTTCATGGGGGTCATTGCCATTACATTAGAGTAAGGGTGGCCTTTTTATTATGTGCTGCCCTCCAGGTGGTTCTGTGCTCAGCCCCAGCACTTACAGTGCAGTGGCTGCCGGGAGATAGGGTTGTGTGTTCTCAGGAAGGGTTTAGAAATGATGAAGGCTTCTGATAAAGAAATGCGACCAACATGGACTTGCAGAGTGACTTTCATTTTCCATTAGAGCTTTTAATGTCAATTTTAAATATTTATGAATGGTTTCAAAACAAATAAGGATTGATCTCAGAGGTCACTAACATTTAACTCATAGTAAACCAGCATGTTTCAAAAAGTGCTTTACATGGAATATTTAATTTTTTAAAATAGAAGCACACACACTCATTGTAGAAATTCTGGAAAATAAAAGAAGCCTACATGGGGTACCTGGTAGGTTCCATCAGTGGAGTGTGCAACTCTTAATCTTGGGGTTGTGAATTCGAGCCCCGTGTGTGTAGAGATTACTTAAGAATAAAATCTTGGGGTGCCTGGGTGGCTTAGTCGGTTAAGCGTCCGACTTTCGCTTAGGTCATGATCTCACAGTTCGTGGGTTCGAGCCCCGCGTCGGGCTCTGTGCTGACTGCCAGCTCAGAGCCTGAAGCCTGTTTCAGTCTGTGACTCCCTCTCTCTCTGACCCTCCCCTGCTCACGCTGTCTCTCTCTCTCTCTCTCTCCTAGAAATAAATAAAACATTAAAAAAATTAAAAAAAAAAAAGAATAAAATCTTAAAAAAGAAAAAGAGGAAGAAGCCAACACACACACACACACACACATACACACACACACACACACACACAATCTATCCACAGTCCTACCACGTAGATGGATTCCTGAAATTCCAAATATTTTATGCTTTTGTTTTAAATGTTTAAGTCACATGGTCATTATGTCTATAGCTTTACCTTGACGATCTGGTAAGAGTCCGTCAAACCATTTGGATCTGGTGTCTTTAAGAGTGGGTAACGGGGGCACCTGGGTGGCTCAGTTAAGTGTCCAGCTTTGGCTCAGGGCATGGTCTCGCAGTTCGTGATTCAAACCCCATATTCTGCTTGGGATTCTCTCTCTCCCTCTCCCTCACTCTCTCTGCCCTTCCCTCACTTGTGCACATGCTCGCTCTCAAAATAAATAACCTTAAGAAAAAAAAAGAAAAAGAGTGAGTGACATGTTCGTCTTGTAAAACACGCAGTTCTGTGCTAGAGACCGAGGACATGTGAAATTTAACAGTATGCCAGAGTTCCCTCCCTGGTCTGTGTGAGCTGGATTATGCTTCAGCAACAAACAAGCCTAAAATCTCAATGGCTTCTCACTAGGGAGGTGTCCTTTTCTCGAACAGTACACATCTCCCCTGCGCCTTACTCAGAGGCCACCCCTTCCTGGAACAGCGCTGGCTGCTGAGGCAGGGAGAGGGAGCGTCCCCACTGGCCAGTGCCAGAGCTCTCGTCCTCTCAAACCTTTTGTTACTCAAACCAGAAGTAGATCCAGGCTTTAAGTGGCTTGAGACTCATGTGGTGTTGGAGGCCCACTTGAAGGAAAAATATATAAAATTAAAAATAGAATGCTAGGTACAAGAATGAGTATTTTTAATGAGAAACACACAAAATTATAAATTTAAGAAATTTTTTCTTTGTTTTTAGGCCTCTACTAATATAGGTCATATTTGAATTTTTAGTATGATCAGTTTAATATTGAAAAAGTATGCAGAATCAATCTGGAATGTAGGTGTACACTAGAACAATTTAAATTTTATTATTATTTTTATTTTTTTTAAATGTTTTTATTTATTTCTAGGAGAGAGAGAGAGACAGCGTGAGCAGGGGAGGGTCAGAGAGAGAGGGAGTCACAGACTGAAACAGGCTCCAGGCTCTGAGCTGGCTGTCAGCACAGAGCCCGACGCGGGGCTCGAACCTACGAACCGCGAGATCATGACCTAAGCGAAAGTCGGACGCTTAACCGACTAAGCCACCCAGGCGCCCCTATTATTATTTTTAAAGATTTTATTTATTAAAAAATTTTTTTTACTTTTATTTATTATTGAGAGACAGAGCATGAATGGGGGAGGGGCAGAGAGAGAGGGAGACACAGAATCCAAAGCAGGCTCCAGGCTCTGAGCTATCAGCACAGAGCCTGACGCAGTCCCGATCCCACGAACCGTGAGATCATGATCTGAGCTGAAGTTGGTCACTCAACCGACTGAGCCACCCAGGCACCCCTCTAAGACTTTATCTTTAAATAATCTCCATACCCAGCATGGGGCTCGAACTCACAACCCCAAGATCAAGAATTGCAGCCTTCACCAACTGAGTCCCACAGGCGCCTGAACAATTCACATTTTAGATTGCCACTATTTTGTATTGAGCAGCACCATTACACAGTCAGGGTGCTGTTAGGCTGCTATGCTCCATACATCCACTTATGGGTGGATATATGTAGCAGGTCGTCACTGCCACATTTGTTTCTTCCATCTGTTTCAATACATTGGAGGCAATTTTGTGTGCCATTTTCTTTGGGGCTTTCCAACTGTGTCACTTCAGGGTTTGTCAGATGCCATCTTACGAATTGGAATGCATGAATTGTAATCTCCCATACATGTTCTCGTTTTTTTGTAGCACTGCTACAGGTTCCTGCCATATAGACCCTGGAATTCTGATCAATCTTTTATTTATTTGTTTGTTTATTTATAATTTACATCCAAGTTAATTAGCATAGAGTGCAATAATGATTTCAGGAGTAAATTCCAGTGATTTATCCCCTTACCCATTTAGCCCATCCCCCTCCCACAGCCCTTCCAGCAACCCTCAGTTTGTTCTCTATGTTCTCTATGTTTAAGAGTCTCCGTCCCTGTTTTTATGTTATTTTTGTTTTCCTTCTCTTATGCTCATCTGTTTTATATCTTAAATTCCACATATGAGAGAAGTCATATGATACTTATTTTTCTCTGACTGACTTATTTCGCTTAGCAAAATACCCACTAGTTCCATCCACATAGTGGCAAATGGTAAGATTTCATTCTTCTTGATTGCCGAGTAATACTCCATTGTATGTATATATGTATATGTACATATATATATACATACAATGGAGTATTATATATACACACACACCACATCTTTTTTATCCGTTCATCCATCGATGGACATTTGGGCGCTTTCCATACTCTGGCTATTGTCGATAGCACTGCTATAAACATTGGGGTGCATGTGTCCCTTCAAAACAGCACATCTATATCCCTTGGACGAATACCTAGTAGTGCAATTGCTGGGTTGTAGGGTAGTTCTATTTTTAATTTTTTGAGGAACCTCCACAATGTTTTAGTTTGACTTCCCTGATCAATTCTATTTCATGTGATTCCCGCCAAAAAGGGAGAACATGTGTATGTGCTTATAATTACATACTCTGCATCACTGAATATAATCTTGATCTATCTTGTGAATTTTAGGACCCGTTTCTTCTTCATGATGTCAGCTCAGAGCATATCTGGAAGCCATTCCTTTAGTGGGGGTTTTACAGTAACTATGTGTGGATGTGACAGCCAGACCCAAATGTGACATGTGACATGTGACAGCTTCCAATTAGTCAAATCCCCAGAAACCATTGATACTCCATCGCCACCCGGCTAGAGAAGTCATGATAGGAAGCTGGAGTGGCATGGGTGGAGTTCTGAGTTATAAACTCTGTCATCTTGAGAATAAATCTGCATGGGGAACATCTCAGACCACAAGCTTCCAACCCTACAGTGTGCCTGCAGAGGGGAGAATGGGATGCCCTGGTGAACAGTGCTGTTGGTTACTGGGGCCTCCAGAAAGGCCCTGACACTGGACACTCCCACCAAGAGTAACATAGGGGGTTATGAAATTTTTAAAAGTTTTACTTATTTTTAAAGTTTATTAATTTTTGAGAGAGAGAGAGAGAGAGTGCGTGCCAATTGAGGGAGGGGCAGAGAGAGAGAATGGGAGAGAGAGAATCCCATGCAGACTCAGCACTGTCAGCACGGAGCCCAGTATGGGGCTTAAACCCATGAGCTGTGAGATCATGATTTGAGCTGAAACCAAGAGCCGGACACGTAACCGACTGAGCCACCCAGGTGCCCCAAAATTTTAAACAGTTTTAATAGTAACTTAATCAGCCAACTTTTCTCCTCCCTCCCTTCCTGCCTTTTGAGGTTGCCGGTTGTGATTAGCTGCTGACAACCTTTTAATATAAATTTGCTTGCCAATCATGAAAATACTCTTGGTGAATTGGTTGGTGCTACATGGAAAGGGATCTGTCCAAGGACACCCATGATCCCTCAATTAGCAAATACAAGGGCTGTTACTTGCATCTTTTTGAACAGCTCTACTATTTTACATTGTGACATTTGTCTACTGCAAAACTGTTATAAGTTGAATTACTTCTGACTCTTGGGGCTTGCTTGAAGTTGTTGGCTTCCAGCATAACTTTGAGTTCTTTCTTTCTTGTTAGTCAACAGGTAGCTTTTAGTTTAGCAACAATTGATAGACTTCGCTGTGCAGGAGGAAGATTTGACATTTGCTGTGCCAAAAGGCAGGCAAAAAAGCGTACTGCTTATTAGAAACAATATTAGAAGCTGCTTAAACACCTATCAAAAGGAGATTGATTAATGTATGTGTACAGTTGTGTGTATGTGTGTATCTATCTGTATCTCTGTCTACATAGGAATACTTGTGATACTGCGAAATATATATTTGGTCTTCATCTCATTTCTGGCACAGCTCTTAATACCCTTAAAATTTCCTAAGTGACGAGGGGTATCTTGATATTCTTAGCAACCCCCTTTCAGCCACACCTGAGTTTGGGTTAATGCGCGGACTTAAGGATGGGGGCTGGTTGCCAGGGGAAGCAACCTTGTGATAAGAGAACTCAGCCCCACCCATCAGCCTCTGGGAAGGGGCTGCAGACTGAGCTCTATAAAAACCTGAAGGCCAGAGTTGACAGCTGCCAGGTTGGGAAACCAAAATGTGTGTGCACGTTCCAGGAGGGCCGTGCCTTCCAAACTCCACAGGGCAGAGCTCCTGTGTTAGAGACCCTTTTGGACCTTGCCCGGTGTATATCTTCATTTGCTGTTTAATTTTATTCTTTTATAACTGGGGTGCAAGAGCCCCTGGCTCCAGGGGTTTC
The DNA here is from genome assembly GCF_003009895.1 of Hyaena hyaena. Taxonomy (NCBI): domain Eukaryota; kingdom Metazoa; phylum Chordata; class Mammalia; order Carnivora; family Hyaenidae; genus Hyaena; species Hyaena hyaena. The sequence continues at coordinate 696,661 of NW_024080649.1, read as the reverse complement.
AAACAGACTGGGTTCAGCTACTGGCCGCTGACAAAATCCAAAGGGGGAGAGGCGAGTGGCGGGGAAAGAAGAAAGGAATTTATTTCAGGGAGGCCCTCGCTGGGAAGACTAGGACTGATGCCTCAAAGACATCTCCCACGTGTTGAAAATGCTTCCACGTTTATAGAAAAAAAGGTGGGTGCTTGCATCTGGTCAGTAAAGTTCAGGTTGATCACTGTCTTGGGGTCAGCCCCACGGGGTCTTGCCGGCTCAGGGCAGTCCCTGTTGCTTCAGGGGGCACTTTCAGTTTCCATCACAGGATGCTTTGCCCACAGGGTGTTTGGCTCGAATTAAGAGATAAACTGGAAAGAATTTAGTGAGATAGAACAGACTGAGGTCAGAATGGGGGCAGTTGATGGGGCGCCAGGGTGGCTTAGTTGGTTACGTGGCCGACTTCCGTTCAGGTCATGATCTTGTTTGTGAGTTTGAGCCCTGTGTTGGACTCCGGGCTGACAGCTCGGAGCCTGGAGCCTGCTTCAGATTCTGTGTCTCCCTCTCTCTCTGTCCTCCCCTGCTCACACTCTCTCTGTCTCTCAAAAATAAATAAATGTTAAAAAAAAAAAAAAAAAAAGAATGGGGGCAGTTGATGTTCTCTTTCATTTGAATATCATTTGTAATAGACTGTGATAAACTTTGTCAAAAATCTAGAATATTCTTAGTAAGGCTTTCATGTCACTCTGCCTAACATTTCAAACACCTTTGCCCTAGTTACATTGCATTCTCCTTCCCTGCTTTGAATTTTCCCCCTTTGCACTTAACACTGCCTAGCATATTGTATTTTTAATATAATTTTTAAAAGCTTCACTTTCATTAGAATATGGGCTAGAGAGCAGAGATTTTTGTTTTGTTCACTGCTGTATTGAGTGGCCGATTAGATTTGCATATTCTTGAAACCATTTTTAATATTTAAGAATGTAGGTGTTACCTTCCCACACAAATATGGTTGAAGTTAGCATACCAGAAACATTTGTAACTCATCAGTACAGTGTGTTATTTCTTACCCAGGATTACTAGATCCAATTACAAGGGGAAGAAAAAGTTTAGGAGTTTCCCTTATATGAACTACTTCTTTGTGAATTGATTGCAAGTCAGGCATGAAATTCAGATGGAGAATTCAAGTCTGTGCTTCTGTAGAGAATTATAAGAAGAGCCATTAGAAGATACACAAAATGTGTGCCTAAAGACCCCTGTCTCAGAATGTTCTGACTTAAAATAGAAGTGTGAACCACATATTGATAGAGGTGTCTTTTATGATTGCTGTGTGGAAGTATTTTTTTAATGTTTATTTTTATTTATTTGAGAGAGAGAGTGAGGGCACAATCAGGGCCAGAGGGGATGAGAGAGGAAGAGATTGAATCCCAAGCCAGGCTCCGGGCTGTTAGCTCAGAGCCCGACATGGGGCTGGATTCCATGTACTGTGAGATCATGACCTGAGCCAAAATTAAGAGCCAGAGGCTTTTAACCAAATGAATCAACCAAGCGCACCAGTGTTGAAGTATTAATATTGATAGTGGGTAGAGGGGAGCCACCTTGCCCTGCTTTTCATGTGGAGATCTTGCCAAGCAAGTCAGCAGTTGTGGATGTGGGTTTTTAGTGGCCTCCGAGCCTGTTTGCTGGCAGTGCACAAGTAACTGTACTTGGTGCCCCAGGAAGAAAGAGATGGGCTGGCCCCTGCCTTCCAAAAGCTCATGAGGCAGAGAGAGGCATAATGGCAAGTTTAAAAAAGGGTAGAATGCATTCACAGTTGAACAAGCCTTCCCAGGAGAGGGTAGAATCAAATAATGTCTGGCAAGAAGAGAAACAATCAGGGAAGGCATGGGGAGGAGGCGGCATTGAGTTGCGCACTGAAAGGCGCGTGCCTTGTAGTTTTCCCAGAGTTTAATCATCTGGCAAACAATAAAAACATTCTGACTCTGTAGGTTAAGGAGGAGAGGCAGAAATTCTGCACTTCTGGGACGCCTGAGGGGCTCAGTTGGTCAAGCGTCCGACTTTAGCTCAGGTCATGATCTCCTGGTTCGTGGTTTGAGCCCCGCTTCAAGCTCAGAGCCTGGAGCCTGCCTTGGATTCTGTGTCTCCTTCTCTGCTCCTTGCCAGCTCTCTCTCTGTCTTTCAAAAATATATAAAAATTAAAACATTAAAAAAAAAAAAAAGGAAGTTCTGCACTTCTGATGGGCTCTCTCATGATGCTGATGTTGGTGGCTCTAAGGACAGATCTGGGACCACAGAGTCGTCTGTACCTCCTGGACCTTTGAAGTGGGGGCTCACCTCAGGTTCTGGCACAGGCTTGAAATGTGGTCGGCTGGGAAGTGCTCAGCTAAAGAAGTGGTAGAGTAGAGGCCAGGAGACTAAGATTGATCTGGTTTTAGGTGCAGGACCCCCTGAACTGTCCTGGTCATTGTGTCATTAATTCAGCCACTGGGCCCCCTCTTTCTCATGATATTTAAAAATTTTTTTTAAATGTTCATCTATTTTTGAGAGAGAGGCAGAATGTGAGTGGGAGAGGAACAGAGAGAGAGGGAGACACAGAATCCAAACCAGGCTCCAGTTTCTGAGCTGTCAGCACAGAGCCCGACATGGGGCTCGAACTCCGGAACCATGGGATCATGACCTGAGCCAAAACCAAGAGTCAGACCCTTAACCTACTAAGCCATCCAGGTGCTCCCTGTCCTGAAATCTTTTAAAAGCTCACCTGGTAATTTCTGTTGATACCTGTTTAACTATGAGCTCTGATCTCTTGGGACATATTGCTGGAATATTACTTTGGTTCCTCAGAAAGAAATTGATGCCGTTATTGGTAAATTTTTAAATGTTTTTATAAACTGCCATTCCAGCTTTTTATGACCAAGTACAGTGATAACTTTTATTTTTATTAAAAAATTTTTTTAATGTTTTATTTATTTCTGTGTGTGAGAGAGAGACAGCAGGGGAGGGTCAGAGAGAGAGGGAGACACAGAATCTGAAACAGGCTCCAGGCTCTGAGCTGGCTGTCAGCACAGAGCCCAACACAGAGCTTGAACCCATGAACTGTGAGATCATGACTTGAGCCGAAGTTGGACACTTAACTGAGCCACCCAGGTGTCCTAATTTTTTATTAAAAAATTTTTTGTTTCTTTATTTTGAGAGAAAAAGTGAGCAGAGGAGAGGCAGAGAGAGAGGGAAGGAAAGAGAATCCCAAAGCAGGCTCTGCACTGTCAGCACGGAGCCCAATGTGGGGCTCAAACCCACCAACTGTGAGATCATGACCTGAGCCAAAATCCAGAGTCAGATGCTTAACTGACTGAGCCACCCAGGCACCCCTCCAGGGATAACTTTTAAAAAGCACGGCTTATGAATTAATTAGGTAGGCCTCATTTTTAGGGACTTGTAATTGGGAGAAGGAAGGATTATACCCATTCCTGTCTTAAAGCCCTCAGGGGTCCCAGTCAGCCTGCGTGACCTCCGCTTGAACCACTGGGGTAGCTACAGATGGCACAAATGGACACCATTTGGACCCTGCCCTCTCCGTGTTTGGCATAATTGTGGTAGGGACTATAAATTGGAAACGTGTGTAGGCAGTGGCCACTTACTAGTGGCAGAGGAAGAACTGAAAACATCACAGAGATGTTCCTTTCTGTTTCCTCACAAGGGCCGTGCCACACCCCAATGGTGTGTGGGGACTGTCGTGGGGCGTGGGGGTCTACCTCAGGAATTCTATCCTCCATACCTGTTGTTGCACGAGAATTTCATCAGGTTGTGTTCGTGACAGTGATGCTGTCGTCCCCAGAGGAAAACTCTGGCTGCATATGGTGGTGCTGGAGTTGTATTTAAATGTGATAGGCACATATGTCCACGGCTGTGTACTAAATATACACATACATGTGTGTTTCCAATTTTTGTTCCTAGATTTTGGCCCTGATTGCGTTCATCTGCATAGAGACCATCATGGAGTGTTCCCCGTGTGAAGGCCTCTACTTCTTCGAGTTTGTGAGTTGCAGTGCATTTGTGGTGACCGGAGTCTTGCTGATTCTGTTCAGTCTGAACCTTCACATGAGAATCCCCCAGATCAACTGGAACCTGACAGTGAGTATAGGTCACCACTCTGGTGATGAGCAGAGCACCAAAGCACCAAGGGATTGGGTGCTGCTTTGGAACTCTGTGTTCTGTTTGGTTCCAGTTCATTTTGATACTTAAATATTTCATTGTAATTCAACTGAAATTTTGAATTTCTTTACTGGGTTGAATAAAACTATAAGGTAATTTGAATCTTCACTAATGGTAGAACCATCATAACAATTATTTTGACCCCTTTAAAGATGTCATTTCAATTTTATGATCCTCGGAGAAGATTGGTAAAGTTGATATTTACAGAGTCTGGAAAGAAAAAAAAATGGAATTAATGCCTTTGTAGTTTTTTCACACTGGGCCTAAAAGCCATTTATAAAAGTATTGATTCAGGAAGAATTGGAATTACAGATGAAATGACCAATGAGCTGCAAAGCCAAGGATTATCATCAAATTCAGAGCAACTGGGAGGACGCGGAGGGTTTGGCGCTTTGATCAGAGTCTTGAGTGGAAGTGCGCCCTCTCGGTGGTTTGGGTGCTTAATGTCGGGCTCACCCTCTGATCAGCATGGGATGCTCAGGGCCGGTCCCGCCCAGGCCCATGTTCCTGGACTCCTGTTACTTGTCCTTACCCTGCTGAATGAGAAAGGAAACTTAATAACAGCACTTGGTTTTCTTGTTGTTTCTCTGCAAATACTCACAAGCAAGAGCTCAAAGGGAATCAGTCAGAGCCACAGGAAGCACAGCCGGCTGCCTCCCCCTTCTGTGCCTCCTGAAGGGGTGCAGGGTGGCCGGAGCACAGGAGGGTGCTGCAGACCACCCACCCGTGGTGAGCTCCTGGCTTGCTGCCTCCTGCAGCACCCTGGAAAGTGGGCCCCGCTGCAGGAGCCCAGGAGGAGCAGGGAGGAGGTGGAGCTGGTCCCCTTGCCTGGGAAGGCCGCTCCCATGGTGATCCTGGGGGGTATGGGGAGGAGCTGCTCTTTCTGGCAGAATGCTCTGTGTGTTGTTTGAACTCCTAGGAGGGAATATACAAGGAGAGCTGAACTAGAAAAGTTGATTTCAGTTGAAAACTCAGCTGGTTTTGTCCTGGTTTTGTGACAGGTTTTAGCATCTCTGGTATTTTTTTTTTTTTTTAATGTTTATTTAGTTTTGAGAGAGAGAAAGACACAGTGTGAGGGAGGGAGGGGCAGAGAAAGAGAGACACACACAGAATCTGAAGCAGGCTTCAGGCTCTGAGCTGTCAGCACAGACCCGAAGTGGGGATCGAACTCACAAACCCCGAGATCATGACCTGAGTCGAAGTTGGACGCCCAACCGACTGAGCCACCCAGTTGCCCCAGCATCTCAAGAATTTTTAAGATAAAATTTGTTCTCTATTAAAAAATGCTCACAGAGTTGTGAGCATTTACCAATTTAAATTGATAGTATAGTAGATGGAGAGCATAGGACCGTCTCATAAACCTCCTCCAACCAGAATGCAAAGTGCTGGAGGAACTGTTTGAGAAGGAAGTGGCTGACAGGAAGGTTAAGACCAAGGACTTTGAGTCAGACATTTCTGGGTTCAAGTGCAAGGTGGTTCTTGAGAGCTGTGTGTGACTCTGGCCAGGTCACTTAGAGCCCAATGTTGAAGGCCACCATGGGTAAAGTGGAGTATTTTACAGGCTTGTTTTAAGAATGAAATGAGACAATGGGTGAAAGGGAACCTCAAGCCAGTGTGCACTGCTGCCAGTATGAAAAGTCTTAATATTATCACAAATGAGAGTTGTTTTCTTTTTTTTAACTATTAAAAATATTTTTAATGTTTATTTATGTTTGAGAGAGAGAGCGCGAGCGAGCAAGCAAGGGGGGGAGGGATAGAGAGAGAGAGGGAGACACAGAATCCAAAGCAGGCTCCAGGCTCTGGGCTGTCAGTAGAGAGCCTGATGCAGGGCTCAAACCCATGAACCATGGGATCATGACCTGAGCTGAAGTCGGATGCTCAACTCACTGAGCTACCCAGGTGCCCCACAAGAGTTGTTTTCTGTCAACCACATCTTTCTCCTGCAGACTTCTGCAAGGATTGACTTTAATCCCTTAATTCAGTCTTATCTTCTGATTTGACATCTGTAAATCTGTTAAAAGATTTACAGCTTTATAAGTAATTCATATCGGTCCTTATCCCCAGAAATATCTCCTTAGTGAGCTTCCTGGAATTCAGATTTTAAAAAAATGTTTATTTCTGAGAGAAAGAGAGGGTACAGGCAGGGAGGGGTAGAGAGAGAGGGAGGCAGAGAATCACAAACAGGCTCTGCACTGTCAGTACAGAGCCCAACTTGGGGCTCAAACTCACGAACCGAGAGATCACAACCCGAGCCGAAATCAAGAGTTGGACGCATAACCAACTGAGCTGCCCAGGTGTCCTGGATTTTTCTGTTTTAGTCATGAAGAGCTTTCTCCTTGTTGACTACCACATTATTTGGTCATACTCACATGCATCTTTTTCACTGACAAGTTAACATACGTCATTTTCTTCTGGATGGCGTTGGCAGAGTGAACACCTGGCTGTTCCTCAGTTCTCCCCTCACTGAACATTTTTTAAATATATATGTATTTTTTTCATTTGAGAGAGACAGAAAGAGTGCAAGTGTGGGAGGGGCAGAGAGAGAGGGAGAGAGAATCCCAAGCAGGCTCTGTGCTGGCAGCATGGCTTCCACCCATGAAACCTCGAGATCATGACCTGAGCTGAAACCAAGAGTCAGACGCTTAACTGACTAGCTACCCAGGCACCCCATCCCCTCAGTGCTTTCAATTCTTTGGGATCCTTTTTCCAGAATTTCCACCCCACCCTTTTTTACAAAGTTTATTTATTTATTTTGAGGGAGAAAGAGAGGGTGAGAAAGAGAGAACCCCGAGCAGGCTCCACACCATCAGTGAGGACCCCAATGCGGGGCTCAAACTCCTGGAACTATGAAATCATGACCTGAGCTGAAACCACAAGTTGGATGCCCAACCGACTGAGCCACCCAGGAACCCAAGAATTTCCACCCTTGTAGAGCAGATGAAGGTGTATGCTTATCCAACAGAAGAGTATGTGAGTACATGAACTTGAGGAGGTGGTACTTACTGAGGAGAGCTCGGGTCATCTCTTCTTTAGGAGGGGAGAAAAAGTGAGCTCTTCAGGGCTGGACACAGCTTATTGAGTCACTGCTGAGGGCTGGCCTTGGCTGTGTTGTGTTTCTGTAACTAGGTGGTGGGAGTTGTTGTTCTCAACAGAGCCAGCTAGGGAATGAAATAGGGTGTGATTGGTATAGATTTAGCAAAACGGTCATTTCAGGAGCCTACATTGACACAAAAATATTTATGGAAAATGGCACATAAGGAGGAGGTTGCAAAGTATGTATTTTATACAAGCATTATTTGATGTAAGCAGAATGATTCTGTTAGCTCTGGGTTTGCTTGTTTGTTGATGATTCTATGGGATTTATCCTGTGGTATTTGTTTTTCTCTCTATATTAGGGGCTCATACACCTGTGTGTCCTATTTGTGTTTACCGTGGTTAGTGCCCCAGGCTTCCTGCCCGCCCCACATCCTTCTCTTCTCTCATCCCCTTCCCACTTCTGAAAGCCCACAAGGGTCTCCCAGTCTCCCTAGCTGGTGCTCTGAGCCCATAAGGGCCTGCCCTGCCCAACTTTGTAACAAGCAGGGAGGTCTGGTCATGCCTTCTGTTTCTCTGCTCCCAGTCTGTGTTTTCTCAACTTTTACTGTCAAATACAGATCATTCAGAAAAATACATTAAATGTACAGTTGATTGAAGAATGAAAAGATTGTGGAGTTACGAGTTGGGTCAAAAGGTAAATTGGATGTCTTTGGGAGTACTCTGGTCGGGATTTCTGGGGCCTCTGTGTTCCTGGATCCCCTGGCTGTTCCTCAGTTCTCCCCTCACTGAAGATTTTTAAAATATATATGTAATTTTTTCATTTGAGAGAGACAGAAACAGTGCGAGTGTGGGAGGGGCAGAGAGAGAGGGAAAGAGTATCCCAAGCAGGCTCTGTGCTGGCAGCATGGCTCCAGCCCATGAAACCTTGAGATCATGACCTGAGCTGAAACAGACTCGGACACTTAACTGACTAGCCACCCAGGCACCCCATCTCCTCGATGAACGTTTGAGTGGACTCTGCCATGGAATGCTCTGTTCTTGGTGCGTACTCTCCACTCTTGCCTGTCCTGAGGCTACCCCGTCCTGGCTTTTCTTCTTCCTCCTTGGTCTTCCTTCTCAGTGCCTTGGCGGCTGTCGCTCATCCCACAGACCTCTCCGGATCAGGAACCCAGGTTGGTTGGGTGTTGAGTTGGGACAGTCTGAGGCATCCAGAGGGGCCACCTGCAGAGCCCCAAGGACTTGGCCATGACTCATTGTGTCGGGTTTCTGACACCAGTTTTTACTCTAAATATATGTCTTTTTTTCCTTTGACACCAAATCTGTGTAGTTTTTCCAGACTGAGCAGTTCTCCAATTCTCCAGTTCACCAACTAGGTGTCCACAAGCTCCACTCCATTCTGATGCTAACTCCCAACAGCTGACACAGATCCCCAGGCAAAGGGCTCAGTTCCTCAAGACTGCCCCCACTTCACACATCTACCACAGATGGAGCTCCCAGGTCACCCGCACCAACTGCAGATTTGGGGGCTCACCCAGCTGCCTCCTTAGGTTCATAATTCTCTAGAGCAGCTTACAGAACTTGGGAAAAATGCCTTAGTTATGATTACTGGTTCATTATAAAGGATACAACGCAGGAACAGCCACATGGTAGAGATCCTTATGTGTAGGGCAGGATCCAGAAGTCTCAACGTGCTGAAGCCTCTGTCCTCCTGGAGTCGGGGTGTAGCACCCTCCCAGCCTAGGTGTGTAGTCACCAGTTTGGAAGGTCCCTGTACCCCATCATTTGGAGGTTTTTAGGGAGGTTTCATTATGTAGGCATGATTGATTAAAATCATTGGTCATTTGGAGGTTGAACTCAATCTCTAGCCCCTCTCTCCTCCTTGGAGGTTGGTGCAGGTAGGGCGGAAAGTTCTAACCTTCTAACTGCCTGGTTGATTTTTCTGGTAACGACCTCCCATCCTGAAACTGTCCAGGGGCTCCAGAGAGTCACCTCATTAACATAAAGTCAGGAATGGTTGAAGGGGCTCCTTATGAATCACAAAAGTACTCCTGTCTGGCACAAAGACACATAGACCAATGGAATAGAATAGAGAACTCAGAATTGGGCCCACAAATATATGGCCAACTAATCTTTGACAAAGCGGGAAAGAGTATCCAAGGGAAAAAAGACGGCCTCTTTAACAGATGGTGCTGGGAGAACTGGACAGCAACATGCAGAAGAATGAAACTAGATCATTTTCTCACACCATACACCAAAATAAACTCAAAATGGATAAAGGGCCTGAATGTGAGACAGGAAACCATCAGAATCCTAGAGGAGAAAGCAGGAAAAAGCCTCCTTGACCTCAATCGCAGCAATTTCTTACTTGACACATCACCAAAGGCCAGGGAATCAAGAGCAAAAATGAACTACTGGGACCTCATCAAGATAAAAAGCTTCTGCATGGCAAAGGAAACAATAAAACTAATAGGCAACTGACAGGATGGGAAAAGATAGTTGCAAATGACCTATCAGATAAAGGGCTAGTATCCACAATCTATAAGGAACTCACCAAACTCCACACCCGAAAAACAAATAATCCAGTGAAGAAATGGGCAGAAGACATGAACAGACACTTCTCCAAAGAGGACATCCAGATGGCCAACAGACCCATGAAACGATGCTGTGTCCATCATCAGGGAAATATGAATTAAAACCACACTGAGATACCACCTCACACCGGTCAGAGTGGCTAAAATGAACAACTCAGGAGACTCTAGATGCTGGGGAGAATGTGGAGAAACGGGCACCCTCCTACACTGTTGGTGGGAATGTAAACTGGTACAGCCCCTCTGGAAAACAGTGTGGAGGTTCCTCAAAAAACTAACACTAGAACTCCCATATGACCCAGCAGTAGCGCTGCTAGGAATTTACCCAAGGGATACAGGAGTGCTGATGCATAGGGGCACATGTACCCCAATGTTCACAGCAGCACTCTCAACAATAGCCAAAACATGGAAAGAGCCTAAGTGTCCATCAACAGACGAATGGATCAAGAAGATGTGGTTTATCTATATGATGGAATACTACACGGCAATGAGAAAGAATGAAATCTGGCCATGTGTAGCAACATGGATGGAACTAGAGGGTGTTATGCTGAGCGAAATAAGTCAGGCAGAGAAGGACAGATACCGTATGTTTGCATGTATAGGAGGATTAGGAGGAAGCTAACGGAAGACTGTGGGGGAGAAGAAGGGGAAAAATAGTAGGGGAAGGGAGGGAGGCCAACCATGAGAGACTCTTGAACGCTGAGAACAAACTGAGGGCTGATGGGGGTGGGGTAGAGGGGAAGCGGGGAGATGGGCATGGGGGAGGGCACTTGTTGGGATGAGCACTGGGTGTTATATGTAAACCAGCTTGACAATAAACTATTTAAGAAAAAAAAAAAGAGGGGTGCCTGGGTGGCTTAGTCAGTTAAGCGTCCGACTTTCGCTTAGGTCATGATCTTGTGGTTCGTGGGTTCGAGCCCTGTGTCGGGCTCTGTGCTGACTGCCAGCTCAAAGCCTGGAGCCTGTTTCAGTCTGTGACTCCCTCTCTCTCTGACCGTCCCCTGCTCACGCTGTCTCTCTCTCTCTCCTAGAAATAAATAAAACATTAAAAAAAAAAAAGATATTCCCGTCACCCTAGAAAATGCCAAGGAACTGGGAGCAAAGACCAAATATATATTTTTTGTTATACCACACTCATCCTTTCTGGGACTCTGTTTCTTTCCCCATAAAAGCAGAACAAAATAACACAAGTCCTACTTTATACATATTTTGGATCATAATTAGGTTATTATATGTGAAGTTATATACACATGCACGCGCGCGCACACACATACCCAGGAGCACAACAGGAACTCCATGGAGAGTATTTGCCACTATAGTCAGTATTAGGATTGTCCCTTTGACACTGGAGCCATTTGAGCACAATTCTGTGTGTGGTATAGACTGAGTGGCTGTGAACTTGCTCTCTCATGCATGTGTGGAACCGACGGCAGAGCCAACCACAGAGTCCTGAGGTTTGGGAGCGATTGCAGTGACCGCCTGGGGCGAAACATGTTCACAACTGTCTCACCTGTGATTGGTCCAGCAAACACGAATGGGACACCTCCTCTGTGCCAGGACTTGGGAGCTGAAAGCCCAGGGCAGGCAGATGCAGGCTGCTCCCCTGTGGATAAGCTCACCTGTGCTCCATTTGATACAGTTTTGTGTGAGCCCTGGCAGGACACAGGCAAGGAGGGGGTGGATTCCCTGGGCAGGAGCCCGGAGTGGGTCAGTCAGGGGAAGTTCAGAGAAAATGCCAGACTCTAACTGGGCCTTGAGAGGTGAGTGGGTACCTCCTGGGCACAGAGTGTGGACGTGGGGGGGCACGTTACAGGATGGCCCGTTCTCGGGGACTGGCGCGGAGTTGTAGACTTGGGCCCGCTGGGGCTGGAGACCGCTGAGGCAGGCCGGTGGTTCTGGTCAGCCCCCACTCAGCTGATCATGTGGTTGCCACAGGGCACTTCTGGAACAGTTTTTCAGGAGGAGCTAGAAGCTTTTTTTTTTTTTTTTTTTTTTTTTTAAAGAAGTTTTTGTATACAGTTTTCTGGTGTTTAAATGTTGGCATGCTCAAATTTGCTTTGAACATTGTGCAAGTCAAACCTGTCTGTGGGCCAGATATCGTCAGTAGGTCTTGGGTCTGCATCCTCTAGGCCACACCCTGTTGCTCTGTTCTTGAAGTTACAGGGATTCACATCTGTACCTCCTGGTGCGTCACTGAAGAAGAGACCTGAGAGTGTGTGTACGTGAGTGTGGTTTTCCTCTTCTCTCGTAGCACAAAGGAGGGGCTGCAACCTTGGGTGTTTGAGGGGCCAGACAGGAGGCATAAGGTGGTGGCCAGCATTGTGAGGCTGTAGGGAGCGGGGATGGCTGCGGCAGACTGGAAAGTGTGTGGCTGATAGAGCATATGTCCCATTGAAAGCATTAGAAAAGGGGCGCCTGAGTGGCTCATTTGGTTAAGCATCCTGACTTCAGCTCAGGTCATGATCTCACAGTCCATGGGTTTGAGCCCCATGTCAGGCTCTGTGCTGACAGCTCAGAGCCTAGAGCCTGCTTCGGATTCCATGTCTCCCTCTCTCTGCCCTCCTCCATTCATTCTGTCTCTCTCTCTCTTTCTTTCTCTCTCTCAAAAATAAATAAACATTAAAAAAAATTAAGCACCACTGTTGACTAAAACGCTCCCAAGCCCATTCTGAGGGCACACCTATGTGTGCTCCAACCTGAATGAACCTTAGAAAGACTACACTGAGTGGGAGAAGCCAATCACAAAAGAGCACATAATATATAATTCTGTTTATATGCAATGTCCGTAATAGGAAGATCCAAAGATATAGAAAGCAGGTTAGTGGTTGCCTAGGATTAGGGGAGGGATAAAGAATTAACTGCTAATGAGCTTCTTTTAGGAGTGCTGAAAATGTTCTAAAATTAGATCATGGTAGGGGCCCCTGAGTGGCTTAGTTAAGTGTCCAGCCCCTGGTTTCGGCTCAGGTCATGATCTCATGGTTTGTGAGTTTGAGCCCCACCTCGGGCTCTGTGCTGACAATATGGAGCCTGCTTGGGATTCTCTTTCCTCTCTCTTTGCTCCTTCCTCTCTCTCTCTCTCTCTTTCTCTCTCTCTCTCTCTCTCTCTCTTTCTCTCAAATAAAGAAGTATTAAAAAAATAAAATTAGATTGTGGTAATTGAATTGTACAACTTAATTAGGTATATTATATGGCATATGAGTTATATCTCAATAAAGCTGTTAAAAACTCATATGTGATACAACCCATTGGGATAACCACTTGTAATACTTGATATAAGCTTCCAGACGATGTAGACTATCTTTCATGTAGGCATGTATGTTGTGATATGTGTATGTGTGGGGGGGGATGGAAGTGGAACCATTAGAATCCTGCTTTTTCATTTAAACTATTTTAAGTATATTCCCCGTTAAATATACAACTGCACCATTATTTTAATGACTGCATAGTGTTCCATTGTGGAACAAATCCTTTATTTTTATTTAACAAATCCTTTATTCTTGAGCATTTTGTTTGCTTTCAGTTTTTTGAGGTTTTTTTTTTCTTTTGCTATTTTGAGTAATATGATGAACATCCTTAGACCTTTGCACTAAGTGTGATATTTAAGATGAATTTCCAAATGTGGAAATCATAGGCAACACAAACCTTTTTAAAATCTTTGATGCATACAGGCCTTTGACCACATTTCTATTTTTTACACTATCACCAATAATGTACATACTATTTTGTTTGATATTTCGTCTCAGCATGTATCACAAAACTCCCCCCACTTCTGAATAGTCTTTGTTTTGGAAAGTACATTTTATATTCTTTTTTATCCCTACAGCACCTTACCCAGACCTGAGCATTTTTTTTTTAATGTTTCATTTATTTCTGAGAGAGAGAGAGACAGCATGAACAGGGGAGGGTCAGAGAGAGAGGGAGACACAGAGTCTGAAACAGGCTGCAGGCTCAGCTGTCAGCACAGAGCCCAACGCGGGGCTCGAACCCACAAGCCATGAGATCATGAACTGAGCTGAAGTCGGACGCTTAACCGACTGAGCCACCCAGGCGCCCCAGACCTGAGCATTTTAACTAAACACTTCCTGGTTTGAATTCGGGAAAAATTTTCTCTTGCTTTATATGGGCCACAGCTGAAAACTGTCGTGCTGGCAGACAGTTTCTGACAGAGTTTTGGAGCCAGCACTTGCTGCCCTCTGTGAGCCCCTGCATACCAGCAGTGGGCTGGGGTTCCTGCCACGCAGGCTCAGTACCTCTGTCATAAGAACGTTGGTTTTTTGCATCTTTGGAAAGAAGAAATGGTGAGGTGGGGCACTGGGTGGCTCATTTGGTAGAGCGTCCAACTCTTGATTTCAGCTCAGGTCATGATCCCAGGATTGTGGGATCAAGCTCCATGTTGGCCTCTGTGCTGTCATTGTGGAACTTGATGGGGATTCTCTCTCTCTCCCTCTCTCTGCCCCTCCCCAACTCACTACCGCATGCACACACTCACCTCTCTGAGCGCGTTCCTTTTCTTTCTCAAATAAATATTAAAGAAAAAAAAAGAGATGGCCTTTGAAGGACCTACATGGTGTTGATGCACAGTCAACTTGACACTTAAATGGTCTAGCATTTCCCCTGGATTTTGTTTCCCTGTAGAGATTATAGAGGGATCTGGTATGACGCATTCTGTCATTGGCCCATTGTCATGCTGGTAATTACCAAAGCAGCAATGAATGTGCAGAGAACCCTAACTGTGAGTGGCTCCACCTGACCCCTAGAACAACTCTGTGAGGTGGGAGGTACTGTCCCCACATGAGACACAAGAAGCAAAATGGCTTGTCCCAAGTCATGGTGAGGAAGGACCCACGTTAGGCTGCACCACTTAATTGCTGTGCTCCTTTTGTCTCCATAGCTGAGACAGGAGTTAAATCTTGGAAGCATTGGATACATAACCTTGTTTGCTTTGCAAAAAGCTTAGGAGAAAATCCTCAGGTTTTCGCCATAGAGAGCCTTGAAAGACCATGCATAAGAAGGAGTATGAGGTCTGGCTAAGTGTGTTCTCTATGTCTGAAAACCTGTGCACTTGCCAAGTCACAAATGAATGGGGAGGGGGAGGGGGAGGCAGCATTGGAGGGCACTTAGCCAGGTTCAGTACATTCTGGACTTCTGGGGAGCACTGTCAATGCTGAGGTGATTGGAACGCAGTTTGAAAAGCTGACAATAGAATTCAAAATGGTAATTAACGTGCATGTCCTAAGTGGGTTAGTGGTTTGGGTTTCTGTAATAATTCATTAAGAAATGACAACACGGTTGGTTAAAAAGTGGGTTTTGCTTTGGTGACATATCAAGTAGCATCATAAACTGGTATCATCTTTGCCTTCCTTTGTGAGCCCAGTAGCCCTGAGCCATCGAGACTAAAATATGGAGCCATCAGAGAGGCCAGGTATTGTGCTGCTTTTAGGGCAAACCCGGAAAAATAATTCTTTCCAAGTGACTTTATCTTTTTCTTTAGGATTTGGTCAACACTGGACTCAGCACTTTCTTTTTCTTTATTGCTTCGATTGTACTGGCTGCTTTAAACCACAAAACCGGAGCAGAAATTGCTGCCGTGGTAAGTGAACGGTTAAGACACAGGCTGATTTGTGCACTCTGTGACTTGCTCTCCTGTCCCCTAGCTTGTATCCTGCTCATTCTTCCTTAGCTTTTCCTTCGCTAATGATGTTCTTACTGAGTCAATGGAGGTCCTGGTTCCTTCAGCGCTGTGGTTCTCAAAGTATAGTCCCCAGAACAGCAGCCTCAGTATCACTGAGGAACTTGTTAGAAATGCTATTCCCAGGCTCCCCTAGAGCTACTGAATCTGAAATCCGTAGCAGCACACCCTCCAGGTAATTCAGACACATGCTCAAATTTGAGAATTACTGCTTTAGTTGTTTCCAGCAGAGGCCTGCGTGTCTGTTAGTGACATGACTTTTAAGAGCTTTATCTTTTGGGGGGCAGGGGGGTCTTAATGAAGAAGAGGGTAGCCTGACCCCATCTGGCAGTCAGGTGACATTTTTTTTGTTCTTTGAGGTAGAATGCTTTTGAGGGTGGGGTGGACTTTCATGCTCTATGTTGTACATTTCCGTATTTTTCTGTTTTTATAATGAACAGGTAGCACTTTTGCTGTGTGGGGGCCGGTTTGAAAGGTTTTTAAAAAATATTAAGCCAGATACCCTTCCAGATGTCACTCAGTGGATTCATCAGTGCTGTCAAATCATTAAAATTGTACTGCTGCTTACCCGGAGTCACCTGGAGGTGCCCAGGAGCAAGGCAGCTGGACAGTGGATGGGGGTGCGGGGCTGGGATACGGAACATCAGGCATTATGGTTTGATTAGGGGCTGACACCTGAGACCCTATTCTGTCTATCTGGTATTTTGCTCTACATTTTACTTTCATATTTTACCAGTGGCCATGAGGTGTTGTAAAAGAGGCACTTCTGTGATTGTTTTTTAATTTTTTTAATGTTTATTTATTGTTGAGAGAGAGAGTGTGTGTGTGTGTGTGTGTGGGAGGGCCAGAAAGAGGGAGATAGAGGGTCTGAAGTTGGCTCTGCACAGTGAGCATAGAAGAGCCTGATGTGGGGTCAGACCCACAGTCCCCAAGATCATGACCTGAGCCAGAACCAAGAGTTGGCTGCTTAATTGACTGAGCCACCCAGGTTCCCGTTTGTTTGTTTGTTTGTTTGTTTTTAATAGATCCAGAATACTTTAAAAGAAGCGTTGGGCTGTCTTCAGGTGATGCAGGAATTTATGTGGGTCATGTTCGCTGCGTACTTGGCCACAGTCTGGCAGCTGAATATCAGTGGGTCTGGGCATTGTGGGTGCGGCTGGAAGAGGTGCACACAGCTCGGGTGAATGTGAGCTGCTCAGGGGCAGGTTCTGCCCAGACACCCGGTAGGCGGCTGACATGTCTGAGGACTAACCGTGCCTGTGTTTTGCAGATATTTGGCTTCTTGGCAACCGCGGTATATGCGGTGAACACGTTCCTGGCGGTGCAGAAGTGGAGGATCAGCATCCACCAGCAGAGTGCCAGTGACTACATCCGAGCCCGCACGGAGTCCAGAGACGTGGACGGTCGCCCTGAGATCCAGCGCCTGGACACCTGAGCTCCTGCCACACCCTCCTCCCTCCTGTCCTCGTGCCCATCCTTTCAAACAAGTTTTCTTTCCCTCGTCACGTCAGACTTTCCCGTGATTAAGTTGAATTTTGCCCTCTTTGGTAAAAGTTCATTCTGGGGAAGGGTTTTCAGAGCCCCCGTTGGCGGGTGTGTGAGGCAGGGAGCCCCCGTGCCCGGTGTGCGAAGCGGGTGGCAGAGGCCCAGTGCTCGGTGGCTGCGGTTGCCGCAGAGCTTCCCGGCTCCTGCATCCGCCTTGGGTCTTCGCTGTCCCTGAGCACAGGCTTCGTATCTGACTCCAAGCCACCCTGTCATGTTTTTGTGACAACTCAAGACTTTGGATGAATGGGGGCTGCCGGGAGGGAGAAAAGTCAGGAATGAAGGTGCGGGGTTCAAACAGTTGGCAGCCCCCTCGTGAGCTCCAGGGCGTCCTTTAGTCTTGCTGCCCGGACCTTCCCCTGCTCCTCGTCTTCCACTCCTGGGGCGTCAACACACCCAGCACAGGCCCAGAAAGCCCTGCGTGGCGCTGAGGGTCTTGGCAATGGGAGCGCTTGTGGGGCTCTCGGCTGGACCCAGACTTTATGGGGACGGAAAAAGCTGCTGCCCTCTAGGGACAGCTCTGCGGGACTGCTGACATGCGGGAAGGTCCCCTTTCGTTTCCCACCCTGCTGAGAAATCACTCAATTCGATCTGAAATGCGTCACCTCCTTGAGTCCCAGATTCTCCTCTAGGAATATGGGGGCTTGTTTTCCAATTTAATACCCACCCTTACTACTTGGAGGCTGAATTGCAGACTTCCTGCAATTTTGCCTTCTCAGGTAAAAGCCACAAAAAAAACCACAACCCCCCCCCCCCCCCCCCCCCCCCCCGCAAAAACACCCCAGCATTCCATCAGCCAGAATGCTGGTGCATTTGCTGGCTTCATGGACCACAGGTGGGGACACACCTCTGTTTTAGAGATGTGCAAATTTTCAAATTTGTGGACAGTTCTAGAGTGACTCTGAGTAGGTTTGTCTAGGATTTGAAAATACTTGAATTTCCAGCACGACACACCCTTTCACTGATGTTTCAGAAGGCATGGGTTGTAGCTTTTATGCCTCAGGGTCATGACTATGAACATCGATCTTGTAAGTTGCTGGGAAAAATTCTAGTTACGTAAGGCTTTGGATGGATTCTGGATAAAGTGAAGATGACTGTAGTGAATGTGTTACATGAGCCCCTGTGAGGCTGTAGGGTTTTTTTGTTTTTGTTTTTGTTTTCTTGTCAGGAGACTATAATTGTATCTTTCATGGAAAAATTGTCGTAACTTGTTGGGTTTTCACTCTGAACTGTTTTGAATGTTTACAAACCTTGTCCCTCTAATATTCTGTGTCTAGCTGTCACCAGGGAGGAAACCCACACTGCCCGGGATGGGGATGCGGTGGGGGGGGGCGCGGAGGCGGGTTTGCAGCCCGCGGAGGGTCCCCAGGATCTTGTCTAGTAGCAAATGACTGCAGCTGCTGCCGCATGCGCCGTGTGAGGGGAGAGAGAACCCCAGTGTGTGTTCGGGGGTGGGGAGCAGAGCAGGCACGAGAAGGTGTCATCCGTGCGCCTGTGGCATCGCATGCCTCGCGAAAGAGAAGCGTCTCATTTCCCAGCGCAGGGACCACTGCTAGGCAGGCGGTTCCCCAGGAAACGGTACCCTTCCGTGTCTGAAGGGTCGGGGCCAGGGGTCAGCCCCCAGAACTGACCCTCCGGTACTAGCCGAATTCTGCTGCAGTTCTTTGCATCAGGGGCGGCGGGCTGTCAGTGCCAGACCCTGCTGGCCTGATGGTCATACACCTCCCCTGCTCCCACACGGGTCCGACCGAGCCCCATTCCCACGCATGTTCTGAGGTGGCACCAGTCATACCTCACAGACTTTGAACTTCTTATGTGTAGTGACTTCTGAGGAGATGATGACATCTGGATTTTATCTGTTCATTTTCATGTATTTATTTTGTATTTGTCCAGTGTGTCTGCATAATCCAAAATGGGCTTCTCTCCCTCTGAGAGTTCCACTTAGAAATGGGGCCACAAAGACAGCCTCGCATTCAGTGGGGCCCATGTGGAAGGACCACCCTGAGCTTTATCAGGAATCTGCTGGGAATCATGTTACTTGGCCTCAATAAAAAGCCGCCTTTGAAGTGAGATTGAGGAAAAGAATACCACTCAGGCAGGATTGTTGCCCAAACTTTCCCAGGTCACTACAATAAAACCAGCTTATCATCTGGTGGAAAAGGGCCTGTCGGCCTCCTGAGGATGTGTCGAAAGCTGCAAGAAATGGTTCTGAAGCCTATTGCAATTGTAAATGCTTATAGGTGATAAAAAGTGGTGACCCTTTGTGCCACCGAGGGACATAGGAGTCACTTTGCATCTTAGTGTTAGAATCTTTGGAATTATTTATGTCCCTGTAACTATTTAATATCCTTTGTGCCATGAGGCTCCCCCACGGTTTCTGTAAATATATTTTTTTATATTTAATTAGCTCCCACCACAGCCAGAAGCAGCTGCCCGCTCTCTCCTTGTGTGTCGCAGAGCACAGAGCTCCGTGCGGCAGTGTGGTGGGGCAGTTGAGAGGAGAGTGTGGCTGTTTAGGGTGAGTGTGACAACACTTCTTTTTCTTATGTGGCTTCTGTGTGCAAACAAGACAATCTAGATTTAGGGGGCGCTTAGCAGGACTTTTTTTTTTTCCAAATTGAAGGAAGCCTGTTTGTGTATTTAATAGTTCCAGTATGGGACCACATCCATTTGGTTTGGGGCATCCATTTGGTTTAAGGCTGAGGCAATCTTAGTGTTTCTCAGTTTTCTGGTAGGGTGATGCTTGCTTTCGTAGTTTGTGCCAAACTTGGTGGGAACCACAGTTGCTGTGTACATTGGACTTTGTGCCTGGAGACTGCGCGCTGGAAACCCACCCAGCCTCCGGTGGGACCCTGGTGGTTTCAGATAGATGCGCACACTGACGTCTTCAGAGAAGGTGGATCTTGGCACTCACTGACTTTGGTTGATGTGGTATTTTCTCCCTTGGGTTTTCCTGTGTGTTTCTCTCACGTGGCTGAAGGTGCAGAGGGAGGGAGAGGTCTTTCCCTTTCATACAGAAAGATTACAGTCATGGAGGCTGAAAGACGCTCAGTCGGCCCCGTATAACACCAGGGAAGGACAAAAGTAGTCACAGATTAAGACCTCCTAGGATCTATTTTATTTTAGATTTTTACTCTATGCAGAAACACTCGTCCCAGAGAGATTACCTTTGCCCACAAAAAGGCAAGGATGTAATGAGTGGCCTGTCCAGTCCCAGTGCCCTGCCTTCCAGCCTGGCCACCGGGGGCCCGCCCGCCTCTGAGGGTTGGCTTTCAGGGGCGGACCACACCCCTGGCCCTCAGGGCACCTCGACTGTCCCCTGGCAGGGAGGCTCATGCCCATGGGTAGGCATGAAGTGTATCGATGTGTTAGATGGTGAGAGCTTTCCACTCCGTTGAAAACATGTCTGCTCTTTTAAAAAGTTTGCCACTTGGTCTGCCTTTCTTTGATGCTTTCTTAGTGATTCAGACTTGGGTTAAGCTACAGGCGGTCTCTTGAGGCAAGGAAGCACTAACTCTTTTGTCTGCACACGTGTACGCATTCGTGCTTGCAGCGAGGCCTGGCCGTGTGTGATGTCCTGTGTGCGGTCCAAGCTCAGCTCGTCGTGCAGACACTCATTTGCTCTGCGGGAAGAAACTCCTCGACTCTCCACGTGTTTAAGAGGTGGCCCAAGTTCTCATCTCTGGCCGTGCAAGATTTTATGTGGGTTTTCAGAACAGCCCGAACCTAAACAGTGTGTGGGGGTGACGTGTGGCCAATTTAGGGATTCTGGAAGGCAGCGAGGATTTAAGTGGTTCCCATTGTGCCGTCCATGTTCAAAACCAGGCAGCCAGGAGGTCATCCTGCTACTTCCCAATTGTCATTTTCTCCATATCTTGTTGACAGGAAAATAAGGACATTAAACAGGTAAAGGCAAAAAGCACTTTGTGGGCTGAAGGCTACCGCCAATTGATTCTCTCTGGGAAAATAAAGTTGTTCTCTGTCCCAGGGACTGTCATTAGCTTTTGAGGTCCCCAGACACCTTTTTGGTTCCTAGTAAACTTTGCAGAACCCAGGGCTTCTGTCTCCCTCAAATCTTTCTTGCCTTATCAGCACCCACTTCAGGACCAGCTGGGAGACAGGCTGGAGAGGTGGAGCAGCGGCAAGATGAGAGGGGAGAGGAGGGAGGGCCCAGCACACCCAGACTGTGTGCCTCTGGGGAATTAGTCCTCATACTGCACACGGTCACCGACCCAGGCCATTGTGAAAAAATGGACTTGGTTAACGTCCTTTCCTCTCGTCTTGGCAAAAATGAGGTCTTAGGCTCGCATTCAGCCTGAGAGCCAAAGCTGGATGTTGGGACCAGTATGCCTTGGAGCCCTGGGTGGGCTCTTGAGGTCTGGACAGGGGACTCAGATTCTGGTTCGGGTCCACCTTAGAGAGGAAGCAGACCAGATACAGGCTGCCTTGAGCTTTGTCACCTTTCCTGGCTTTTTATACAATCTCGTATTTCCTCCCTTCTCAGTAGATATTGTTGAGATCATGAGAACTGTCTGGGTGAAAGGTTATTTGAAACATTTGACCCTGCCCGTTGCTATTATTTAGAAACTGTCCCTGATAGAAAATACCCTCAATTCCTGTTAGATCTAGAAGAATTTTCTTCTGAAAATGAATGTTCCTTTTGACTTTCCTTCGCACTAGTAATGGAATTTATACTCTCTTAGGCTTGAAATAGAGGAATGGGGCCTGATGTGTTTTTCCTTCTTTGGTCTAGATTATATTTCTATTCGAGTGTAATTTCTGCACCTTGGGGATTTTTTTCCCTTTCTGGTTTTTCTCATTCCATAAATGTAACAATAAAGGAAGAAGTTACCTACAAGCCCACTGAGTTTGAAGCAACAGCAACTTGCCTAGAATAAAGTTTAGATTATGGATCCTTGAATAGTGCATCCCGTTCCTAGGGTCAGTTTATTGTCCGCATTTTTATGCCAAGACTTTAATTCAGGTGACTTGCTCATCTAGACGCCTTGGAGTGGTAGGTGTTCTTTGGGGTGTATTGTACACAAAGGCCAGAGAGCCTTCATGAAGGGGGTTAATAGCCTGGACTCTGGTGAGCTGTCAGAACGTTTATGGTTCTGATTTTGAGAAGGAACTTGTCTCAAATGACCTTAATCTGCTTTGTTGATGGGATTAGGGCAAGGCCCAAAGTTTCTTTTCATTATTGTGTCTCAGACCAGAGAAGGCATGACACAGTTGATTCGGGTACTGGTTTGTATGGGACCCAGTCTGAAACTGTTAAATCGGAGTCATCTTTGGAGAACACTGCTAAACCCCATTGGGAAGCACTTCCTGTTACCAGGAAATGAGGACAGTGTGGAGACCTTGTTGGTGCCCATATCAGACAGGCCCAGATCTAACTGATGCCTGCCTCCCTCAGTGGGCCATTTTGCTTTCTTGCCTTTTCCAGAATTGATTTTGCAAGCTTCCCTTTCTGCAGAAGGGAAGGAGGCAGATAATTGGGGCTTCAAAAGACAACTGGCCGGTCCAAGGGCTGGGGGAAGGCCGGCTCCCACAGAAGGACGAGGGCAGGAGGCCCAGACAGACCCCCACGCCAGCTAGACCCGCACCAGGGCTGACTGCTTCCAGCTCTTTCACTCTGTAGCCCATTTAAAGATGAGTTTTCAAACCCTGCCTCATGAGGAAACTGACAGATGTGGATAAAACCAATGCTTGTAATAACTTGATTCTGATGGTTCCCTCTAAGAGACTGTAGGGATCGAAACTATTTGTGTATGTTGCAATTTGTAGGGGTTCAGGAACCCGTGGCAGAACCACTTAACTATTTATTACAGGTATGACTGTACTTCCCAAGTAGGTAATTCTGTCTTTGTATGTCTTAAGACAAATAATAATCACTTCACCTTCGGTGCCTTCTGTGTGTCAGTCACATAAACACTTGTCAATCATGGAACTGAAAAAAAGATGTACATTTAGTTAAACCAGATGACACTATTTTTGTAGCATGTTAGATTGTGTCCTTTTAATATTGCTTTTAGTGATGATGGTTTTGAGGTTTAGCCATTACCTCTTTAAACTTCGTTATGTATTTTAAAAAAGAAAACAAACAGCACCCCCCTTGGCTATTCCTGTCTCCTCTCTGCTGCTTTCTCCCCACTAACTTGTTTCTGCTTATTTCAACAGTCTGAGAGTCAGCGTATATTTCTGTGAAATACTTATTAATCAGTGTAGCTGCATTTGGCATTTTGAAGCCACTTGTTCAGTCAGGGAGGCCACCGCTCACCTCAGACAGGAAGAGGAAAGTGGTTCTGTAACGAGGAAAAGCGTGAATGTCCGCGGCGCTCTCGCCCCTCTTTGGGTCTGAAACGGTGACGATCCCTATTGTCTGCTGTCTGCGGCTGGGGAAGGGAGGGGGGTCTTCCAGGACCAGCGCAGGCCCCCACAGGCCCAGCCTGCTTTGGTTTATAGACTCCCCGGGGTGGGCTCAGTGGCCCTTTCTCTAGACTCTCTGCTGCGAGGAGCCTGATGACATCAGGACACAGGTAACACTCTAGCTGCTCCATTGGCTTTCCCAACTCCCCCCACTCCCCCCCCCGCCATCCCCCCCGCCATCCCCCGGGATGCGAGTTCTGTCTGGTGAAGAAGATTCTTTGAGTCAACTAGCTGAGCCATTGCAAAGTGAAGGAATGGATTTACTCAAACAAATTGTAGCTTCTTTTTTGTCCTTTTGAAGGGCCAGAAGATGTAATTATTTTAACAAAGGAAGTGATATCAGATGGCTAATAATTCTAATATGATTATTCATTGGTACCTGGCCTGGTGGCACTTTTGGGGGGCAATGTTAACTTAGTAACGATTACAGTTTGCTTCTTAAAATAATAGACATAGCTGTGGGGCGTTCTGAGGTGATGCCCATTGGGCAAACATTGGTTTATGCTGTTGGTGGGTTTCCTGGCTTCTCAAACCCTGGCTTGTGGGTTTGACTCTATCCATTTGGAGCGGTGTTGGGGCCCCGAAGCCTTTGCTCCTGTGGGTTTGTCCCGGACGGCAGGCAGAGCCTCACATTGCCCTCAATTTTGCCCCTTTCTTTTGAAGGACCTATTTTTCATGGTACTTGTCCTAATTGTTTTCATAGTGTTCAAATCTGTATTTTTGTATGTAGAGGGAAATAATTTTCTCAGCACTAATCGCTAATATTGTATTAAATTGTCATGAAGGAGTTCTTGTTTAATAAATGGACATGTAAAAATGGCACTGTCTTCTTTCCTCACTCTGACTTCCCTCCTATCCCTTCAAAGTCTGTGGACCTAGTTCCCGAAACAGGCCTGTGAGGTGGAGACTGAACACAGCCCGCGTCTGTGGGAGAGGCCGGGCTGCGGGTGTTGGCAGGCAGCCCGGCAGGCTTAGCTGGGCAGGCAGGGTGGAGAGGAAACTGCCACCATGTACCCCTCTCGGTTTCTGCACATTAACTTCCAGACGCATTTTCAGAACGCGTTAAAAGCCGGGCCAGGACACCTGGGCCGCATGACGACCCAGCGCCCTCCCAGCCTTCACGTTCGGGGTCCTTTGTGTAACCAGTTTCCAAACCACGAGAGCCCTAGCTTCTGGCTGCCTGAGAGGTGCATGGGTTGTTATCCTGATACAGAAGTGAGAGGTCCTCAAGGGGTCATGGTGACTCGGACAAGTTCCTGAACCTTCTGTCAGCTTCCTGGACTGTGAGACAGGATCGTGTGAGGAGCAGATGAGAGAGAGCACAGGCATCAGACGCTTAGGGGGGCCTGGTGTGGAGCAAGTGCACGTGGAGCTGTCAGGACTCACCATGCGTGTGACCGGTCTGTGCTGAAGCATGACCCTGGACTGCACTGCCCTGGGTAGTGTGAGGGGTTTTCAAATACATACACTCCAAGCAGGTAGTCTGGTTTAATCCATTATGGCTTTTTTCACATGCAAGAGAAGAACAAAGGTTACAAATGCCCAAGACCTGGGTCCTGATCTGGCTCATTCATGAGGGTCACAGGGAAGGCCATTTAAAGAAGCGACTGATGTGTAAAAAAATTACATAAAGTTACAAAACCCCACTGAACATACACAGCACAGGTCCTCAGGCGAACATAGAAGGCACACTTCACCTCTCGAGAGGTGGTCAGGAGACCCGCTGTGGTGTCGAGAAACATGTCATCCTGAGCGCCCGAGAGCCCCTGCCAGCCAGGGGGTCCCCGCAGGCAAGAGGGTTTGGCTGGGCCTGCCCAGCTACCCAGGACACTGTCAGTTATTTTGCTTCTAGGTACCCTCATCTTTTGGATCTGGTAAGCTAATCTACAACTGACACGCTGCGCAGAGAAGACATGGTTTCCGAGAGCGTGAGGTGCCCATCACGGACACCGTGACCCGCTCTCTCCCAGATGAGAGCCAAGGTCAGTTTTCTCCCTGCTTCAAAAATGAAGAGGCTGGAGCACCTGGGTTGTTTAGTTGGTTATAGTCCAACTTGGGCTCAGGTCATGATCTCGAGGTTCATGAGTTCGAGGCCCACATCGGGCTCTGTGCTAACAGCTCAGAGCCTGGAGCCTGCTTCAGATTCTGCCTCCTCTCTGCCCCTCCCCTGCTCATGCTCTGTCTCTGTCTCAAAAATAAACATTAAAAAAAAGAAGCAGCTGGTACTCCTTGAACAAAAGAATCTTAGAAGGATCATTCTCCACAAAGTGCCTTTCGTGACTGGGACACCAGATGCAGACCAAACCCCCGGGGGCCCAGCAGGTTGGTCTTGTGGTGGCTTCTGTCCTACATCTACCCCCACCCCCACCCCCCCGCCAGCCTTGCAGCATGAAATGCTTCCTGTAACAAGGCTCCATCAGCTCTATCCCTTGTGCTTATTTTTGGCAGGGAGGTTACAAGGCTTAAGTTCTGCAGGGCAGGAATGAGAAGAGGAATATTCACGAAGCCCCTGTGTGTGGAGCAGTTGGACGGGGCTAAGCCAAGGGGTGCCAGTCTGTAAGCTGGGCTAGGGAACGTCACCTTGGGGTTGTGAGGAGGCCAGCTCCGTCAGCAACTCCCACTGCTGCTGAAGTCACAGCCTCTCTCCCAACACGCACGGTCCCCTGACCACGTCCTGGCTGTCCTGGTCAGAAGGGGCAGCAGTCAAGGCCCGTGAGGCCCAGGTTGCCAGGGCAGGGCAGGCCTTCAGTCGGAGTCAGAGTCAGAATTCTCTTCTGAAAGGAAAGCAAAGAGGATGCTTGGTGGGAGTTTCCAGGCCAGTGGTGCCTGGAGGCTGTTTCCGGGGAGACTGGCTGGGTTTCTGGGTGTTGGCTGGAGCCCCGGGCTCAGGCCTCTCCTGCAGCTGACTGTGATGTTGGTGGTGTCTGCTTGGCGTGAGGGCTGCCCTCCCCCCCACGCCCCTACCTGGGACCCCAGACAGGCAGTTGCTGTCATCTCCAGGGCATGGCCACTTGGAGGAGCTAGAGCCTGGATGACCCTGCTCCAGGCCCTCCCCAGCCTCCCTGGGCTATTCTCACCTGGGGGTGTCAGGGAAGTATATCTGCACCCCAAGCCCAACCCTACCCTACCCTGCAATTCAGCAGGGTAAAGTGGGGACAGCTATTTTCTGGCTCAAGAAACTAAAATATAACTAGAAAATCAGGAAGCCTCTTTTTAACCACCTTATAGTTTCAGTCCTCCTTGCCTCCATCCCAATTTTATGTAGTAATCAGACACATTTTATAATGTTAAGGGCCCATCTGTGAGGTGTAACTCCAAGGTTCCTAGAATCCCAATACTGAAGAGTACTCTGTAGAGTCGTCTGGAACCTTCAGGAAGGAAGAGCACCCAAGTTATAACCCTCTTGCTCCAGCTCCAGTGTCAGCTGCTATTTTCAGGGAGGGACCAATCTCTGTCTCTCAGAACCCCAGTCAGTCCTCATACTGTTGCTGAGTCAGGGATGAGCTCAGAGAGCTTCCGTAAACCGTAAGTCCCTGTGTCAAGGGCCGGACTGTCAGGACTCTGTGGTTTTGCTGTATTCATTCTAACACATAAGCTAGGAATGATCTTACAGCAAAAGTAAAGCTGTAACTATATCTTCGAATATTAAAGCTCACAAAATATTCAAACACATGTCTCCACTGCTACTTGTCCACTAGGGTGGTTGTCTAGAAGCATCCATGGTGGGCAACCGGTAAGCAGGTCACAAAGACCTAAGGAAAACATCTAGGAACGTTTAACCTAGCTTTGGCTGAAGTACGGGATGGGACGAGGTGCGCCTCCTATACTGTTAGCAGGAGGATGGGTTCTGCTGGCTCATAAGCCTGACTGAGCTTGCCTGGGTGCTGCAGGTAAGGACGAGAGCTTGGTTCTCTGGCCCCTGAGCCACAGGCAGGTGAGACTGGGGTCGGGGTGGGGAGATTGGTCCAGGCAGGGGGCTGCCTGCAGGTGACTGGCTGCCTTGGGGGCTCATCAGGGAAGGTGTCACGGAGGAGGAGGTGCCGGGCCTGCCCTCAGCTTGCCTTTCCTGGAAGGGCAGAAGTCCAGGGGAGCCGGCACGAAGGGACAAGAGAACTAGGCTGTAAAGGCACTCTCAGCCTGTGGGGATGTTCCTCCTGTAGCCACAAACTGGCTGCATATCCCTTAGGGAGAGCAGGGTCCCCAGCAATAGTCCTGGGGTGATAAGCCAGGTCCGCAGGTAAAAACCCACAGGGCAGCCACCCACCTTCTGCCTTGTCAGCTGCGTTCTCGTCCGCGGAGTCCCCTTGTTTGAGAAATTTGGCCACGTCATTAAAGATCAGATAGAAGTCAATTGCAAACACGATGGTGGCAAAGAAACCAAACACCTGTGGGATAGGAGACAAGGCGGATGGAGCCCATCGTCAGGAGATGGGAGTCCCTGGGAGCAGGAGGGCCAGCCCGAGAAGCTGCCGCCTGGCTTTATCTGCTTGGAGAAGCAGCTCTGATTGGCAAGCGCAGACCCCTCCCGGTACCGACACGGAGGAAAATGAGCTGAGATCTTGGTTGGGCAAACAGCCTTCAAAACTCAGGGTGGATTAATTATCTAATAAGAGGACTTTGGAAATAGCTGAGATCCACGTGAAACCCTGAGGGACCTGAGGTGGGGCAGACTGTGCCCCAGGCATCTGGGGTGGGGTGATCCTGAGGGGGCATTGCTGGGCAACCCCTTCCAGGGAGAGCGCGGCTACTCACCCCAGCTGCTTTGGAAGCCCCATCCGAGTACTTGGCGACAGCGGTGATGGAGATGGCGAAGTAGATGAGGGCTGCCGTGATGCAGCGCAGGAAGTCCTGGGGAGCAGTGGGCATAGTCACTGCCCTGGCCTCCCAGGAGTGGAAGACAGCACTGAGGGGGGGCAGCTGGGAGCCCACACAGGGGACAGGGGCTCAGAAGGGCACCAGGTGGCAGGAACCCACTGTTCCCAGGAGACGATGGGCCGGGCAGCCTGGAAACACACCTGGCCCGCAGATCTGACATCCACGGGCTCTCTGCTTGCACTTCCTGGTCCTTGTCCCGCCCCCATTCCTGCCCTGCCCAGGTGCCCCTGCGGGCTGTGAGCAGCTGAGGCTGCCTTGTCCCCGGTCTTGCTGGCCGGTCCGATGCCTGGTGGACAACAGGGTATGGGCCAGGCTGCACATGTCCTGTGGCTTGACCCACGTGCAGGACTCCCTGTTCGGCAAGCAAGGGGAAGTTGGAAACCTGGTCATCTGCTCCCTGCTCGCTGTCCAACGGGGAGATCCGGCCCTGGGCTTCACTGTGGCACATACTTGTGGCAGATCCACTTATGCATCATGGTTTCTGCTCACCTGTCTCTAAAATGGGGACACAGGTTGTAGCCCATCAGGAAACATATGGGATGTGAAGTCAAGAGACCAGGGTTCAATGGCAGCCTTTCTGTCCCTTTTCAAAAGCAAAGGTTGAAGTGGTGACAAAGTGCCAGATGGTTAAGGCCCGGGTAAGCCCTGCAAGTCCTCAGTTAACCTGCCCTGCCCTTGTGGAAATGGCTTGAATTCCTGCGGCGGAGGCTCATTCCGGCAGGCCCAGCTGGGAACGCCAGTGCCACCTGGTGGCCAAGGGCCATGATACCGGCTAAGGTTCCCTGCCTCAGGGAGGGGCACTGGAGGCCCTGAAGGTTAAGACAACCTGCTCTGGGTCACATGGCTGCTGAGTGGCGGGGCCTGGATCCACCAACGGCAAACAGCCCCTCCAGCACAGAGAAGGGTGAGGGCCAAAGTGCATCCAAACTCCGCCCTCCTGGGGCCCAGCCCTCACCATCATGGGCCAGCACAAGCCCTGCCACTTGTCATTCAGCTGCATGGCATCAGCAAAGAGGAAGTAGAGGGCCAGCAGGAACTCCAGCAGGGGTGCAGCGAGGAAGGCGGATGCAGAGGACGCCACATAGCAGACAAAGGTGATGAACGACAGACCCTGGAGGTGAGACAAGCGAAAGTCAGAGCCCTTGCACAACCCGTGGCCCAGGGTTCTGCATTCAGGAACAGGGGAGGCGAACTGCCCACAGTACCACAGATGCCAGGATCAGAACCCCGTCATGGGGCGGTGGCCCACACCCGCGCTGCCCCCTGCGACCCTGGGCATGGATCTGCATCTGGACCCTATTCCAGCTCCCTGCCAAGGACCCCATCAGGAAGCCCCAGCTTTCCACGTGTGTGCAGCTCCCACCCTCTCAGGTTGCCTCCTACAGCTGCTCACCTAACCACCCCCCCCCCCATGCAGGCTCTAAGGTGGAATCCACCCAACTCAGATGGTGCCCAACCAGGAAATCAAACCGAAGCAGTCTCAAAGGCAGTCCACTAAGTGGGAACCAGTTTCAAAAAATTACCCCCAACTCCCCAAAATGTAAATGTTAGCTGAAAAGCAAAATATAAATCTTGAACTTTAGTTAATGATATGCAGGCTGAAGTGTTTAGAGTTGACATGTACTGATGCGGGCAAAGTACATTTTTACTTTACATCAAAAACTAAATTGGCTTGGTGGACAGGTAGATGGATAATATATGTGCTAAAGCAAACATGGTGGTGGGCATATGGGCGTTAAGAGTATAACTGTTTGGGTCTTTTAGAGATTGACACATTTTCATAAGATGAGAAAACATCCAGGAGGGAGTGTTGACCCTGACACTTGAGGCCCGGCTGCATCACCCATCCAGCCTTTGTGAAAAGGGCCCACCGCATTAAGGAACAAGAACTGCAGGTCTCCGCAGCCCGGCACATGCGTTGTGGCTGGGAACTGATTTAGGAAGACGCCGAGGCCCTAGCTAGTTCTGCAGACCGTGTGCGCTGCAGGGCGGGCCAAGCTGATGGGGTTGTTACTTCCCAGGCCAGTGCCCACTGAGGCATGTGGGAATCCTTGCAACCACCCATGCACAGGTGCTTACTCACAGCCCACTTTACAGATGAGGAGACAGGTGCAGACAGGTGAGGTAATTGCTCAGGGTCATGCAACTAATAAAAAGGCACCAGAATTTGAACCCAGGGCTGGCCGATCACACAGCTGTAGTTCTTGCCCCATGGTTGCTGGCCTTTTTCTGTCCTGGTCTCTGTCACTACAGCTGGGCTGGGCTCAGCGTGTCCACGGCTGAGTAGCTTGGAGTGGGGCACAGGGGCCCTGGAGGGACACTCAGACGCCACACAGGAAACACTGCGGCTGCTTCAGACAAATGAGCTGAAGAGACCCCAGGGAGTCGCCAGGGCACAAGTCAGCCCTGATCAGGGCCATGGAAGTAGCTGAGTTTAGCTGGAACAGATAGGAAATAAAAGCTGAGAGAGAGGTCTCCCAGGAAGGCAAATCCATGGGACCCAGAAAGAGTTCTGTTCCCAGCTCCTGCTGTACTTCTTCAACAGAAGGCTATTCTTGTGTTTCTCCCTTCCTGTCCACCACCCCAGAGCCAGATTTTGGGGATCCCCCTCTCCATTCTTGTTTCCTCATTCCCTGATTCCTGGTGGCTACTTTCATGCCTTTCCTGTCCCTGTCAGTCTCCCCACTTGCTGGGGCCTGGAGGCAGCCAGAGGGGACCAGAGGGCGGCAAGAGGGACCAGAATGGCTCCCCTGTGTCTTCAGTGATCACCCCAACTCTTCCTTCCTTCCCACTTCTTCATCTTCCTAGATCTGGATTCCTGACTGCCAAGGGCTTCCTCTATGAGGTGGGCGGAGTGGGCTGGGATTGGGGCCCCTCAGTGGCCTGTGGATTAAAGGCTTCTCTGCAAAAGAGGCTCCCATCAATCTCCCTTGTAGAACCGACATCTGCTCGCTCAAAGGCCGCCTCTTGCTGGGCGAGTGGGTGAGCGACGTGAGGCCTTGGCCATCTGCCTCCCCGGACAGTAGGAAGAAGTGGGGGGCAGAGGCTCCTTCCCACTCCCAACCTTGCTGTCACCTGGCCCTCAAGTGACCCACCTGTCAAAATCCCCTAGATGCTCTGGCCTCAGCCTTCTTGTCTGCAAAGTGGGAATAAGGATAGGGGCTGTCAAACTGCTAGGAATCTAAGGAACAAGAGCTCCTCCCTGCCTCGCCTCCCCTGCGCCGGGCCTCTTCCTTCCCAGCACTGCACGGAGGCCAGCACCAAACCCCCATCCCACACACAGACTGCACCGAAGTTTTCTTTTCGGAGTGTCCCGAAGACAAAGGCCTGACGGGCAGGGATGGGGGTTGCGAAAAGGAAGAAGGACCCGGCGGGGGCGGAGCGGCTGGATCCGAGCGTGGGAGGGGAAGAGGGGGATGAAGTCACCCCGCTGGGTTCCCGCCCCGGCCCCGTGCACCAGGGGGGAGGGGTCTGCCTGCGCGCCCCGCACTGTGCGGCCCCGGCCTCACCCAATCCCAGGGGTCCCCTTCCCCTCTACCCACTGTTCCCCGTCTCAGCAGGCAGGAGTCCACCCCGGCCTCCGCCCCGCAGTTCGAGGCCCGGCCGGTCCTCCTTGAGCCCAGAAAGCGGGCAAGGGCGCAGAGAACTGACCCTGCCCCCGTCCCGGGCGTCGTGAAGCACCGAAGGGGCCCAGTTCCTCACCGGGCGCAGCCGGAATGGCAGGAGGGTTTGCGGAGCCGAGGCGCCCGGGGTCACACGGCGCCGGGCTGGGTTTCCAGGGGTCCGGCAGGAGCGGGACCCGGCCCCAGGCTTCCCGATGGGCCCCCCACGTTGGTTTAGCGAGCCAAGAGGGCCTGGGTTCGGGTCCCACCTCGCCCCTGCCCCGCGCGCTGAGCTTCAGCGCCGCCCGACGCCTGGGGAAGTGCACCCAGCTCCTCCCGCCTTCCTCGGCTCCAAGGGCTTGGCGAGACCAGGAGTCCCGACGGCGTCTCTGCCGGCCCGGGCCCCCGCCCCGGCCCCGCGTCGCACTCACCGACTCTGCCAGTAGGAGGCGGCCTTTGAGCGAGCAGAGGTAGGCGCGCGCCGGCAGGAGGGCGCGGAGCCCGGGCATCGCCGCGCCCTGCGGAGAGCGTCCGGCGCGCGCCGGGGCCGGGTCAGGGTCCGGGTCGGGTTCGTGGTCTGGGGGCCACATGGCGGCAGCGGCCGGGAACTAGGCGCGGCCCCGCTCCCTCACCCCGCGCCCGGGAGGGAAGCGGAAACCCGGACAGTGCGGAAGGAGAAAAAGGCGAGACCCGGGAGCGGGGGAGCATCCCCCCGCCGCCCCGCCCCCGTCCCGCCCCTCCTGCCCTGCCCCCTCCTCCCCTCGTCTCCGTCTCCAGCTCCTCGGCTGTCCTGCCGCCTTCCGCTCCCCTCCCTCCTCCTCGCCTCCTCCCCTCGAACCCCTGCTGCTTGCTCTGCGGGCCTTGGGTCTGACCCAAGGCCTCCTCAGACCCCCGGACTCTCCCCTCGCCCGCGTCCCGGCACCTCGAGACCTTATTAATTGCCGCCCCTGAACACCCCGTCGGGGCTTCCATTCACCTCTCCTTGCTTCGGGCGGTGTAGCCGCGCTGCGTCGTCTAGCTTCCTGCTCGCGTCTCTGCTTGTGTCCGGAACCCAGAAACCTAGGCGCCCAAACTGCAAGACCTCTGTCTGGTCCCCCTGCGGTTTTAATCGCGCTGTCAGCTCCCCCCCGCCCCCCCACTACCTCTTTCTCCCCTGACCACCCCTCCTATCCTTGGCCAGCCCAGCTCCTGGGCCTGTATTGGCTGCCCTGGCCTGCCTTTTGCTTCCTCTCCCCATTCACCCCGGAGGACACCCAGATGGCCCCTGAGCCCCAGTGAAGGGCACTGCCTTCCATCCTTCCCCCCGAAGATCTGAGGCCCGGGGCTGTCCTAGTTCTCTCTCAACCTCACCATCAGCCCATGACCAAGGCCTGCACATCTTCACCTCCTAAGGCTTTCTTTGTGCCTGTTGACTTCTCACCACCACCAAGGCCTCGACTAGGTCCCAGAGTGCTCCTGCCTCCTCCCTGGACTCCTAGGAGGGTGTCTTTAGAGGCCTCCCTGGTTCCTTTCTTGGCAGCCAGAAGAACTTAAATCTTCAATCAGGATCACCTCCTTTTCCCTTATCCCAAAAATCTCAGGAATTTCCCATCTTGCTCAGAGTCTTGGTAAAGAGCCTAAAAACGTTATCCCTTGCTGTCCTCTGATCTTTGTCTCTCCCATACATAGACCTTCTTACAGTGTCTTGAACAAACCATGCTCCCTCCCACCACAGGGCCTTTGTACATGCTGACCCTGATATCTGGAATGCTCTTCTCCATCTTCTGTGATGAACTCCTTTTTTATTCTGTGGTCATACTGTGGTTTCACTTCCTTGAAGAAGACTTCACTGACCTCTCCCACCAGGTAAGAGGTATTCATTTACTCATTTATTTATTCAACAGCAGTGCTAGAAAGATTGAATTTGCAGGATGCAAGGAGCCTCAACTTACCTGTGGGGAGTGAGTAAAGTAAATGTGTCCAGAGATTCCTGAATAAGATAATTCTTAGTAAAAGATGTCTGGCTGGTTATGGCTGGTTGAGAGGGTTGCCAGAAGCCTATGTAGAAGAAAGGACTGAGCAAAGGGCCAGCGGAGGGAGGGAGATTATAGAGAACCAGGCCCTGGTGTTTGGATCTTACTCTGGATTTCCGGGGAAGAGGCCAGGTGAAGGTTAGAACAGAGGACAACCTGATATCGATCAGTGTTAATTAAATCACTGCTCAAAACTGTAACTCGATAGTAAGAAGGAAATACCCCATAACTGAAATGAGCCAAAGCTTTGAACAGACTATTCAACAAAGATATATGATGTCCAATAAGCACATGAAAAGATATTCAGTATCATTAGATGTCTAGGAATACAAATTAAAGCCACAATGAGGTACTATTTTGTACCTATTAAAATGGCTTCATAAAAGGGGATGCTACCATTGCAGGGCTGGTGAGGCTGTGGAGCAGCTGGAATGCTCCTACACCCCTGATGGGGGTGGAAATGATTACCTCCGCGTTGGAAGACAGTTTGACAGTTTCTTAAAACTTGTTAAAGTTCTTGTTAAACAGAGGCCAACCATGTGACTCAGGCATTTTACATGTAGGTATTTACCCAAAAGAATAAAAGCACATGTCTGTGCAAAGGCTTGGACATGAATATTCACAGCAACTCTCTCTCTCTCATAGCTCATACTGCATACTGCCTGGTGGTTCATTATGGCAGAGAGAATGAACTCACTGTGGGGTATCCATACACTGGAATACTTCACAGCAAGAAGAAGGAATAAATCATTTTTTAAAGTTTATTTTGAGAGAGACAGAGACAGCAGAGGGGCAGAGAGAGGAAGAGAGTGAGAATCTCAAGCAGGCTCTGTGCGGCCAGCAAGGAGCGTGATGCAGGGTTTGAACCCACAAAGCCGCGAGATTGTGGCCTGTGCTGAAACTAGTAAGAGTAAAACGCTAAAGCAACTGAGCCACCCAAGTGCCCCAGAAAGAAGAAATCATTGACAAATGCAGCAATGTAGATGCATTTTGCAGATACTATGTTAAATGAAGGAAGCCAGGTTCAAAGGATACGTACTTGTATGACTACATTTTTATGAATTTCCAGAACAGGTGAAACTAAGTTATGGTGATGGAAGTCAGATCAGTGGTGACCTGAAGTAGGGGGGGAAGGAGGAAGCTTTCTGGAGTGCTGGAAGTGTTTTTTCTTTTGACTAGGGTGATGACTACACAGGAACATATA
Organism: Hyaena hyaena; assembly: GCF_003009895.1. NCBI lineage: Eukaryota > Metazoa > Chordata > Mammalia > Carnivora > Hyaenidae > Hyaena > Hyaena hyaena. The sequence goes on along the minus strand of NW_024080649.1, from coordinate 661,505 downwards.
CTTGTCAAAGCATATCAAACGCTACACTTAAAATGGTTGCTTTTATTTCATGTAATTGATATCGCACTTTACGGAAAGGAAAGTCACACAAAAAATGTGGGGACTCACCTGGGTGGCTGAGGGGGTCCAGGGAGAGGGCAAGGAGAAACTGAGGGGTGCCCCTGCTTGAGGTGACCAGATGCCTGTGAGCACTGTCCCTCCCACCAGTGGCTTTGAGCTGCCCAGCGCAGAACCTATCACACAGGATGGCACCAGGTAATGTCCGTTCTGGAATGAAGGAGGGTGGCTTTATTCCTTTTACATTCCTGTGTTAGGAATATTTTCTGTCCTCCTACACTGATTTATTTATTTTAGTCTTTGTGTTAGTATTAAATACTGTCTTGCTTAATTTCATTGGTTAAATTGTTTCATCTTTGGCCTTTATTAGCTCCTTCCATCCCTCATCTTTTTTTCCCTCCCCCGCTTTGCTAATTTTCTGACCCTGTAAGATACTTCAGGTTCATTTTGTATTCCCAAGTCAGGGTTCCTCTGAGAAACTCTGGTTCTTTTATTGGAGAATGGTGTTTAGAAACAGCCCCCCCTGGGCAGTGTTGATTTGCATTTCTCTAGTTATGAGTGGATCAAGATTTTTTTTGTTTTTTTGTTTTGCATATGTAACAGCCATTTGCGTTTGCTTTTCCGAGAACTGACTTTTCACATCCCTTGTATGTTTTTCTATTAATTGTTGGTTTAAAAAAATGATACACAAGAATGCATACATTCAGGAGATTAGTCCTTGTTCTGAAATGTGAGTTATGAATAGTTTTTCCCCGGTTTGTCATTTGCCTTTTACTTGGCATTTTTGCCATACAGTTTTTTCCTTCTAGAACGTGGTGTTTTTCTCCTTTAATCTAGGAATGTGATGACTGATAATAGCAGTGTTTTTCTTTTTTTTCTTTTCTCTTTGTTAAGAAATTTTTAAATTTTCATTTTTTGAGAGAGAGGAGAGTAGTCACACAGGCATGTGTGAATGTGAAAGAGGGGGGAGGGGTGGTGGTGGGGAGAGGCGGTGGGGGGAGGGGCAAAAGGAGAGGGAGGGAGAGAATCTCAAGCAGGCTCCGTGCCTAGCACAGAAGCCTGACGCTGGGCTTGATCCCATGACTCTGAGATTATGATCTGAGCCAAAATCGAGTGCGACACTTAACCGACTAAGTGACCCAAGCGCCCCAAATAGCAATTTTCCTAAGACTCACCATCCTTACCTTTGTGGGATATACCATTATACCTGCGGTGTTTTGCTTTTTTGATAAACCTCTGGATTCATTTTGCTAGTACTTTGGGATTTTTGCCTTTATTTTCATAAATAGAATTGACCTCTAGTTTTTGTTTCATTATATTTTATTTCTTGTGTGTTGTGTTGTAGTTTATTTAGGTCTTTCTTGTTTCCTAATGAAGGCATTTAAAGCTATAAAGTTTTCTTTGAGGACCACTTAGGGCACATGCCCAAAATATTGCTCCAGTTTCTCATCCACTTCTAATTCGCTTGTAGTTTTAGTTTTAATTTCCTCTTTAATCCAAGAATAATTTAAAAGGATATTTTAAAGTTTTTAGTTAGATAAATGTTAGGTGTACTTTTCTGGTGAATTTCTAATTTTATTATTTATTTTATTTAGAGAGTAAGTCTGTATGTTCTCCTTTTTTGGAATTTGTTGATCTCCTTTTTTGGAATTTGTTGAGATTTTGTGTCCTGATAGTTGTTTGGTAAATGTTCCATGTGTGTTTAAAAAGATTGAATATTCTCTCCTAGTTGGGTACAAAACTTATCTATGTATCTATTATGTATCTTGTTAATTGTGTAATTGAAACCCTCTGTATACTTATCCTTCTTTTGCTTGATGTATTAATTTACTAAAACAGATATGTTAAAGCTCCTCACTAAAATTTAGATGTATTACTTTTCGTTGGATTTCTAATGTTTTTTTGTTTGTTTTTAAGTTATAGTATTGGATGAACTGGAGTTAACCTATATTTTGTGCAGTAGTGTAGCAATTAAGAGCACAAGCCATGGGTTTAAATCCTGGTTCTACAACTTTCTTAACTTCTCTGTCCTCAGCTTCTCCATTCACAAAATGGTGATAGTGATATTAACTAAGTCATATGATTACTATATGTGTGTGTGTGTGTGTGTGTGTGTGTGTGTGTGTGTATGGATACTTTTTCACTTGATAAAGAATTCTGGTTTGATGGTTATATATATATATATATTTTAAATTACTTTTTGAGAGAGAGAGAGAGAGAATGTGTGTGAACAGGGCAAAGGAGCAGAGAAAGAAGGAATCTTAAGCAGGTTTCACACTTAGCATGGAGCCCAGTACAGAGCTGGATCCCACAATCCTGGGATCATGAACTGAGGGGAAATCAAAAGTTGGACACTCAACTGACTGAGCCACCCAGGCGACCCAATCATATGATTATTGTGAAGATTAAATGAGTTAATATATAAAAATATCTTAGAATCATACCTGGCATTTATTTATTAACTATCAATATGATATCTTTGTTTTCCCTAGTGAATGCTTTTAGCTTTGAATTCTATTTCATTTAATATTAATTTCACCACACCTACTTTCTTTTTGTTGGCATTTGTATATCTTTTTTTTTTTTGTCATAGAACCATTTAATGCTATAACTATCTCTCAGTATTACTTTTGTTTTATCTTACAAATTTTGATATGTTATATTTTCATTCTGCTCAAAATATTTTCTAATTTTTCCCACGACATTATGTTTGAACTGCAGATAATTTGGTGATATATGGTTTAATTTTTAAACATTTGGAGATTTTCCAATCATCTTTCTGTTATTGATTTCCAGTTTAATTTCAATTAATTCCATTATACCAGATAATATATATTTGTATGATTTTAATTCTTTTAAATTTATGGAGATTTGTTTTATGATTCAGGATATGGTCCATCTTGGTGAATGCTCACTGTACACTTGAAAAGGGTGTATTTATGTATTTATTTATTTATTTTAGATTTTGTCAAGTTGGTTTCCATATAACACCCAGTGCTCATCCCCACAAGTGCCCTCCTCCATGCCCATAACCCCCTTCCCCTCACCCCCCCATCTGCCCTCAGTTTGTTCTCGGCATTCAAGAGTCTCTCATGGTTTGCCTCCCTCCCTCTCTCCCACTATTTTTCCCTTTCTTCTCCCCCACGGTCCTCTGTTAAGTTCCTCCTAATCCTCCTATACGTGCAAACATATGGTATCTGTCCTTCTCTGCCTGACTTATTTCGCTCAGCATAACACCCTCTAGTTCCAACCATGTTGCGACACATGGCCAGATTTCATTCTTTCTCATTGCCATGTAGTATTCCATCATATAGATAAACCACATCTTCTTGATCCATTCGTCCGTTGATGGACACTTAGGCTCTTTCCATGTTTTGGCTATTGTTGAGAGTGCTGCTATGAACACTGAGGTACACGTGCCCCTATGCATCAGCACTCCTGTATCCCTTGGGTAAATTCCTAGCAGTGCTACTGCTGGGTCATATGGGAGTTCTAGTGTTAGTTTTTTGAGGAACCTCCACACTGTTTTCCAGAGGGGCTGTACCAGTTTACATTTCCACCAACAGTGTAGGAAGGTGCCCATTTCTCCACGTCTTTGCCAGCATCTAGAGCCCTCTGATTTGCTCATTTTAGCCAGAAAAGAGTATATTTATTAAGTGATCTATAAATGTCATTTAGATCCAGTTGATTGGTGGTATTTAGTTTTTCTATATCCTTGCTGATTTTTTGTGTACTTGTTCTATCAATTACTGAGAGAGAAGTGTTAATATCTTCAACAATATGTGTAGATTTGCCCATTTTTCTCTTCACTTCTTTCAGTTTTTGCTTTCTGTGTTTTGAGGCTTGTTATTAGGAACATTTAGGATTGTTGTATTTTTATAAAGTGAATTGATCATTTTATCTTTATATAGTGTCTCTTTTATCCCTGGTGATTTTCTTTGCTTTATACTCTGTATGACATAAGTACAACCATTCAAGTTTTCTTTTGATTGGCGTTCATATGGAATATCTTTTTCCATTCTTTTATTTTTAATCTACCTATACGATTATATTTAAAATGAGTTTCCTGGGGCATCTGGGTGTCTCAGTCAATTAAGTGTCTGACTCTTGATTTCAGCTCAGGTCATGATCCCACAGTTTGTGAGTTCACGCCCTGTGTTGGACTCTGTACTGACAGCCTGGAGCCTGCTTAGGATTCTTTCTCTCTGTCTGCCCCTACACCCCTCTCTGTCTCAAAAATAAAATAAATAAGAACTTTAAAAAAATAGAGTTTCCTATAGATGGCATATGATTTAGTCTTTAAAAACATTATCTGACAATCTATTTTAATTGGTATGTTTAGACCATCTATATTTAATGCAGTTATTTGTATATTTGGATTTAGGTCTGCAGTTTTGTATTTGTTTTGTTTGGTCCTTCTCTCTTTGTTCATTTCTTCTTTCCTGCCTTTTGGATTATTTAAATATTTTTTAGTATTCTATTATTACATCTATTGAGATTTTTACTCTCTTTGTACCGTTTTTTAGTGTTTTTTCTAGGGCTTAATATATACATCCCTAACTTTTCACAGTCTACTTAGAATTAATATTTTACCATTCAAATGCAAAGCAGAAACTTGACATTCATATATATAATTTTAACCTCCCCTCTTTATGCTGTGGCTGTCCCTTGTATTACATCTACCTATACTAGAAATCCCATCAGATAATGTTAAGATTTTTGCTTTCAGGGACTCCTGGGTGGTTCAGTCAGTGTCTGACTTTGGCTCAGGTCCTGATCTCCTGGTTTGTGAGTTCAAGCCCTGCGTTGGGCTCTGTGCTGATAGCTCAGAGCCTAGAGCCTGCTTTGAATTCTGTGTCTCCCTCTCTCTCTGCCCCTTTCCTGCTTATACTGTCTCTCTCGCTCTCAAAAGTAAATAAACATTTAAAAAAATTAAAAAAGGAGGGCACCTGAGTGGCTCAGTTGGTTGAGCATATGAGTGTGGTTCAGGTCATGATCTCAGCTTGTGAGATCCAGCCCCGTGTTGGGCTCTGTGCTGACGGCTCAGAGCCTGGAGCCTGTTTCAGATCCTATATCTCCGTCAAATTGCCCCTCCGCTGTTTGCTCTCTCCCTCAAATAAATAAACATTAAGTTTTTAAATTAAAAAATTGAAAAGATTTTTGCTTTCAAACATCAAATGTATTTTAAAGAACTTGAGAAGAATATTCTATTTGTCCAGATATTTACTATTTCTTTTTACCAGTTTTATTGAGATATAACTGGCATACAGTAATAATTGACATATAAAAGTGTATAGTACAAGGAGTTGATGTATGTGTATTGTTAAATGATTAACAAATAGGTTTAGTTAATCTACATCATCAAATATAGAAACAAAAAAGAGAAAAGTATTTTTTAACCTGTGATGAGAACTTTTAGGATTTACTCTCTTATCAACTTTCAGATATGGCATACAGCAGTATTAAGTATAGTTATCATGTTGTACAGTATATCTTTAATACTTATTTCTCTTAAAACTGTAAGTTTGTACCTTTTGATTGCCTTCGTCTAATTCTCTCTCCCTCTACCACTTGCCTTTGGTAACCACAAATCTGATCTCATTTTCTGAGTTTCATTTTTTCTTTTTAGATACTGCATATAAGTGAGATTAGTTATTTGTCTTTTTCTGCCTAACTTATTTCACTTAGCATAATGTCCTCCATCTTGCCACAAATGGCAAGTTTTCCTTCTTTTTAAAGACTGAATAATATTCCATTGTATATATACACCATTTTTCCCTTATCCATTCATCTATCGATGGACTCTTAGATTGGGTCCATGTCTTGGCTCTTGTAAATAACGTTGTAATAAACATGGGGGTGCAGATGTCTCTTCAACATAATTTTGTTTTCTTTGTATATATATCCGGAAGTGGGATTACTGGATCATATGGTAGCTCTGTTTTTAATTTTTAAGATTTTTACTATTTCTGTTGCTCATTCTTTAAGTTGCATGTTTCCTTCTGGTATAATTTCCCTACTGTCTAAAGAACTTCCTTTGACACTTCTTTCAGAGCAGATCTACTGGCAATGTGTTCTCTTAGTTTTCCTCTTTTTGAGAGTGTCTTTTTTTTTTTTTTTTTTTGGCTTTCATTGATGTAAAAAGGGTATTTTCACTGGATAAAGAATTCTGGTTTGATGGTTATTTACCTTTAACGCTTGAAAATTGTGCCACTTCTTTCTGGGCTCCATGGTCTCTGATGACAAATTGTCATTTATTCAGATTGTTGCATCATTTTTCTCTAGGTGCTCTCAATATTTTTTTCTTCATCTTTTTAATGTTTAGAAATTTGATTAGGATGTACCTAAGTATGAGTTTTTTGCTTCTGTTAGAAATTTACTGAATTTCATGAATCTGTAAATGTATGTCTTTTGCTAAGCGGAGGAAGTTTTCAGCTATTGTTTCTTCAAGAAATTTATGTGCCACACTCTTACTGCATACCTTGTGGAAATCCAATGATAAAAGTATTCTTTTGGTATTGTCTCTAAAGTTACCAAGGTTCTGTTCTTCTTCTTTTTTTTAATCTTATTACTCTCTTTTGTTGAAATTGGATCATTTCTTTTTAAGACAATTTATTTATTTATTTTTAATTTTTTATAATTCTTTTTTTTTTTTAATGTTTTTTATTTATTTTTAGGAGAGAGAGAGAGACAGCGTGAGCAGGGGCGGGTCAGAGAGAGAGGGAGTCAAAGACTGAAACAGGCTCCAGGCTCTGAGCTGGCAGTCAGCACAGAGCCCGACGTGGGGCTCGAACCCACGAACCGCGAGATCATGACCTAAGCGAAAGTCGGACGCTTAACCGACTAAGCCACCCAGGCGCCCCTTATTTTTAATTTTTTAATGTTTATTCGATTTTGAGAGACGGAGACAGAGCATGAGTGGGAGAGGGGCAGAGAGAGGGAGGGAGACACAGCATCTGAAGCAGGCTCCAGGCTCTGAGCTGTCAGCACAGAGCCCAGTATGGGGCTTAACTTATGAACTGTTAGATCATGACCTGAGCTGAAGTTGGATGCTTAATCGACTGAACCATCCAGGCTCCCCTTTATTTAAATTGAAGTTAGTTAAAAAATAATAAAATAAAATAATAAATTCAGGTTAGTAAACGTAAGTGTAGTGTTGGTTTCAGGAGAAGAACCCAGTGATTCATCACTTATGTATAACACCTGGTGCTCATCCCTACAGGTGCCCTCCTTAATGCCTGTCACCCATCTAGCCTATCCCCCCACCCATCTCCCCTCTATCAGTCCTGAGTTTGTTCTCTGTATTTAAGAGTCTCGTATGGTTTGCCTTCCTCTCTGTTGTTATCTTATTTTCCTTCCCTTTCCATGTTAATCTGTTTTGTTTATTAAATTACACAAATGAATGAAATCATATGATATTTGTCTTTCTCTGACTTATTTTGCTTAGCATAGTATACTCTAGTTCCATCCCTGTCATTGCAGATGGCAAGATTTCATTCTTTTTAATCACTGAGTACTATTCCATTGTATATACATATCACATCTTCTTTATCCATTCATCAGTTGATGGACATTTGGGCTCTTTCCATAATTTGGCTATTGTTGATAGTGCTGCTATAAACACTGGGGTGCGTGTGCCCCTTTGAAACAGCATGCCTGTATCCCTTGGATACATACCTAGTGGTGCAATTGCTGGGTCATAGGTTAGTTCTATTTTTAATTTTTTGAGGAACCTCCATACTGTTTTCCAGAGTGGCTTTTCTAGTTTGTATTTCTACCAGCAGTGCAAAAGGGTTCCCGTTTCTCTACTTCCTTGCCAACATCTGTTGTTTCCTGAATAGTAATTTTAGCCATTCTGACAGGTGTGAGGTGGTACCTCATTGTGGTTTTGATTTGTATTTCCCTGATGATGAGTGATAGTAAGCATCTTTTCATGTGTCTGTTAGCCATTTGATGTCTTCTTTGGAAAAGTATCTATTCATGTCTTCTGAGACTGAATAATTTTTTTAATTTTTTTTTTTTTTTTCATTTCTGAGAGAGAGAGAGAGACGGCCAGAGCAGGGGAGGGTCAGAGAGGGAGGGAGACACAGAATTTGAAGCAGGCTCCAGGCTCTGAGCTAGCTGTCAGCACAGAGTCCGACACAGGGCTTGAACCCACGAACCGTGAGATCATGACCTGGGCTGAAGTTGGTCGCTTAACTGACTGAGCCACCTAGGTGCCCCGAGACTGAATAATTTCTATTGATTTACTGACTTCAAGTTTACTTCAAGTTTACTGACTCCTTCCTCTGTCATTTCCATTCTATTATTAAGCACATTCAGTGAGATTTTTTATTTTGGTTATTGTATTCAGTTCTAAAATTTCCATCTGATTTTTTGTATTTTATATTTCTCCACTAAGACTTTCTATCATTCCATTTATTTCATTTATTCTTAGATCATGGCTGTAATATTCTCTTTAAAGTTTTTGTCTAATGACCTAACATTTGTTGTTATTCTTGGGGTTATTTATTGTCTTTTCTCTCATGAAATTTTGAGATTTTCATGTTTCTTTTAACAGTTTTTTAAATGTTTATTTGAGAGAGTGAGAGCACATGTGAGTGGTGGAGGGGCAGAGGGTGAGGGAGAGAGAGAATCCCAAGCAGACCCTGAGCTATTCAGCACGGAGCCCAACATGGAGTTTGATACCATGAACCAGAAGATCATGACCTGAGCTGAAATCGAGTTGGATGCTTAACCAGCTGACCCACTCAGGTGCCCCAGATTTCTCTATTTCTTAATATGTCAAGTAATTATTGATTGTATATTGGACATTTTGAATATTAGGCTATGAACTCTGGATTTATTTAATTCCTATAGAGAGCATTGGTTTTAGTTTTTTAGTTTTTTGTTGGTTTGTTTTTAAGCAGGCAATCAACTGGTTAGATGCAGGCCACATTATCCTACCTACCATTGGACTGTGGCCCAGTATCAGTTCAGTTTTCAAAAACTTTGCAGTTCTATTCTGGGGTAAATACCATTTGGTCATAGTGTATAATAATTTTAATATGCTGTAAGAGTTGATTTGCTAGTATTTTGTCAAGGATTTTTATATCTACAGTCAACGAATGCTGGTATATAGTTTTCTTGTGATGTCTTTGTCTAGCTTTGGTATTGGGGTAATTCTGGCCTCATATAATGAGTTAGGAAGTGTTCCCTTGTCTTCTGGTTTTTGGAAGAGTTTGCAAAGGGTTGGTATTAAGTCTGCTTTAAATGTTTGGTTGAGGGGTGTCCAGGTGGCTCAGTTGGTTAGGCGTCTGACTTTGGCTCAGGTCATGATCTCACCGTTCTTGAGTTAAAGCCCTACATCAGGCTCTGCACTGATGGTGTGGAGCCTGCTTGGGATTCTCTCTCTGTCTCTTCCCCATTTGTGTAACTCTCTCAAAATAATAAAAAAGAAACCTTTGAAAAATATAAATAAATTAAAAATAAATAAATGTTTGGTAGGATTCATCAGTGAAACTATCTGGTACTAGGCTTTTGTTGTTGGGAGGCTTTTCGTTAATATTTTGATCTTTTTTAAAAATCTTTTTTTAATGTTTTATTTATTTCTGAGAGAGAGACAGACAGAGAGACAGAGACAGCGTGAGCAGGGGAGGGTCAGAGAGAGAGGGAGATACAGAATCCGAAACAGGCTCCAGGCTCTGAACTAGCTGTCAGCACAGAGCCCAGCACGGAGCTCGAACTCATGAACCGTGAGATCATGACCTGAGCCGAAGTCGGATGCTTAACCAACTGAACCACCCAGGCACCCCAATATTTTGATCTTTTGTAGATATGTTGAGATTTTCTAATTCTTCTTGAATCAGTTTAAGTAATTTGTATGTTTCTAGTGTGTTTGCCCATTTCATCTGATTTGTTGTCATGCAATTGTTATAATTTTGTAATTATTTTTATTTTTCTATCATCAGTAGTAATGTCTGCACTTACAATTCTGGTTTTAGTTATGCGTTCTCTCTTTTTTTGGTCATTAGCTAAAGGTTTGATGATCTTTTTTTTATTGTTGATATTTTCAAAGAACCAACTTTTGGATTTGCTGATTCTATTATTTTTCTGCTCTGTGTTTTGTTTATCTGTGCTCTAATCTCTGTTGTTTCTTCTTCTAGATTTGGGTTTAATTTTGTCTTCTAATTCCTAAAGGTAGGTTATTGGTTTGAGAGCTTTCTTCCTTTATTATTATTATTTTTTAGAGATTGCATGAGAGCAGGGGAAGGGCAGAGAGAAAGGGAGAGAGAGAACCTTAAGCAGGCTCCACATCATTAAATTTTAAAATCTTTCTCATAATCTACTCCCTCCTCCATCCCAAGAACTGTGGTGAGCTTATTATCCTCTTTATAGTTCCTTGTTTTAAGGACATGATATCTTTACTCTGAATGTACTAGTTAGGATTTTTGAGAATTTACATTTTGACTATTTCCATAGGTAATATGCCCAAGTCATTCCTTACTCCTGGAAGATACTCGCCTGATGTAGTTTTGCTCCAAAGAGGCATCTCTCTGAAGTCTGTGGTGACCACAACCCTGTCCCAGGGCCTCCTTCTCAGTATGACCAGTGGCTGTGTCAAGTGACGCTCCACCCCACTGCGTGCCTTCTCTGTCTGGATGTGGGGAACCTCTGCCTGTTTCCGAGAGCTGCCTCCAGGGACTGACTGAGAGGAGTGGCCACACAAAGGAGTTCAGCAAGGTCTACCCATTTCCATTAGATTCTGAACAGTCATGTTTAGCTTACATTTTTAGATAAAATTTACATACTATGAGATACATAGGTGTTACTATACAGTTGAATGTTTCGACAAAAGTATACACCGATGTGACCGCTTCCCTAATGAAAATAACTTTCTCATACCTTCATGCCCCTTTGTTTGTTTGTTTGTTTTTAGTTTATTTTTGAGAGAGCTCGAATGTAAGCAGGGGAGAGGCAGAGACAGAGAATCTGAAGCAGGCTCGGTGCTGTCAGCGCAGGGCCAGATGCAGGGCTCAAACCCGCCAACTGCGAAATCATGACCTGGGCCAAAGTCGGATGCTTAACCGACTGAGCTACCCAGGCGCCCCTTCCTCATGCCGCTTTGTCATCAGTCCCCAAGCTCCACCTCCTGAGGCAACCACTGTATTTTTCCCTGTGCTTAAATGTCGTAGAAACAGAGTCATAGGGTGTATCCTTTTGTGTCCACCTTCTTTCACTCAGTATGTGAGTCATCATTGTGCATCTTTTATTTTTATCGTTATTACCATGTTGTATTAGTCTCCTTTTTTATTGCTGAGTAGTATTCTGTCTTGTGAATGTAACACAGTTCGGTTTATCTCCTTTTGAACCTGCAGGCTCTTTTTTGCCTTTTGGCTATTAAGAAAATTCTAATATACCATTCCTCCTGGCTCAATACCTAGGAGAGGAATTTGGGGTCACACGGCAGGATAGGGTGCATTTTTGAGTTTTTCTTTATAATGTAACTAACTCCCTGTAGTTGCTCCCACTTTCAGCAGGGTTGCCTCACCCTGCCTAGCCTGCAGGGGGTGCTGTGGGGGCTGCAGAGGGAGTAACGACTGGATGGGTGGAGGCCCAATGGCTGGGGCCATCCAGGCTTGGGCTCTGCCTGCTTCCCCACCTGAGCGCCAGGCAGCAGCCTCCTTCGGCCTCACTTCATTCTCTGCAGCAGCCACGTCTGTGATCTCCTGGTGGAGGTGGGCCCTGCCGCTTCAGGGCTTCCCTGTGGCACTTAGGACGAAGGCCTGAGTCACTGCCATGGCTCCCGCGGCCCAGGTGACCCTCTCAGCCTGTCTCTCACATTGTTCCTGGCTGTGCTGGGGGGGGGGACCCTGTTACTCTCCACCCCTGTCTCCTCCAGCTCCTCATGCATCACTTCGGGACCTTGCTTTCCTCTCGGGAGGCTGACCCTTCCGCCTCACGCTTGGTCTGTCCATGGAGATTAGGGCCCTGACTGAGGCCTGTGAGTGGGAATGGTGGCTGTGGTGGCCAGCTGAGCCCGGCTCAGGTCCTCATTGAGGGAGACTCCGCAGGTCCCAGAGGGCTGGCCGGCCATGTCTAAGGGAACCCGAATGCCTCCAGCTCCTCCCGTGCCCAGTCTGCCTGGCCCACATGCCAGCCTGACTCTGGCTTTGGCTTGTGGAGGCCCTGAGCCCTGAGGGGATGATACCACCCCTGTGGCCCTCCCTCCTGAGCACACCTCGAATGAGGACCGATGCTAAGCTACAAAGTCAGAGTGAGGGAGGCCGGCAACCTGTTTTTCTCATAGCCGCTACCTGGGTGCTTTTTTAAAATGTAAAATATCAATGTGGGGGCGCCTGGGTGGCTCAGTCAGTTAAGCACCTGACTCTCGATTTTTCTTCAGGTCATGAACTCCACTGGGTACAGAGCCTGCTTGGGACTCTCTCTCCTCCTCCCTCTTTCCCTCCTCTACTCTCTCCCCCTCCCCCCACCCCCACCCCCGCCTCAAAAAAAATTAATGTGAACAAAATGTTCATTTTGTTTTCCAGTCTCTTGTTTTCTTCTGGCCCCTTTGGCTGGTCACTGTTGACAGCCAGTGTCACCCACACTACTGTACCCCAAATCTTGTGTGCCCTGTGGCCTGCAGGCACCCCCAGAGGCCTTGATCTTGCCCTCTGCACCAAAACTTGCAGTAACTTTTGTTGAATAAACAAAATAATGTTTACGTCAACATTAAGCTTTAAAATCCATTTAAAGAGGAATTTCTTTTCCAAGCAAAGTTGGTAATTAGGATGGAAAAGAAAACCATTCTAGAGAGAAGACAATAAAGACAGTGGAAATGTTTTGTTGTAAAACGCACTGCTGCTTTCGACAACAGGGGTCTCCTTTGAGTCATTTCTTGCCTCCCTTTTCTTTTTCCTTTGGCTTTTCTGCTTTGTCTGGTGCTTTTTCTGGTGCCTTTTCTGGTGGTTTTACTGCTTCCTTTGGATTTTCATCCATTTGTTCCTGTTTTGGAGGAGGAGCCAGCACATTCTTTTGAATCGTCTTGCCTTTGAAATGTTTTGTTTGAAGACATATATCCAATAAAGCAAACATTCCAGCTATACCAATGAGGATCTGGGGGAAAAAGGATGCTCATTACTTTTGCTTTTCATTCCAAAGCTGGCATATTCCCTCCTTGTTTCTAATTCATCAGCAGGTGCTAGTTAACACATCCTTTCCTCTTCCTAAACTTCTGGACCAGAGACGTTCTGAGTTTGCCCCACCTCCAGGCTCAGCCACCCTCCTCCCCCTGCCCCACACCCCTCCACCTGTGCCTCTGTCTTAAAATACACTGTCAGCAGCCTGGGTGTGGCCCTTTGCCTCAGGGATTGGGGCAGCTAAGAAGAGGAAGCCATTAGATTGGTTGGCTCCCCGGACTACATCTTTATTTAAGCAGCTTCTTCATTGGAAGCATTTACCAACTTTAGTTTTAAACTTTGCATGGGTTCCAAGATTTTGTGAAAAGAAGCACTTTCCTTAAATCAGGGAAGCACCCATTCTCCAAAAGAGGTGATTTCTTCATTTTTTTTTTTTTTTACTATTTATTTTTGAGAGAGAGAGGGAGTGCAAGGCGGGAAGGGGCAGAGAGAGAGGGAAACAGAAGATCCACAATGGCCTCCGCACTGACAGCAGAGAGCCTGGCGCAGGGCTTGAACTCACAAACTGTAAGATCATGACCTGAGCTGAAATCAAGAGTCGGACACTTAACTCAAAGGCCACCCAGGTGCCCCTAAAAGAGGTGGTTTCTGAGCAAATAAACTGCCCAACATTAAAGACTTACCATAGCAGCTAAGTAGGGCACTGGCATGGTTTGTCGACTTTTTGCAGCTAGGACCACAGCTCCCATAAGGAACATAAAGGCAAACAAGTCATTGAGAAGGTCCTAGAAGTGTGAGAGGTAGGAGAGTCAGCCTCAAACAGAGCCAAGACCCCCATCAACACCCAGCCTGGCATAGCTTCCTCCAAAGGGGATGATTTTCAAACTTCTGACTGACATGGGGCTCGATCTCATGAACTATGAGATCATGACTTGAACTGAGATCAAGAGTCAGATGCATAGTCAAATGAGCCACCTAGGTGCCCCTTAAATTGCCATCTTTATGATAGTAACTCTTCAGATATGTGAATATGGTATATATTTCCATTTATGCAGAGTTTTCTTTGATGTCTGTTATGTAAAATGTGATCTCTATGTAAAGTCTTATACATCTTTGAATGGGTTTATTCTAAGACACCTTGTATTTCCTATTTCTGCTTTAAATGGTTTCTTTGAAAAGTCACATTTTCTCATTGTTCATTGCTGGTATTCAGGAACACTATTGTTTTGTCTCTGGTTAACCTTTATGGAATTCAACCAGTTCAGGTAATTTGACTATAGATTCTCATAGGTGTTCTGTGTAAAGAATCTTATTATCTGTGAATAATGCTATTTTTTCCCCTTCTCAATTCATACACTTTTTGTTTTTCTTGTTACATTGTACTAACTGAGATCTCCAGCACAATGTACAGAAGTGGGGATAGTAGGCATCTCTAAATAGTACTTCTAAAGTTTTACCATGAAACGCAATGTTTATTATAGGTTTGGGTAGATGCCTATTATTAAGATAAGCAAGTTCCCTTTTAAACTAATTTGCTAAGAGTTTTCTTTTCCTTCTTCCTTTTATTAAAAAAAATTTTAATGTTTATTTTTGAACGGGGGAGAGAGAAAGAGAAAGAGAGAAAATGAGTGGGGGAGGTGCAGAGAGAGAGGGAGACACAAATCCAAAGTAGGCTCCAGGCTCTGAACTGTTTGCACAAAGCCTGACGTGGGGGTTGAACCCATGAACCATGAGATCATGACCTGAGCCTGAAGTTGAACACTTTACTGACTGAGCCACCCAGGTGCCCCTTTATTTTTTTAGAGAGATAGAGAGAGAGGCAGAGGGAGAGAGAAAATCTTAAGCAAGCTCCATGCCCCGTGCAAGGCCTGAGGTGGGGCTCGATCTCATGATGGTGAGATCATGACCTGAACCAAAATCAAGAGTCGGACGCTTATTTGACTGAGCCACCCAGGTGCCCCTAGTTTGCTAAGAGTTTTTCTTAAAATTAATATATCTGAAGTTCATGAGACGAACTAAATAGTTTTTCTGAAGTTCGTGAGATGATGAAATGGTTTTCTCCTTTAGGTAAAGGATGGCAAATTAATAGAATTTTGAAGACAAACTATCTTTGCATTCTTGACACATACCCTGCTTGATCATGATGTATTGCTTGCTTATAGATTGCTTGATTCAGTTTGCCTATATTTTATTGAGGATTTTTATATCCATATTTAGGTAACCTAGGCATATATACTTTACATTCCTTATAATGTCTGGTTTTAATATCAAAAGCCTATTAGTACAACATATTATAAAACCTTTAAAAGAAAAAAAGAAAACAGGGACAGACCAATGAAACTGAATATAAAGTATGGAAATAAACCTTGCATCTGGAATTTTAACATTTAACAAAAATGCCATTTAAAATCAGTGGGGAAAAGATATACTATTTAATAAATGAATAAATTGAATGGTAGGCTATAACAACTCGATAGCCTTCGGATATAAAGCTGGCACCATGTTTCACACCATATACCCAAATGACTCCAGATGAATCAGAAGATTTAAATGCAAAAAGTGAAACAAGTGCCAGATGAAAACATGGATGAATTTTTTATAACCTGTTTTTCTATGTCTTTTTGAATAAATTTTTATATGATATTTTTTTCTAGGAAATTAGCTATTATCTAAATAAACTTTCCAATTTATTGGCATAAAAGCTCATATTTCCCTGTAATCTTTAAAAATAACTTCCTGATCTTTTTTACTAATATTTGTCCTTGTTCATTCTCTCTTTTTTCCTTGGGGTCTATCTGCTTTAGTAGTCTTTTTGAAGGACTAGATATTTGGTTTCATTAATCCTCACTATGGATCTTTGTTTCCTATTTCCTTAATTTTAGCTTTTATCTTTGGCATTGCCTTCTTTTTAGTTCCCCTGTTTTAGTTTTGGTACCTTCTTGAGATTGTTAATTTTCAAATTTGAATAGTTTAGGCACATATTACAGATAGTATCTGAATACTACATGAAATCCTCATATGTTTGAGGAACAGATTAGATTTCCCTCCAAACACTTGGGGATTTAGTTAAATTTTACTGATTGATTTCTAATTATATTCATTGAAGTTAGAGAATATGGTCTAACTTCATATTACTAGTTATTTATTTACATTTGCTTTGTGGTCTTATTGAGGATAACTTTTATGATTGTTCCAAGTGTACTTGAAAGGTGTAGGGTTTCATATGTTCTATGTATGTCATTATATCAAGCTATCAATTGATGAGAAGGCCTGTTAAAATCTCCCACTATGGTTGCTATTTGCCAGTTCTTTCTTATAATTTATTATAATTCTTTATAGTTTGTTTTTTTATTTGGGGGCTATATTGTTAGGTGCATACAAGTTTAGAATTGCTCTAGGTAGTGATCTTCTTTAAATACTTATAAAACACATAAAATTGGCTTAATCTGGTATTAAAGCTATGCCAGCTTTCTTTTGGTTAGTATTTTCCTTTTATTATTTTTTCCATCTCTCATAACTGTTCTCCACATGTCTTGTAATTTAGTGTATAGCTGGATTAAAAAAATCTATTGTTAGAGACCTCTGTCTTTTAAACAAAGAATATAGTCCATTTATATTTGTCATCATTTCTGATTTGATGTATTTGGATTTCTAGTATTTCTAGTATTCTGATTTCTAGTATTTGGATTTATTTCTACCATTTAATTTTATTTTTTCCACTTAACATATACCACACTTATTTCTTTTTATTTTTCCATTTTATTGAGTTAGCTCTCTTTATTCTCTTTTCACTCTTTCTCTTCAACAGATTTGATGTTCTATATCCTGGAATTCTACTCTTTATCAGAATACAGTATTATGTTTTAAGATGTTAGTGTTAATATTATTGCTACACGATACCCCCAAATCAAGAACTTTTTATTACTATAATATACTAGTACTATGGCCTTACATGTTATTGTGTTGTTATTGCTTTAGTTCCACCTTGCTATAGTGTTCCCTCCCTCCCCTTGCAAAAAAATGAAAACAAAAAACTATTAATATACTTTTTAAAATCACAGTATTATCTTAATGTTTATTTAGCTCAGCAGGCTCTCACAAACTGACTAGGCTCTTTGCTTACTGTTCCTTTTTTACATCGCACACGTTTTTTTTGTTTGTTTGTTTAACTTACTTCTTCCCGAAGCACATATTTTAGTAGTTCTTTCAGTGAGGGTCAGCGAAAAGAAATTGTTCCATTCTTTGTTTAAAAGTGTCTGTATTTTACTCTTGCCACCTCATCCCTTTAAAGAAATTATTGTGTTTTCTGGCCACTGTCACTGCTGTTTAAAAACATGAAGTTCGTCTAGTAGTTTGAGGGTTTCTTTGGTTTGTTTTGTTTTTAAGGTAAATTGTCTTTTCTCTTGGTTTGATTTTAAGTTTTCCTTTGTTTCTGGTGATCAGAAGTGCCTCTGTAATGATATGCCTAGGTGTGGTTTTGACAATTCATGTCTTTCATTCCATCTGATATTGATATGGCTACCTCAGCTCTTTTTTGGTTACCATTTCCATGGAGTGTCTTTTTCCATTTCCATTTTCAACCTATTTATATCTTTGAACTAAAGTGAGTCTCTTTTCTTCATGTTATAGGATCATTTAAAAAATCTATTCAGATCCTCTCTGCCTTAATTGGAGAGTGTAATCCATGTGCGCTTAAAGTAATTGCTGATAAAGACTTATTTTTGTCATTTTTCCATCTGTTTTTTATATATCATATATTATTGTCCTTCAATTCCTCCATTATTACTTTCTTTTGTGTTTAATTTTTTGTAATGTATCAGTATAATTACCTGCTCATTTCTTTTTCTACACATTATTTAGTCAATATCTTAGTGGTTACCTTGGGGTTACAATTAACATCTTAAACTTATAATAGTTTAGCTTGAACTGACACCAACTTAGTCTCAGTAGTACACAAAAACTCTTATTGTTATTGTCACAAATTATATCTTTATACATACAGGCCAATTAACATAGATTTATATTTATTGTTTTATGCATTTGTCTTTTAAATTGTATCAGAAAAAAGAAGTTACAAACTGAAAATACAATAATACTGGCTTTTAAAAAATAATTATTTTAATGTTTATTATTTATTTTTGAGAAAGAGATGGGGGGTGGGGCAGAGAGAGAGGGAGACACAGAATCTGAAGCAGGCTCTAGGCTCTGAGCTGTCAGCACAGAGCCTGATGTGAGGCTTGAACTCCCAGACTGTGAGATCATGACCTGAGCTGAAGTCAGACTCTCAACTGACTGAGCCACTGAGGCACCCCAATAATACTGACTTT
Organism: Hyaena hyaena; assembly: GCF_003009895.1. Lineage (NCBI taxonomy): Eukaryota > Metazoa > Chordata > Mammalia > Carnivora > Hyaenidae > Hyaena > Hyaena hyaena. The sequence continues at coordinate 643,000 of NW_024080649.1, read as the reverse complement.
TATATTTACCTATTAGTTACTTTACAAGTGTTCTTTATTTATTTATTTTTTTTATGGCTTCAAGTTGCTGTCTAATGTCCTATTGTTTGAGCCCAAAGGACTCCCTTTAATATTTCTTATAAGGCAGGTCTACTAGCAACAAACTCCCTCAACTTTTGTTTATCTAACAATGTCTTAATTTCTCCTTTATTTTTGAAGGATAAATTTTGAAGGATATTGTATTCATTTTCTGGAGTTGCCATAATGCAGTACCACCGACTAGGTGGCTTAGAACAACATTAATTTATTGTCTCACAGTTCTGGGGGCCAGAAGTCCGAAATCAAGGTGTTGGCAAGGTCATGCTCCCTCTGAAGATGCTAAGAAATGATCTCTTCTGGCCTCTTTTCTAGCTTCTAGTAACTTTAGGCATTCCTTGGCTTGTTTCACCATCCTGTCTTCTTACTGTGTCTTTTCACATCAGCTTCCCTCTGAACATGTCTGTCTCTGCGCCTAAATTTCTCCTTTTTGTAAGGATACTAGTCATATTAGATTAGAACCCACTCTAATGATGTCATCTTAGTTAGATCATCTGCAAAGGCCTTACCTCCAAATAAGGTCGCATTCACAAGTACCGTGAGTTAAGACTTCAACATATTTTTAGGGGACACAATCATAACAGATAGCAAATCTGAAGATAGAATTCTCAGTTGACAGTTTTTTTTGTTTTTTCTTTTAGGATTTTAAGTATATCATTCCACTGCTTCAGGTCTCCATGGTTTCTGATGAGAAATTGGCTGTTAATCTTATTAGAGGTCCCTTGTATGAAATTAGTTGCTTCTCTCTTGTGACTTTCAAGACTTTGTCTTTATCTTTGGACAGTTTGATTATAAATGTCTCAGTGTGGATCACCTAGAGTTTATTCTACTTGGTCCTTTTTGAATGTGTAAATTTGTATTCTTTTATAAACTTTGGAAAGTTTTTGACCATTTCTTCTAATACTCTTTCTTCCCCTTTCTCTTCTTTTGGGATTCAGCATATGTTAGTATACTTGATGCTCTTCTATAGGTTTCTTCACTTTTCTTCATTCTTTTTGTTTTCTTTTCCTCAGACTGGATAATCTCAATTGACCCATCTTCAAGTTCATGGATTCATTCTTCTGTCTGCTCAAATCTGCTGTTAATCCACACTCCTCAGTTTTTCATTTCAGTTATATTACTTTTAGTTCCAGAATTTCCTTTTGGCTCCTTTTTGTAATTTCTCTTTGCTGATATTTTATACTTGTTCATAAATTGTTCACCTGGTTTTAGTTCTTTAAGCATTTTTAAGGGAACTGATTGAAACTCTTTGTCTAGTAAGTCTAATATCTGGGTTTTCTCAGAGGCAGTCTCTATTAATTTTTTTCCCTGTGAATGGGCTATACTTTCTTGTTTCTTTGCATGCCTTATAATTGTGGGCATTTTGAATATTATCATATAGTTACTCTGTAAACCATATTCTCCTCCCTTCCCAGGATTTGTTGCTGTTGATGGTTGTGAGTTGTACTCATTTGTATGTTTAATGACTTTTACTGAACTATCTTTTTTTAAAGACTGTATTCTTTCAGTGCTGCAACTGAAGTCCCTGTTTTGCTAGCTTACTGGTCAGGTAGTTATTTGAAAGAGAGTTCCTTAAATATCTGGAAACAAAAATTATTGACCAGTCTTTGCAAATTGGCTTTGTTTTGGGGTATTCCTTCAACACTTGTCCAGGCTGTTTAGAACTCTGTTTTCCCTTGCTGCTTATACAGAGCCTAAAGGTCAGCAAGAGGCAAACGCTTAGGGTCTTTTCTTGGCATGTGTGTGGCCTTCTGGATTCCCTGGATATGTTGTAGGTTTTCAAAGTTCTTATTCCTCTATGCATCTCTATCCCCAGCCTCTTTTTTTCCAAACTTCTGGTCTTGTCTATTGGTTGCCTCATTTGATTTCCCTTGTCCAGTCAGTTGTGGTTATGTTAGTAGATGTGCCTTTAAATGCTTTTGACAAATGCTATCCAGGAGGCTGCTTCAGCCTTGAAAAAGCTCCGAGGCAGGTGAGGGCCCATCCTTCAAAGAATCACTAGGAATGTGGGCTGTTGTCTTCATGGCCACAGACAAGCTGGGGTATGAAGGATAGTGGGGAGGTATGTTAAAATGTCACAACACTCTCTTACCACATTCAACAGCTTCTTTCTTTATTAACCATTCCCTTGGTTCTAAGCTTTTAAAATTGGATCCCAGAGTTCTGAAAAAGTTGTTTCTGATATTTTTTGACAGCCTAATTATTGCTTTAGTGGAGGGACAGAGTTTGGTGTTTCTGACACTGCCATATTTAGTGATGTCACTCATCACATCTGGAGAGTTCTCAGTCATTATCAGTATTTCTCCTCCATTTTTTTGAGTCTTTTCTTCTGGGATTCCTATTAGGCTTATGATGGACTATTTTCTCTGTCTCAACTTCTCTATTTTCTTCCTTTATCTCTCAGTGCTATATCCTGGATCCTTATCTCACATCTTTCAGTTTGCTAATTCTCCAGCTTTGATATGCTTTATAATCCATCTATTGACATTTTAAATTCAAAAACTATATACTTGATTATAGACATTGTCTTTTGTACTCAAAAAAAGATCTTTTTGGGGTGCCTGGGTGGCTTAGTCGGTTAAGCGTCCGACTTTTGCTTGGGTCATGATCTCGCGGTTCGTGGGTTTGAGCCCCACGTCAGGCTCTGTGCTGACTACCAGCTCAGAGCCTGGAGCCTGTTTCAGTCTGTGACTCCCTCTCTCTCTGACCCTCCCCTGCTCACGCTGTCTCTCTCTCTCTCCTAGAAATAAATAAAACATTAAAAAAAAAAAAGATCTTTTTATTCTGTCCTCACAATGTCTTATTCTGTTCTTAGGGCTCTGTTTATCCCTTTATTATTTAAAGTATATTTCTTATTATTTTCAGACCGCTCTTGTATTAATCTCATATTCTCAGGGTTCTAATCCTCCTCTTTTCTGTTATGTTTGCTGATTCTCAATTCTTAGACATGGGGATTTTAAAATCAAGTGTTTTGTAGTTTTGAACTGTGCATTCATTTTTGACAAGTCTCTCCCCACCCTTACCTGTCCTGTGAGAATCTCTTTATACTTTAAAAAAATTATGTTTATTTATTTTTAAGAGAGTGTGTGTGTGAGCAGGGGAGGGGCAGAGAGAGGGAGACACAATCTGAAGCAGGCTCCAGGCTCTGAGATGTCAGCACAGAGCCTGCTGCGGGGCTTGAATTCATAGACCGCAAGATCATGACCTCAGTCAAAGTCAGACCCCCAACTGACTGAGCCACCCAAACACCCCAGTGCTTTGATTGTGACTTTGCATTGGTTTCTGTTAGGAGTCCCAAGGACATCATCAGAACATCATTAAATTGGGATTATTTTTATTATAATTCCGAGGCACAAATTTTCTAGGCTGCATGAAGGTTTCTAGGATGGTGGTGGTAAAAATTCAAACCAAATCTGTACAAACTGTAGGCTCAAGGTTTCTGTTTCTCAAAGTGGTCTTTTTTTGTTTTTTGTTTTTTCCACTCCCAGCTCAGGCAGAGGTGAACAGGCCTTCTTGTTCCTCTGTGTGTGAGGAGGAAGGTATCTCCTCTGCCTGTCTTTTCCTTAAAGGTTCAGTCTTTGCAGAGTGCTGGCTTTACCCAGGGGTCTCAGTTCTAAATCTTCATTTTGCTTAGGACGAAGGTCGCATCTCCTCTAACTCAAGAATGTATGAAAATCCATCTGCCAGGTTCCTGGGGCAATACTTCGTGGGCCATTGCTCCCCACACTTCAGCAGGGTATTCGATCACTGCTCCTGTTTTTCATTTTTGGCACTTGTGTGTTTCCCTTTTTGTCAGCTCAGCCATTCAGTTACAGCAGTTGTGTTTACACTTTCCGTAGTAGTTTTAGGTAAGTGCAGTAGGAGGATTTTCAGGGTTTATTGAGTTTTCATCTTGCTGGAACTAAAAGTATCTTTCAGGTTCCTTGGCTGGGAGTTTGCCCTCTGCCTGTTCCTTTACTCTGTCCTCTGCTTACCCCTTCCCCAAGAGTCTTATTTGGTCCTCCTCTCCTTTCTCCCTGTATTGGGGGTCCTCTCCTACCTTGCTGAGACCTATGAATCCCTGGGCCCTAATAACTTTTGACAAAGACACAGGACAGAGTATAGTTAGGTACTCAGACTCTACTGACAAAGGTGGGTTTGAATCCGTGTTCTGCCACTTACTAGCTGAGTTACCTGGGGATAAGTTAGGTGACCATTTTGAGACCATTTCATATGTAACGTACATGAAACCTAGAGCTTAAGGCTCTGGAGGCTTGCTGTGAATGTGCAGTGAGGTGGGACTTGGGTGAGTGTGCTCTGGATTATACAGGTCATGATCAGGGAGTCAAGTCCATAAATCCACAGCATCAAGAGCTTTGTATTTACTCCTCAGGCACAATCCCTTGAGACATTAGTACTGTCCTCATGCTACAGATGAAGGAAAAAAGGCTACAAATGGTTGGTTGACTTGCCCTGCTCCTGTCCTAGTGGATGACTGCTTTGGGCTGAACATTCTTCTGGGCTTAACATCCTTCACAGGAATAGTCACTAGAGACCTGAGACTGCTTCAAAGTGATTTTTAAAAAATTCTCTTTTTAGGCAAACCATGAGAGACTCTTGAATGCTGACAAAAACTGAGGACTGATGGGTGTGGGGGGGAGGGGGGGATGGGCATGGAGGAGGGCACTTTGGNTGAATGCTGACAAAAACTGAGGACTGATGGGTGTGGGGGGGAGGGGGGGATGGGCATGGAGGAGGGCACTTTGGGGATGAGCACTGAGTGTTATGTAGAAACTAATTTGACAATAAACTATTTGTAAAAAAAAAAAAATTCTCTTTTTATATTACTGATTTATGAGAAGATTGGTTTCTCTTTTTTGAATTCTAGGGATGGGGTACCCCTGGGGTGATCTCCCCACTCCAGTGTTAGCTGGCACAGAAGTGGGGGAGGAGACAGCTGGTTGCTACACAGCACCTCCTCCCAAGGAGAGCAAAGCCTCAGGAAAGCAAAGACCTACCTCTTCCTTTGACCATGGTAAGGTAAGAGACCTCCCTGCCCCTAAGCTGGGGTGTTTGAGAGCCTTTTGTAACCTAACTTCAGCTTCCCCTACCCTGATCCCGCTGGAGGTGCTGTGCCGTTCGCTGGGCCACAAATATGGAAGGTGCAGGGTGTCTCTCTTCATCAAGACACACCCACGAATGCACACCAGCCTCAGGCAGTCCCCACCTCCTCTCACTTACAGACATGGGCCACAGGATGAAGGACGTGTATCTGTTGATGGCGAGGGTGTAGGCAATGAAGAAGAAGCAGAAGACGGACAGCTCCATAGTGATGATGAGCGTCAGGAGAGGGTGCACGCTGGTCTCCGTGAACAGTACCAGTGCGGCTATTAGGCAGCCCTGCTGGGAGACATGCACCTGAGCTATGGCAAAGGGCTCGCAGCGACTCTAGAGCCCTTCCGGAGCCCCTCTGGAGCCCGCTCCTCCACCCTCTTTCCATGGTTGGGCCCCTGCCCCGGGGTACCAGCCCACCTTACCGAGCTCAGGATCTTGACCTCGGCGTGCCCCATCATCCAGAACTCTTTATTGCTGTTCAATAATTCCCACCCGTAGCGGCGACACCCCTTCCTGGTGCCCACTTCATCCGTGGGCTGCACCGACTTTGCCTTTTTCTTGTCTTCTTGGTCTTTCTTGTCCTCCGGTTCGGCAGCTGGAGGAGGGGGCGGCGGCTTATCTGCGGGCCCGGGTGTAGGTGCCGCGACCGCCTTGCCCTTTTTGCCTTTGTCAGCCATTTTTGCGTGGGGGTTCTTAACTTCTCGCCTCCTGTCTGATCTCTCTCCTGCTGGCCCCGGACAGGCCTGGCCTCTGAGCGAGCCTGGTGCCCACCCACCCGCTCACAGGTCCCGCTCAGCCAACGGCCGGGACCCGCGGACGCGAACTCCCAGCGCTGCCCCGCGCGCCGCGTCCCCCCGCTGTCGCACCTGGTTCACACCTCGAGGACCGGAGCGGAGGGGGGGGGGGGTCAAGGGCCCGGCCCCGCCGCCAAGCACCACGCGGGAGCTCTGCGCCAGCCCGGGCTCCCCAGCGAGGGGTGGGGGTGGGGGTCCCGCCTGCGTGGGAGGGGGCCTCAGCGCTGGACCCCTGTGCACGCGTGGGCTGGAACCCTGGGCGGGGTGGAGACCCTGGCCACCGCGTCCTGGGGCAGCCTCGCCCCGCAGCGGCCGCAGGAAAAGGAAACTCGACTTTTACACAAGGCAACACGAGGAGGCAGAAATGTTCCCGATTTAGCAGCTCTGATTTTATGATCGCATGTGGGCCAGAGTGGGTGACAGCGCATGCAAGCTAAGTGGTGGGATTACCCGGAGGGATGAGGCATGGACGCTTATGTCCGCGAGGATCCCCCTTTTAAAGGTGCAGCCTTGGTCAAGGATGGGGCCGAGAATTCCCGCGAGGATGTCCCCTTGAGCTGCCGTGAAGGCGGCCGCGACGGTGGCTGCGAAGGCTGCCGAGAGGATGCCCGGCGCGATGGGCGCCTAGAGGCGGGTGCCAGCGAGGGTGCGGCCTGGGGTGGTGAGGTGAGCCCCGGCTCGGCTGCTGGCGCTGGCTCCGGTGCTGGCTCCGGCGCTGGCGCGGGTGGTTTGGCCCGCGCGGCCGCAGGTGCCTTCGCGGGTGCCGGCGGGGGCGCTTTCCCAGTTGCGGGCGCGGGTTCTCTTGCGGGTGCCTGTGTGGTGGGCTCCAGGGGCCGGAAGACATTGGTTTCAACTTGGAGTCCCAGGACTCTTTTCACTGTATCCCTCCCCAATTTGGTGATCATAATCCCATCGAAGATACACACGATTGCCGCTGTGAGACACAGGGACTGCCGGACACAAGACCATATACGGGAAGGAAAGGCTGGGTTATTTTGCAGCTTAACAGCAACCTGTCTTCCCTATCCCATCCCCTCTGACCCTGCACTACCTTCGTGTCTGCTCAGCTGGCTGCTGCGGCGCATTCTGCTATTCCCAGAGAAAAGGGTTTGGGAAAAGGTGGGCTTTGCTGCCAGCAATGACGTCGCCTGATGCCTGAGACACCAGGAAAGAACTAGAGAAGATTACTGACCTTAGGGAGGCTCCAGAGAGGAATGGGGTCCTGAGAAGGACCTTTAGTGGAAAGGACTCCTGGGCTATGTTTGAAAAGGGCAGGAAGGAGTTCCAGAGGGGACCAACTGGGAGGAAGAGAACTTCAGATACTGGACAGGGTTCTCCAAGGATTGTAAGGTCCCTGGGACCTGGGGAGCTAGTGAGGGAGGTGGCAGAGTTGAGGCTAGAAGTGCAGAATATGGGACTTTATCAAGAGGAGAGATCAGGTGCCAGAGTGAGAAAGGCTGCTTGCAGTAGCCGCGAGGCGAATCAGACTGGAGGCATAGAAACCAGTGCGGTGTGCTTGGGGGCTCCTGCTATTCAGGTAAGAATTGATGAAGACCAGAATGTGGGAGCCCCTGGCAGGTAGAAGGCTTGGTGGCTGAGTTAGGAGATGGGGACCAGCAGCTCCATAGCAAGCATCCCAGATCCTAGATGCTCCCCAAATCCTGCCCGCTCCAGATGTTTTTCCTTAGCATCACTTAATCTTTGGCTGCTTCAGAGATCGTTTCCTAGGTAGGTCTTGCTCCAGCTAATCTGTGGGCTCCCACAGGGATAAGGGACTCTGTCCTCAGCCTGGGCCTGGAACAATCCAGTGGGACTGACAAATATTTACTGATTATGGGATGAATTCAAAGAACTCAAACTTTTTTTTTTCTGGATTAATTTCTGTTCCCAGTACTTCTTGAACCAGAGTCTCTCCTCCCCACTTCCCACCCTCCATCTTCAAAGCATTTAATCTGTCATTTCTTGTGCTCTTCATATGATGAAGATTTGAGCCTCAGTTTGTCCCAGCCTTGTGTCCCAGGGCAAGGTATTTAACCCCAGTTCTCATATCTGTAAAAATGAGAATTATAAAGATTAAGTCAGAACATTCCATGCCATGTGTGGGGCACATGCTTGGAGTTAGCTTCCTTCCTTCCTGAATAGGCTGCGCCATTCACTTTTAACAATGAGGTTTTGTTTTTTCTATTCATGTGTTTTTCTTTTCATGTGCTTAAAAAAATTTTTTTTAATGCTTGTTTTTATTTATTTATTTATTTATTTATTTATTTATTTATATTTAT